>NW_006399809.1:17649990-17654197 GCF_000299155.1 Elephantulus edwardii
AAACCCTATGAATGTGGAGAAACGATAAAAGTTATACATGTGTTCAGTTCTTTTGTTCATAGGGTCACTATGAGTCATCTACAACTTGACAGCACTTAACAACAACAACAACTAGTTTATTTATAAAATTTGAATATATTGTTTTTAAGAACAAATTCGTTCAGTTTCTCTCACCCAGCCCCTTCAAGTTGTACAACCCCATAATTAATCCCCCCCTGCATTTTAAAAACAATCTTTAGCAAGATTTTGCTTGGATGTGATATTAATAATATTGATTGATAACTACTACATTCTTTTCCACCACTTTTTATAATGGGGACAAATATGAATCTCTTCTAGTCAGTTGGCTGGTCACTGTCTTCTATATATGTTGGCAGAGAATAGTGAGCACATCTGGAACTGTATCTGTTTGTTGAAATATAATTATCATATTTCATCTATTCCTCA
Source organism: Elephantulus edwardii (assembly GCF_000299155.1). NCBI lineage: Eukaryota > Metazoa > Chordata > Mammalia > Macroscelidea > Macroscelididae > Elephantulus > Elephantulus edwardii. Next base: position 17,650,438 of record NW_006399809.1, read on the forward strand.
GATTTTGTTATTGCCCGTACCTTAAGTACAGCTTGAACTTCTTCCATCATTACCACCACTTCCTGAAACGGTGCAGTGTAGGCTATTATTTTTTTTTTTACAATGACCTCCTCCAGATTTTGACCATAAAATCCTTAAGTATCATGACTTGAGGCTTGAATTTGTTCTTCTGTTCTTGCAGCTTGAGAAATGCTATCATGTTCTTCCCTTTTGATTTCTTCACTCCAGCTCTTTGCACATTTTGTTGAATACTTTGCCTTTGAAATAATCTGTACATCTCTTACTTCAGAATTTCTTCCCTTTGATTAGGCCCCTCTACATTCTAGTGAAAATTGTATATTCTCTTCTGACATCCATTTTGGTCTTTTCTTTCTCCATTGTTTTTTTTTTTTTTTAGTTTTCCAACCAACTTTTATTTTTATTTTTAAAAGTCATCTTTAAAAATACTAAGAAAAAAAGGGGGAGGGAATAACTACTTGGTTATCAGTAAGCATGTCTCCCACCCAGGACTCCTGGTCCCAAGAATTGTTCTGCTCTGTTGTATCCCAGTGTTGCATTCTAATATCCACTGTACCATCTCCAAGCCCGGCAATCAAATTGCTTCTAACATTACTGCTGCCTCTCAGACTGTGCAAACTGCAACTTATCGCCACAAAGGGCTGCTCATGGTGGGATAATACGTGTACAGAAACAGAGGTCTATTTCTAAAACACACAGGAGTCCCAGTATGATTGTAGAGAAGGGTCTGCGGTGCCATCAAGCAGCAGCATTTGGGACGGATGGGCAACACTGTGGTGTGGCCAAGCACTGACTTCATGGCAGCAGTGCCCCCCACCTGCCCATCCCACGCCTCCTATTCACCCCTTTTTCATAGATCTCATCAGGGAATCAACATTCTCCTGTCAGCTCCTGGAAGGCCACAGGTGAGCTCACAGACCCCTGACTGTGGGGTGATTTCACCTGAGGATACAACCAAAGAGGAGTCGTAGTCACTCAGTGTGGACGACGTGCAGCCCTGGCACCCCTCTCCTGCCTTTGTAATGACCTTTAGTTTTCTTTATGTCTAATATCCCACAATTCATCTGGTTTTGATCATTAGTGCTCATGAATCACATCTACTCATGAGATTGACTTTAAATTCAGGTGAGATAGATTCAAGGTTGTATTTTTCTTCTTATGGACTTATTTTCATTTTTTGAAATTTCAATTTGAAATATCACATGAGCTTTGATGGTCTTTTCCACAGACAGCCCCTAGCCTTGTCTTAAATTTAGTTTTTCCATTGACTCTTTCCACAGATGTACTTAATCTGATTTCTTTTACAGTCTGTCAAATAAAGTCCATTAATATACTGGCTCTTTCTTTTTTAAAAAATAAATGTTTTTATTGGTTTGCATGCAATAATTTGTTTACATTGTGCTTCATTCAAGAACATTGTTTGGATTCTTTTCTACCCCCTCCCTCTATTTATCAAACTCTTTTTTAATTTTTTTTTTTAATTTGCTGGTACAACTACTCTGGAAGGCAGTTTGACATTTCCTTAAAAACCTGAACATTGAAATTCCATATGACCAAGCTATTCCACTGCTAGAAATATACCCTGAGGAAATTAGAACTGAGACACAAACATTTGTACATCAGTGTACATAGCAGTGTTAATTCACAATTGCAAGATCATGGAAACAGCCCAAATGTTCAACCACAATAGAATAGATTGAGGAATTGTGGTACATTCACTCCATAGAATACTACACAACCCTCAGGAGCAATAATTTTGAAAATTACTACATAATTTGGGAGAGAATGGAGAGCATTATACTGAGTGAACTAACTTGATCTCATAAGGACAAATACTACAGACCATTATTGTAAAAATAGAAGGATAATTAGTCAAAATTGGGGGGGGAAGGGATGGGCACAGAGAGGTGAGAATGGACAAGGGGAAATGATAGAATCACACACTTTGGTGAGTGAAGGGAAAGGGGGCAAAGGAAATGGGAAAGAACCAGTGGGGACCTGAAAAGATGGAGTAATGGTGGGCATAATTCAATGGGGAACAAGTTTATAAAACGTGATATATGGGAACGACTGTTTGAAACACAATGTTAATAAAGGAAAGTGTGAAACACTGCATTAATTTTGTATGCAAATCAATATAAATAAAATCTTTTGAAAAGGTATTTGCAATTAATAAATTGTTGTTGGTAAGTGCTGTTGAGTTGTAGATGACTCATAGCTACTCAATGAATGAAAGTCCTGAACACACCTAACTTTCATTATTTCTCTAAGTTCACTGAGTTTCCAGAGGCAAGCTATTTCAGAAGTGGATGCCTATCATTCAATATCCAGCCTTGTTTCTGTTACCAAGTTCATATTTTCCACCTACCAGTCCTGCTTCCTTTATTTCAACTTTTGCATTTCAGTCACCGATTACTATTAATGAATCTTGATTATATATTAGATCAATTTCAGAGTTCAAAAGTTGGTAGAAGTCTGCAATTTCATCTTAGACTTTAGCAGTTGGTGTGTTCTGTTTGAATAATAGTTGCATGAATAGGTCTTCTTTATGTATTCCCATATTGTGATTTTTTAACTAAAGTTTACGGAAAGGTTGGGCTTTATTTCATGCATTCATTGCAGCACATTTTTCTCCCTCCCTTTTCTTTCCCCCACCCCAGTCAACTTGGAATTTGCAAATTGCCTTTGGGATTGCAGGACAGCTACTTGCCACTAGGCCACCAGAGGTCCCTTAAGCAGATTTTCCTTTTCACCTTTTGATATCCTGACTGTCGGTGCCAAGAGCATTGATTGTGGAACTGAGGAAGCTGAAATTGTTAATAACCTCAATTACTTCTCCATCTATCATGGTGCTGACAAATGACGCAGTGGTGAGAATCTTTGTCTTCTTGATGTTGAACATTTTCCCCAAATTAAATTATTGGTCCAGGTAAGGGCACCTTGGACTTTGCTTTGCTCTGATTCCAAGAGTAGCTCATCATTTCCAGAATTCTGACATTAATGACAAGTGTTTGAGTACCAACAAAATGCATCTGTATCTGTCATATTTGTAACTGTCTTTGCACCATGAGTCTACAAATAGAAGGAAATGTCTGACTAGAGCATGTGGATCCTCTGTCGCTGTGTGTCACAAACATTGGGTACACACTCATTATTTGGTAAGGCTGTGATAATGCAAAGCCACATTCAGCAATTATGGCCTGTAATCTGGTTGTTGTATGTTGAAGAGTTACTACCCACTCATAGCAAGTTTCCCCAGCAAGTTTTAAAAGGCTATAAATTTCCCGGAAGGAGATAACCCATCTTTCTAGGATTTGAACAACACCTACCTTTGTGTTGACAGGGCCACTGCTTACTACTAGGCCACCAGGGCTCTCTGGGATGGGGCCTTAGATCTGCTTTTCTAACAAATTTTCAGCTTGAGTCAATTTTACCTGGTCCATGGAGTACCCTTTGAATAGTGAGTTTTTGGTGCAATTACAAATCAAATTCTATTTTATCATAAATATATTTCATTTGCCTTTTATAGTATAATTATGGCTTTATTTAAGTGATCAAAAATAAGTATATAGCTAACTTTCATTGTCTATGAATTCTATGCTAGTCAGGAGAGCAATACTTAATGGAGTTGAAGAATAGGAAAGCTAACCACCAACTACTCATATGCAAATTCAAGCTAAAGCTGAGGAAAATTAAACCAAATCCAAGGCAACCAAAATATGACTTTGAGTCTATCCCACCT
>NW_006399809.1:17656207-17664746 GCF_000299155.1 Elephantulus edwardii
ACTCGACGGCACATAACAACAACAACAACAACAACAACAACCAATTTCCATACTGAAATTGTACTTGAAAGAAAGAGTCAAGAATCCACAATCCCAGTTTGAACCAAAGAAATTAAAGTAGGGCTTTGCTGAGTATCATTCGGAAAGAAACACCTTTATAAGGACACCTTTATAGATCCAGGAAGCATCCTTTTCTTTTCCCTGGACATTGCAAAGTTAAGACCTAAATAGCCGAAGTAGTGCGTACAAAAGAAATGCAGACAAACTGAACCTGGATTAAGCCATCCCTGTAGGTCACCTGGAGTTCTTGGATGACAATAAACCCCCCAGGCTGCTGTGGGCTCCTGTCCACCCAGAATAGCCTTGGAAGAAAAAGCTTTTACTTCTGAAAAATAAGTCTATGGAAATGTTATGAAACACACTTCTATTTTGATGCAAATGAATTTTCCATGAGTCAAGATCAGCTAAATGACAACTATTGGTTTAGAGCTCTCCTACTTGTAGAGATATATGATACATCAATCAACAAACATTCCTCTCTTTATATCATATAGATATGGGTTTCTGTGCCTATGGAAACATCAATATTGAGTGTCATTTGGGTGTTACCTGAGGGGTTATTGAGGCTGTGCTATGCACTAAGCAGTTGATTCCAACTCATTGTTGTTGTTATGTGTCGTTGAGTCATCTGTGACTCATTGCGACCCTATGTACAGCAGTTCTGAACACTGTCCTGTCCTGCACCAGTCTCACTGACTCTGACACACCTATCCTCATTGCCCTAGTTACTGTATCATCCATCTCACCCAGGGTCTTTCTCTCCTGCACTGTCCTTCCACCCTTCCAAGCACAATATCCTTCTCCAAGGATGGGTCCCTTCTGGCCACTTACCCAAAGTATGCAGGATAGAACTTCAAAATCCCAACCTCCAAGGAGAAACTGGGTTTCACCCTTTCCAAGACAGACTGACTTACCTGTTTTCTTGGTGGTTTGTGGTATGTTCAAAACTCTTCTCCAGCTCCACAACTTGAAGGCATCAATTCTTCTGTCATTGTTCAGCTCTCTGAGGTATAACAAATAATTGCAAAGCCCATATCTTGGATCAGGCACAACTTAGTCTCCAGGCTGACATCATTGCTTCTCAGTGCTCTGGAGGGTCCCTGACAGAAGATTTTCTGTGTGCCATTCATCTTTTGACTAGTGATTGATCTTATATTAGGTTTTCAATATTTTCAAAGCTGTAAATATTTACAGGAGGGACTATTTATCTTTTTTTCAAAGAGCGCCTCATGGAGTTAAACTACTCAACTTTGAATAAGCAGTCTAATATGAATTGCATTAGGTCACAAAGGTAGAAATTTGGGAAATAGAAGTATAAAGATGGATTTTAAATCAATTGTTACAGTGAGTTTACCTTGGAGAAACCATCATTAGAGAGTAAAAGAGGCTTAAGACACCAGGCTAAGGAGTGTGTCCCTGAGGATCTGGATAGAGGATCCCAGGGCAGAGTGATTAGCACTAGGGCCAAGAGGGCCAGCAAACTTAACTAGCATTGAAGAAAATAAACCTGTGAGTGCTTGTCTGTCTAAACTTCTGCCAACATTGTGCAATCTATCCCCTTCTTAACATCATGACTCTGGAAACTCTATGAACTTTGATAAATGTCAGTTGTTATAGAAAGGCTTCAGGCCTTTTGTTCATAAGGCCACTATGAGTCATGCTCAACTTGAAGACAATCAACAACACCTCCCTACTATTTACAACCTCTTCCCTGGATTCTAAATTTGTCAAAGCTCTTGTTTAAAGGCACAGGATTTGGCTCCCCTAGCTGCTCAGCAGGCGAAAGATGAGTAGTTTCCTCTCAGTTGACTAACTGCCTCTGAAAACTCGCAGGAGGGTCAACTATGAGTCGATTCTCACTTGAGGGTTAGGTGTTGTCGAGTTGAGTATGACTCATAATTACTCTATGAACAAAAGGTCTGAACTCTGTCCTATCCTGTGCCATCCTCATCATCTCCAACACACTTAAGTCCATTGTTCCAGTCACCATGACAATTCATCTCATTGAGGGTTCTCCTCTCTTTTGCTGACTCTACTTTTCCAAGCATTCCCTCTCCAAGGAAGAGCTTCATCTAGCAACACGCCATAAATATGTGAGATGATGTTTTACTATCCTTACCTCCAGGGAGCACTGTGCCTGCACATTTTCCATGTATGTTTGCTCTTTTGGTTGTCCAGGAGATATTTAGTGCTCTCCTGCAACATCGCAACTCAGAGGAATCAATTCTTCTGTCATTCTTATTCACTGTGCAGCTCTCAGATACATAATAAGTGATTGAAAAGACTATGGCCTGAATCAGGCACACCTTAGTCTTCAAACTTATGTCATTGTTTCTTAATAATTTGGAAAGATCTCTGACAGTGGATTTGCCCAACCTGATATGTCTAGTAACCTCTTGATTGCTGGTACCAATGTTGTTGATTGTGACTCCAAATAAGTTTAAATTGTTGATTGTTTTAATATTTTCTCCTTCGATCATGATATTGTTTATTGATTCATTGGTGAGAATCTTTGCCTTCTTGATGTTTGAGATGTAATCCATATTAAAGGCTATATTCTTTGATCCTCTGCAGTAATTATTTCAAGTCCTCCTCAGTTCCAGCCAGCAAGGTCATGTCACCTGCATAGTGCAGCTTGATGATTCTGCTTCCAATCCTGATACCACGTTCTTCTTCACAGAGTTCAGCTTTTTGAATGATTTGCTCAGCATACAGATTGAATAGATATGAAGAAAGGATACAAGCTTGATGGATACTTTTCTTGATTTTAAACCATGCAGTGTTCCCTTGCTTCAGTCAACTTCTTGGTCTAGGTATAGGTTTTCATGAGCAAAATTACGTTTTCTCAAATTCCCACAATGCTAGCCAGCTTGTTATGATCTACACTGTCAAATGCCTGTATATAGTCAATAAAACACAAATAGGCATCTTCTGGTATTCTCTGCTTTCAACCAGTATCCATCTGACATCAGCAATACTATTTTCTAGTGTTTCAGCCTCTTATAAATCAGGTTGAACGTCTGGCAGTTCTCTGTCAATGTACTGTTGTAGCCATTTTTTTTTAAATGATCTTAAGCAATATTTTGCTTGCAGCTGCAACTTGTGCAAATGAGAAGTGCTTTTATGTAAACATGGCACAGAATAGGACATGATTCAGACCTGCTGTTCATAGGGTTGCTACAAGTTGTAGTGGACTCAACAGCACTTAACAGTGACAATAGTTTACAAAGACCTCCTGCTTTAGTGTTTAGTAACTAGGATCCTCCACTTTTGACTTTAAAGAGAAAATGAGACATGTCATTTATCCTTATGTCTGTCTTGAATTTTTCTTTTTTCTTATCTGTGTACCTCTGCATCCACGTGAACATCAATGTTTATTGTTGTTGTTATGTGTCCTCCTATTGGCTATGATCCAAAGTGATCCTATAAACAACTGACCTGAACCCTGTCCTATCATGTGCCATCTTCATCATCTCTGATAAACTTCAGCCCATTGTTACTGCCACTGTGTTAATACACTTTACTAAAGGTCTTCTCTTTAGCTGACTCTCCACCTTTTTAAGCATCATGTCTATTTCAAAGGGTTGACCCCTCTTTATAGTATGTCTAAAAATGCCTGAGATGAAGTTTTATCATCCTTACCTCTAAGGAGCACCTTGGTTGCACTTTCCCAAGACAGACTTGTTGGTTTTTTGTTGTTTTATTTTTGGAAGTCTATGCGGTTGACGCAGGATAGAGCAGGGTTTAGGGCTGTTGTGCATAGGGTCGCTATGAGTCGCAAACGACTCAACAGCATCTAACAACAACAACAACAATGGGTTATTCAACACTCTTCTCTCATACCACAGTTCAAAGTCATCGATTTTTCTCCCTCTTTTGTCATCTTTGTTAATTGTCCAAATTTCAGACTCATAGTAAGTAATTTAAAAGACTATGACTTGGATCAGGTGCAAGTGAGTCTTCAAACTTATATCATGTCTCCTTATGCCTTAAAAAGGTTTTTGCTAGTAGATTTTCCCAGTGCAACACATCTTTTGATTTTTTGACTGCTGGTACCAAGGATGTTAACTGTAGATGTGGGGTGAAAATATTGACTTCTATCTATCTGTTTATCATAATGGGGACTATTTACCCATTGGCGAGGATTTTCATTTTCTTGATGTTGAGATGTAATTCATACTGAAGGATGTAGTCTTTGATCTTCTGCAGCAAATGTCTCAAATCCTCCTCATTTTCAGCAAGGAAGGTTGTGCTATCTGGATAATGCAGTTTGTTTATGCGTTTTCCTCCAATCCTGATGCTATATTCTCCTTCAAAAGGTCCAGGACCACAAATGATTTTCTCGGCATGCAGATGTATAGGTATGGAGAAAGAATACAGCCCTGATGCGTACCTTTTCTGATTTCAAACCATGCAGTGTGTCCCTGTTGTTCCAACACCGTATAGATTTTCTATAAGCATAACTGATAATAAATGACAATAACACTCATTTTTGTTTATCTTTTAAAAAATCATCTGTGCCCATTTCTATTTTCAATGCCTTTGTACAAGAATCCTTGGGAAGTGTAAACAGCTAACAGGCTTGTCTGCTAACCAAAAGATTAAAAATAAGCGTTCAACCAGAGATACCTGGGATGAAAGGCTTGATAATCTCCCTCCATAATCAGTGACTGGTAACCCTATTGCTCTCCTCTGACACACACCACCTGCCATGAGTCAGAATCAACTGACTTTTACGTTCTGTGCCTCTAATTATGATAACGGAGGCTCTGGAGGCATATGGATAAGGACTTATGCTGCCTATCTAAAGCTGGGCTGTTCGAATTCATCAGCTGCTCTGAGGGAGAAAGATGGACAGTCTCCTCTTCTGCAACTTGCAGCCTTTGAAAATACACTAGAGGGCTAGCCATGAGTTGGTTCTGACTCCAAGGCAGTGAGTTGAGAGGGTTTTTGTTTTGTTTTGGTTTTTTTATATTTTTGTTGTTGTTGTCGTTTAATTATTTTAAAGGGAGCTTGGCTGGCGCAGCCCACAGGGAGTAATGCTGAGGATTCAAGGCTGCTCATCTTCTGTAGTTTGACTTGAACAGTGGTCCAAAGAAGAAAGAAGAGCCATTTCGTGCCAAGGTCATTTACAGATTTGGAAATCTGATGGGGGCCAGGGAGTGGCTTTATGAGTGGGACCTGTCTAGATAGCAGTGAGTGAGTGAGTGAGTGGCTGGATGGGTGAGGGACGTACAGTGGATTCTGATTCATGGCATCTCTATAGGATAGGACAGAGTAGACCTGCCCTGTAAGGTTTCCAAGCCTGCAAATCTTTGAGAAAGAAGGTTGTCTCGATTTTCTCCTGAAGGGTGGCTGGTGATTTGAACTGCCAGCCTTTCTCTTCAGTTAGCAGCTTGATGCATCCCATGAGTAGAAGCCAGGCTTTCCAAGAACAGATACATATCCTCTCATGGCTTCACAATTTCATCCCCAAACTCACTTGTGATTTGCTTTCTGAAGTAAAAGAAATGTGAATCTTTTACTTTTTTATGTGCAGGAATAACACTACTACTCAAAACAAATGTTCTAACAGAATGAAAGTGGATTTTTTAAAACAATGGATATAAACTTTTGCTTTTATTTAAAGTGATATTTTCCCAAGAAGGTCAGGAGAAGAAATAAAGCTAGATCAACATAAAGAACAAAAAAGATAGAAATAATGACAATGGTGGCACATTATAAAATTTGTAACCAATGGCATGAAACAATTTGTATAAAAACTGTTAAAGGGAACCTAGTTTGCTGTGTTAACTTTCACCTAAAACATAACAATATATTTTAAAAAATAAAGTAATATTTTCCAAACTTGAAAAAAGCTTTCAAATGTAAACAAAATTAAAGAGTAGTAAACACATTTATGTCGTTAATTTCTTTGAAATTCGAACTTCTGTTCATGAGATAAAATTAAGCCAAGGACAAAAGTAAGACAGTCATTGCTGTGTTTCATTAGGAATTTTAGTAGCAATTCTTCTGTTCAAAAATGACTCATTTGGATAAAGATTATGGAGAACACATCATTTCTTAATGGTAGAATGTGAAAGCTATCTCTCTAGCAGAATGATCACATTCAGACACGTTTTCCATTAAATATCTGTCTGTGCATTGGTTTTATATTGTTCCTTTCAAGCTGCTCAAATATCTCAGGAAATAGAGAGGTATAAGTATACAAAAGAATATAAATTGCAATTACTTTACAAATGGGAAAAGAAGGAAGGAAATAAGTAGAAGGGTGGGAAGGAGGGAAGGAAAAGAGAAAGAAGAAACAAAAATGCATTGACTTTCCATTCAATGGAAGAAATTCTGTTACATAATCTTGTAGCACATTCAAACGCACTGCCATCAAGTTGGAGCCAACTCATAGCTGATCCTTCAGTAGGTTTTCTAAGGCTGTAAATTATTCTCCTTCAGAGCAGCTGGTGGATTCAAATGCACACAATTCCTTTCATACTAAACTCCCAAAGCTCCTAATCACCGGTGGTTTTCTTCTTAAATTGTATTCTTTTATGTTATTTAATAACAATCTGAATATTTTTAATATGAGAAAAAATATTGAGTTTTAACACAGTTTTAAATTTTCAAAAATAAAACCGTTTAATTGTCTAGTTAATTCTGACTTTTGGAGATCAACTATTCTCCCCAGATTTTCTTTCTTTTTTTTCTCCACAGGTTTTCAATGTTTGACTTTTCAGAAACAGATTGCCAGGGCAATTCAGTTGAAATATTTCTGGGTAGATTTGAACCCCTAACTCTTTGGTCAGCAAACAAGTATCTTAACTGGTTACACCATCCAATGACCCCAGGTCATATTTAAAGAAGCTGAGATTAATTTTAGGAACATGCGGATTCCAAATTCCCTACTTTCCACCTCAAACAAACAAGATGATTTATGAACATTTGACACACAATGTGCATACAGGAACACAATGGAAATGAATGATTGTGTACCAACCAATAAAAATATGGGGGGCGGGGAGAGAGAAAGAGAGAGAGAGAACATTTGAAATTTGCCATCCAATTCAAGACTTTTTGGACAAGACATAATAGGCAGAAGAAATGGAAATGCAAATTAAGAAAGAAAGAAAATATAAGAAGAAAGAATGAATCATTTGATTCACAATTGATCTGTTATAAAGTAGAAAACTAGAAAATTATTTTAAAATACTCTCTTTATTTTAACCTTTCTCAGTGTTAGCCATAGTTTGTTGACCCACACAGTCAAATGCCTTCATCAGTAAAACACAAAAAAAGACATTTTTCTGGTTTTCTTTGCTTTTCCAGTTGGACCGAACTAATTGCCATAGAGTTAATTCCAACTCATGGGAACCTATAAGTGTCAAGACAGCAGGCAAAATTAAAATTGGAACAAAGCATTAAGAGAGGGCAAAGGGCAAAAAATGTGTTTCAAAACCCATCAATCTTAAAGGACAGAATAGATCTGCCCCTGGCTTTAGTAGGAAAGAATTGCATTCCCAACGCAAAAGTATGTGGTTCAAATTCACCAACTGCTCCATGGGAGGACAAGGGGTAATCCCCTCCTGAGCAATTTACTGGAGGCTCAGTCATGGCTTGGTTCCAACTAGAAGGTAACACAACAAAAGCAATCATGTTTGGAAAGGTGGAGGGTCTGTGAAGGAGAAGACCCTCCTCAATGAGAGATGGATTGAGACAGAGGCTGCAGCAACAGGATCAGGTATATAAGAGATGATAAAAACGAGACAGTTCTATTGTTCACAGGGTCACTATGAGTAAGACTCGACCGTACTTAACAACAATAATCTTTACAGAAGAGAAACCCTAGTGGCCTAGTCCATGGGGAGATTCTCTGTTAACCCAAAGGTAACTCGTTCTGGCCGTTGTGAATACACACGAGGGACTCTGTGAGTGAGAGACCAGCAATCTCCTCCCAGGTGATTTACAACCTCAGAAACCTGCTAGAAGGTCCTCTATAACTGGATGCCATGGGGACAGCAGTGGGTGAATCTTGACAGAAGCAGACTGCCATACCTTCTTCCTTCAGAGTGGCCTGTGGGTTCAAATCACCCACTTTTCAGTGAGCAGCAAGGCTCTTAACCAAGAAATTGTTCCAAAACAGCTGTTGCAGTTGTTGCAGACCAAGCGTCCCAAAGAATGGAATAATTTTATAATTATTATTAATGAGACAAACAGCCAGGAATGAGATAGAGCCGAGAGCATAAAACAGGGGGCCAGCAGTTCTCGACTGAAGACCCCAAGCCAAGCTTCTCTGTACCTTTATTGAAAATTATCAGGAAGTAAATCACAAAGATAATTCAATGCAAATGAAGCCAAGCTCTTTCTATTGAAAACCTTCTGCTTGACTCAGGAAGGAGGGGTTCACAAATGCCAAGAATTTGGTTTACCCTTAACTATTAACCTTGATGCCTCAGGGTGAACTCTAGCTCAGGAAGTAACACTCCCT
>NW_006399809.1:17664866-17671632 GCF_000299155.1 Elephantulus edwardii
CCCATATGCAGTCACCTGGTGTCCCTGACAATCCTTAGGCCAATTCGCTGCAGAACCTCAAGCATAGTGGGTCTGAAATCCCAGTTCTGCATTAGCCCATGAGTTGAGTTCCCTCAGGCCCCCTGTCACAGCTTCTGCCAACCACACCCATCCTTGGAGGAAATACAAGGGTCCAAGTTACCCTGGCTCCCAGGAGCAGCTCTTTCAGGCTCTACAGACATGCTCAGCCTCTTTTTATCACCACTGGACCACACATCCTAAAGAGAAGTTTAGGAGTTCTAGTCTCTGTTCATCTCATTTTCTTAGGACTAGCCCATCTCTGCAGCTTTTCTTCTGCCTGTTCCTCACTGCATGTCCAGATTGTTTCCTTGTTCTTATGGAATTCTCTTAAGGTTTAAGATTAAGGAATTCTTTTATGATTCTCTGCTTTGAACATCCAAAACCTGTCTCAAGGCCCCTTTCATTTCTTCTCCCACCAAAACAAAACAAACCTACTGCCATTGAGTCAAATCTAACTCATAGTCACCCTATAGAACAGGGTAGAATGGCTCCATAGGGTTTCCAGTGCTGGAAGTATTTATGAATGACTGATATTGGAACCATCAGAGTTGATAACATTTACGTGAGGGTCAAATGTTTAGAAATTCTATATATAAGTATATGTTCACCAGTCATATAGCCATTTCATCTTTCATAATTTTATAAGACATTGTTTATGCATGTTAAATATATAACATATGATCAAAATGACAGTCTCATACTTAGAAAGCATCTGTTGTTGTTGTTGTTGTTGTGTACCATAAAGTCAGAACCGACCTGTAGCTGACTGTTTGGCAGATTTTCCAAGGCCAATCACATGGGAGGAGTCTGCCCGTCCTCTCACAGAACAGCTGGTGGCCTCAAACCAAGTTCCTTCGGGATTGCAACACAGCTTCTTGCCACTAGGCCACTAAAGCTCTAGACATTAAATAATTTGAGTTATTCTAAAACATAATTAAAAAGATCTTGTAGTGTGACCATAGTGTGTTTCTCTGCTAACCAAAAGGCTTTGTGTCTCTGATAGTTTGAATTCACCAACATCTCTGAAGTAGAAAGAAGGGCCGTTTCCTCCCATTAAAATTTACAGCCTCAGAAATCCAATAGAGGGCCTCCATGAGCCAGAAGTGACTTGATGGCAGCAAGTTTTAGCTTTTTATATTTATTTATTGTCTTTTTAACTGCCAGAGTTCATGATAGATTTGAAGCCATAGTTCTTTTTCTCTTATTTTAAGCTACCTGAAAGTTGGGTAAGTTAAAAAGGACAGAAATAATTTTATTCATTGTAAGCACTTAAAAAGAAGTCTTCTTCTGCCATTGGCACTATCATTTTGTTATGACATAGCATTTTGACTACATGTCACTTTGGATGTGAACCTGGTGTTACCACTTCTTACCTATCTAGTTTTTGGAGGTAATTGAACCTTTCTTCCATCTCATGCCTTTATCTGGGAAATGATAATAACAATAGTCTGACCACGTGGGGTTATTGGAGGACAATCAGTGTAGAGAAAAGAAATTGGAGTAGTGCTGACACGTAAATAATCATCAACATCCCTGAGATTTCCACTTAAAAGGAGGTTACTAAAGTACCTCAATACCTGGCTTAGCTTTCACACACTCATAGGTAGCAGAAGCTAGAATCTGAACTCTGAGGGAGGGAAGGAGACTGAGAAGAGCAGGGCAGAGTCTCTTCAGTCCCAGATAGTGGGCTGACATTCAGGGAAGGGCTCCAAGCTTTGTGGGGAGCTGGCAGGCTGGACAGGGAAAGGAGGCCAGAGCCCCCACTATAGGAGGAGCCTTGGGTAAGGGTTATTGCCTGTGGAAGACTGCCAACTGGAAGTGACACAGGCCCCCAAGGGTCATCCCTGACAAATTAGATACGGGCTCTACAGGTAGCAAGAGCAATTCCAAGACTCATTGGATGGTGGCCCTGAGATTTTGCTCTATTTTCTGCCTTGGCTATAAATTGGGCTAAGCTTTGTCCTGAAGTTTGGAGACCAGCTGTAGACAAAACTCTAATAGTGGTAGATATCATTATGAATAAAAATATATGCCCTGATGCCAGACAGACAGGGATGTGAATCTAAACTCTGTCACTTTCCAGTGCACTGCACTTTGGCACTCAGTTTTCAAATCTACAAATTCAAGGAAAATAATATTAGCTATCTTAATAGTTGGCATACAGGTTAAGTGAGATTTTCTGAAGTCCAAGGCCTAATATTTGGCATATGGAAGTAATCATAATGCTACTTATCATTGTGGTCTTTATGTGCCATTAAATTGATTGTGGCTACACACAATAGCTCTGAGCCCTACCTTACCTTGAGACAATCTCACCATCTCTGACAAACTTGTCCCCATTACCCCAGTTACTCTCTCAATCCATCTCATCCAGAGTCTTCCTCTCCTGCACGGACCCTTCACCCTTTCAGGCATGATTTCCTTCTCCAAGGTCTGGTACCTCCTGACAATATGTCCAAAGTGTATGAGACAGACTTTCAAAATCCTTGCCTCCAAGGAGCAACCTGGTTTCGTCCTCCCCAAGACAAACCTATTTATTCACTTGGCAGCCCATGGTATCTTCAATACTCTCCTCCAGCACCACAATTCAAAGGATTGATTCTTCTTCCACCATTCTTAATTATTGTCTAGCTCTCTGATGCATAGCAAGTAATTGCGAATACCATGGCTTAGATCAGGTTCACTTAGTCTCTATAGACTGACATCATTGGTTTTAGTACCCTGGAGAGGTCCCTAATAGCAGATTTTCCTGTTGCAATTTGTCTTTTGATTTCCTGACTGCCAAGATTGTTGCTTGTGGAATAAAGTAAGTTAAAATTATTAACAATCTCAATCTCTTCTCCAGTTATCAGGTGCCAATTGATTCTGTGGTAAGAATCTTTGTCTACTGAAGACCCCAAGCCAAGCTTCTCTGTGTCTTTATTGAAAATTATCACGAAGTAAATCACAAAGAGAATTCAATGCAAATGAAGCCAAGCTCTTTCTATTAAAAACCTTCTGCTTGACTCAGGAAGGAGGGGTTCACAAATGCAAGAATTTGGTTTACCCTTAACTATTAACCTTGATGCCTCAGGGTGAACTCTAGCTCAGGAAGTAACACTCCCTCTGTAGGGGGCCCCTTGCTGTCTCCTGTCTTGCAGGGAACAAATACAAGAGAAATCCCAATTTATATAGCTGTAATTCCTTCAATTCCTCAACAAAGGTTTTCATATAATATTTGGTACAAAGTTTGGCTCCCCATATGCAGTCACCTGGTGTCCCTGACAATCCTTAGGCCAATTCGCTGCAGAACCTCAAGCATAGTGGGTCTGAAATCCCAGTTCTGCATTTGCCCATGAGTTGAGTTCCCCCAGGCCCCTGCTTCCTGGTCTAACTATTTGCATGAACACAAGGAAGTGTTTGGGGATCCCTATTGTTCTTGTGATGATGGCAGTGGTGATGATAGAAGACGTGCTACTGATAATTCTGATGATGACAGAGGCTATTGTAGTGATGATAATAGGAGATTATGAATATGATAAAGAAGGGAATACCAAAGGAAGGAAAGAAGGATAATATTGTTACTGTTTTGAGGTGCTTTGAGATAGTAACTCAGTGACTTTATGTACAACAGAAGGAAATATTATCCGATCTTTCACCATCCTTATGAGTATTGCTATCTTTGAGTCCATTGTTACAGCTTACTAAAGATCTTTCTCTTTTGGACTTACGATTCTGTTGAAGTGCTAAAAAGCAAGGATGTCAATATGGAGACTAAGGTGCATTGATGACTAAGGTGCATCTGAACCGTGCCAAGTGTTTTCAATTGCTTCATATGCATGTGAGAGTTGTAAAATTTCTAAGGATATTTGAATAAGGAAGACAATGACTAAAGAAAATGGAAGAAGAATTGATGCTTTTTGATTGTGGTGTTGATGAAGAGTCTTGAATATCCCATGGACTGACAAAAGACAAAACAAATCTGTCTAGGAGGAAGTACAACCAGAGTGTTCATTAGAGACAAGGGTGGTGAAACTTCATCTCATATACTTTGGGCATGTTATCAAAAGACTCCAATCCTTGGGGAGAAAAAAAGAAATCATCATGCTAGGAAAAAGGCAAGAAAAACCCTCAGTGAGATTAATTGCCACAATAACTGAAACAATGGGTTTGAGGACAGTAGAACATAGGGGAAATCTTCTATGTGTTGTTCGTAGGGTAACTACGAGTCATAGTTGATTTGATGACATCTGTTAGGGATCTCTCCATGGTACTAAAGAGCAATGATGTCACTCTGGAGACTAAGGTGTGTCTGATACAGGCTATGGTCTTTGCAATCACTTGTTCTGCATCAGAGAGTTGGACAATGACTAGGGAGGATAGAAGGAGAATTGATGCCTTTGATCTGTGGTGCTGGAGAAGAATATTGAATGTACCATGGACTGCCAAGAAAACAAACAGATTCATCCTGGAGAGGGTTAAACCAGGCTACTCCTTGGAGGCAAGGATTCTGGGGCTTTGTCTGACATTCTTTGGACATGGTGTAATAGGTGGATTGAATCAGTGACTAGGGTAATCAGGATGGGTGTGTCAGAGGCGATTGGCACAGGATAGAGCAGGGTTTAGGGCTCTTGTACATAGGGTCACTATGAGTCACAAGTGACTCGATGGCACATAACAACAACAATTACTACTACTTTACCAATTCTTTTTCCAGGGACAGTTCTTAATGATAGGAAATAGATAAGAGCTCAATCAATTTTTAAGCAAGTAAAAGGAGCCCTAGAAGAGGCAATATAACAAATTCTGTTGGAGCACATAGCTAACTCATATAAGACAGATTTTAATATTTATAAATTGGTTTGTGGGGTAAATTTTTTCCTATAATCATTTAAAGACCCATTCAGTCACAGGAAGATAAAGGCTCTTGCTAGATCTGGAGTGCTCAGAACACAGAATTTAAAGTACCAAGGCCTAAATGACAACTGACAGCAGAGCAGCATTCCCACACCTTTGGCAGACCATGTAGATCTTTGACATTTCACCAAAGCTAAATGTTCCATCTCTAGAATCTGACTCATTCTTACTATTTTTATTATTGTAGCAGCTTAAAAAAAATTGCCAATTAAGTTAAACTAAGCCATCACACAATCAGCTTCTATAATTACCAGCAGTGGTTTATGATAGGTTCAAGCAAATAGAGGGTTTGCTTTTTTTTTTTTTTTCCAGAGTTGTAGTTTCTTTTTGAGGAAACAATTATCATGGCAGAGCTTCCCAGCAAAGAGGAAAACATAGCCTGGGGCCACTGCATATTTCATTTTCAGTCCAACAGTTTTAGTGAGCTCTTGGTTTTTTTCAGCGACTACGCAATGGGAAAAAAAGGCAACCAAAAGCTCTGGGTAAAGCACAGACTTTCATAAAGCAGTCAGTGAAGACCTTAGGTCAAGACTCAAAAAAAGAGAGGAAGACCTGAAACTAGATAGATTGCTGCAGTGACTGTAGACTGTGGCAATGGGCTCAAATGTGTTGGGGATGATAAACATGGCCCAGGATAAGACAAAGACCAGATCTATTGTGTATAAGGTTTCTGTGAGATATACTCTCTTCAACTACACCTAACAACAACAACAACATCATATCTGGACGGCTCTCCACCCCTAAACATTCATATTCTACAGAGTGGAAGAATTACCGGGGGGTGGGGGGGGGGATCACATATCACAAACAAATTAATGGACTTAGTCTCCAGCAACAGATGCATTAAGGCGTAAGGAGATAAATCTAAAGTTAAGTTTATTATTATCAATTAATGGTATAATACATATAATTACTGTTTGGTACAATAAAATCAGTATTCAACACCCTAGTCCAATAATCAGGTAATGTGAGCTAATTGTCTTAGTTTTCGCATTTGTGGGGGAAAAAGGTTATCAGTATCATTTATCTATGAGACATGTTTTATTTTTTGTTTTTGTGGAGTAGAAAACGCCAGAGTTTTGTTATATATGCCAGTATTTAGGAGGCAGGGGCAATGAATGTCCCACATCTGTCTCAGCAAGGGAAGATTCTGAAGGGATATTTACAGGCTATGTAAGGGTGTGATGAAGAGCTCTTGTTTATTCAGCACTAAAAAACTATAATAAAAAATTAAATAAGCTAATAATAGACTGGGGAATTCTGGTGTTGTAACACAATGGTTTTGCTGTGAAACCTAAGGCTATCTTTTCTGACTGCTTGAATCTACCGAAACTTTGAAGGAGAAAGATGGGTGATCTCCTTTTGATTTATGACAATGATTTAATGTGGAACTCTGCAGCAATAACTTTCTTTTATGTTTGTCTGGGATACTTTAGACCGCTCTTCCAGGATTTAGACATCTCATCAGAGAGTTCTGGTGATCAAGTGGTAAAAGTCAGCTGCCAACCTGAAAGTCCCAGTTCAATTCCACCAGCTGCTCCATGGGAAAAGGGTGGGCAATCTCTCCTCCTGTGCAATTACTGTCTCTGAAAACCCACTGGATGGTCAGCTATGTGTCAGTTCTGATTCAATAGCACTCAACAACAACAACAATAACAATTTATGGGATAAGTTTGTGGGTATGATATTACTGTCCTTCTTGCTTGATACATGTTGTTTGTTGTTAGGTGCCATCGAGTGGCTTGCGACTCATAGCGACCCTATGTACAACAGTCCTAAACTCCGCTCTGTCCTGTGCCAATCGCACTAT
>NW_006399809.1:17673302-17682848 GCF_000299155.1 Elephantulus edwardii
CTTGATACATAGATATATGGAAATTAGTATGATCCTAAATTCTCATCAGATGTGTCAGTCAGCACTGTATTATTTCTCCATATCTGTTCAGTTTCTGTGGTGAGCCAGCCATTTGAAAGGCTATGCTTTATGAAGAAGAATGATCAGGATTGGAGAAAAACTTGTCAACAACCTGTGTTATACAGATGACACAACTTTGCTTGCTGAAAATGAAAAGGACTTGAAACACTTGCTGTAGTAGATCAATGACCAGTCAGCCTTAAATATGGATTACATCTCAATATCAAAAAGACAAAAACTCTGACCATTGGGTCAATAAGCAACATCATAATAGGTAGAGAAAGACTGAAGTCAACAACAGTTTCATTCGGTTGGTTCCACAATCAACACCCTTGATACCAGCAGTCAAAAAATCAAAAGATGTGCTGCACT
Organism: Elephantulus edwardii; assembly: GCF_000299155.1. NCBI lineage: Eukaryota > Metazoa > Chordata > Mammalia > Macroscelidea > Macroscelididae > Elephantulus > Elephantulus edwardii. The sequence continues at coordinate 17,673,735 of NW_006399809.1, forward strand.
GGGAAAATTTCTTGTCAAAAACTTCTCCTAGGTGTTAAGGGAGATTGATATTAGTTTAAAGACTAAGACATATACCTAATTCCAGTCACCATCATTTTAATTACTTACTATGCAGCTGAAAGTTGGATAATGAATAAAGATGATAGAATTGATGGCTTTGAGTTGTGCTGTTGGAGAAGAATACTGAATAGCTCATAGACTGCTAAAAGAACAAATAAATATGTCTTGGAGAAGGTATAAGCAGGGTGCTCCTTGAAGGCAAGAATGATCAAGCTTCATCTTAAGTATTTTGTTTTGGGCATGTTGTTAGGCAGGGCTAGTCTTTGGAAAAGAACATCATGCTTGGAAAGGTGTAGAGTCAATGAAAGAGAAGACCCTCAATTTGGCAGATTGATACAGTGACTATAAGAATGAGCTCATGTATATCAGAGATGATTAAGATGGCCCTGGATAGAGCAGGGCTCAGATACATTGTTTAGAGGATTGCTATGAGTTGTAGCTAACTCGATGCCTAGCAATAGCAACATGTCTTCATTACACACATGACTGTCACTTGAACGAAGTTGGCACAGTCCTTTTCCTGGACAAACACAAGGACAGCAAGTGGAAGTGAAGAAAAGACACATTCCTTAGCTATTTAGTACTGTTCCACCAGTCATACCACAAGTGAATGGCTTAAACAAAGAAAACTTTACTCTCTCACAGCTGAGGTGACTTCTTGCTGTTGTTGTGTGCTGTCAAATTGGAATTGACTTGTAGCTGACCAACCAGTGGGTTTTCAGAAGCCATAAATTGCATGAAAGGAGATTGATCCTCCTTCTTCTGTAGAGAAATTGGTGGATCCAAACCACATGTGTTTGGGATTTCAGTACAGCTTCTTACGATGAGGCTGTCAGGGCTCCCTTTAGAAAGCTAGACATCTAAATTCAAGATGCTTCTCCGGGAAATTCCCCTTATATCTGATCAGGACTGTCATGGGGATAATGGGTGCTATGTTCTACCCTTAGCCCTTTGTTTGAGGGTCATATTCAAGTAGATGATGAGGGATCATTACTTAGTTTCCACATTCTATACTTAAATATATGTATTTTGGGGGAAATACTTTAATCCATGACAGAATGTGTGGTATGAAGGGTTTATTGCTCCAAATGGCTTGCCTAGACATTGGCTTTGATTTTGCCATATTCATGGGTGGGAATATTCAAACAGGTTGAGTTAGCCTATCTAGGAGGGGATTGATTAGTTATGCCACTAAATTAAACTAATTCAACAACAGGTTTTGAGAATCTCACCACCAGCAAAGATGAAGCAGAGATTACAGCTCACCCATTGGGCCAGAGGCTCTTGTACCACACAGGTCTACAGAAGAGCAGCTGTAGCTGCAGCAGAGAACTAGAGACTTGATATACAACAGAGCTAAACTTGTCACTGATATCCCATGAAGCAGAGCTAGGAGCATTCGCCCAAGTGTGTTGGAAGACTTGGGACAGGTGGGATAGTTATAATTGGCAAGACAGGAAGCTCTGGTGGCCTAAAGGCAAGAAGCTGCACTGCAGTCCCAAAGGCATATGGTTCAAATCCACCAGCTGCTCCACCAGAGAAGAATGGGCAATTTTTTTTCCTGTGCAATTAACTGCCTTTGAAACCCCACTGGAGGGTCAGCTATAGGTCTGTTTCCACTTGATGGCACACAACAACAAACAGCTTTGTAAAACTTGCCTGAAGCCATGAGGCTAAAGGCTGAAGGGCCTATACACATGCTTCAGAAGCTGTCCTGACTAAACAATTGTATCTTGTTGCCAACTGAACTTATATACTATTAAATTCCCTAATAAATTCCACAAAAATTAGTATAGTTTTGTGTGCTCTGTGAGCTACTACAATGAACTTCAGACTCAGGAGAGCAGAAAGACTGGTGTCGGAATTAGTGTAAAGGGTTGCAGGAGTGTGGGGGCCACGTCTGACCTCAGGGACTTGAATTTTGTGGATAATGATTACGGCAGTAGTTCCACCTTGTAGAGTTAGATATGGCAGTCACCATACAGCTCCTGTTCATATTACAGAGTGCTTCAGGTAATCCTAAAGAGTGTCGTTGTTATTATTGTTGTTGTTGTTAGGTATTATCAAGTTTATTAAGGCTTTAAGAACAACAGATCAAAACTGTGCTATCCTGTGCTAGTTTCACAGTCTCTTCTGTGCTCAAGAGTATTGTTGCAGTAACTGTGTTAATAATCCATATTATTAAGAGTTTTCCTCTTTTTTACTAACCTTCTATGTTTTCCAGTTTTTTCCTTCTTGACATCATGAGAATCCTAAAACACGGGAACCCTGTGCAGTTTAAAATCAGGAAGGGTGTGTATCAGGGTTGTGACCTTTCTCCATACCTATTCAATCGGTACACTGAGCAAATAACTCATGAAGTTGGACCCTGTGAAGAGGAATGTGGCATAAGGTCCTGAGAAAGATCCATTAACAACCTGCACCATACAGATGACATAACCTTGCTTGCTGAAAGTGAGAATTTGAAACACTTGCTGTAGAAGGTCAAGGACTATATCCTTCAATATGGATTGCATCTCAACATCAAGAAAAAAGTCTTTACTGGTGGCCCAATAGGCCACATCATGATAGATGGAGGAAGGATTTAAACTGTCAATGATTTCATCTTACTTGGATCCACAATCAACAACCTTGTTACCAGCACTCAAGAGCTCAGGAATATTGCTTTGGGCAAATCTACTGTCAGGGATGTCTCCAAAAGACCAAATAGCAATGAAGTCAGTGTGAAGACTAAGGTAATTCTGATTCAGGCCATGGTCTTTTCAATGCTAGCTGTATAAGAGCCGGACAATGAATAAGGATGGCAGAAGAAGAAGTAATGTCTTTGAGTTGTGGTGCTGGAGGAGAGTACTGAATATTCCATGGACTGCCAAAAGAAATGTCTTGGGGAAAGTGTAGCTGGAGTGCCCCTTGGAAACAAAGATGGTGAAACTTTGTCTCTCACTCTGGATATGTTGTTAGGAGAGGTTGTTCCTTAGAACATGGAACATGCATGGAAAGGTGAAGGATCGGTGGATGAGAGAAGGCTTCCCAATGAGATGGATAGACATGGTGACTGCAGCAATGGGCTCAAGTGCATCAGACAATGAGGATGATGCAAGATAGGACAGGATTCATTTCTTTAGTTTATAGGGTTCCTACAAGTCATGCTCCACTAGAAGGCATCTAACAACAATGATTTACTTTCTGAAGGTGATCTGGTGGTGTAGTCTGCAGCATGCTGTGAGGCTAATCTACACATCACCAGTAGTTTGAATCCCCTATCTTCTCTGTGGGAGAAAGATGAGGACTGTTATGAATTGGAATGAACTTATTTACAAAGAGTTTGATTTGGAGTTTGGGGGTTGTCCCCTCTTACTTCCCCACCCCTGCTTACTCTCTGAGAAACTTGCACAAAATTAGTTGTTGGTATGTGCTTCCAAACGAAATTTAAATTATGGTTTATGAGAGTGCATTTTCAGAGATTATAAATGTAACAGGAGGAGAATTCTCACCTTCCAAGGAGCAGAAATAGCATCCACTTCCTAAACAACAGGCCTCCAGAAACTCTATGAACTTTGATAAATGTTGATAGTTGTAGAGGCGCTTCAGGGCTTTGGTTCATAAGGTCACTATGAGTCGTGTTCAACTCGAAGGCAATCAACAACAACAAGGAGTAACTGGTGGACTCCAAGTGCCTGCCTTTGCGTTGGTAGTACAACTCCTTAACCTCTAGGATTTGTATACATGTTGTGTTCTGTAGCGTCAGAAGCGACCCATAGCTGACCCTCTGCTGGGTTTTCAGAGGCTGTTAATTGCATTGGAGGAAATTGCCCATCCTTCTCCTGTGGAGCAGCTGGTGGCCTCAAACCGCATGCTTTCGGGATTGCTGTGTGGCTTCTCAACACTAGGTCACCAGGTCCTAAACATTGATTCTCAAACTCTTACCCTAAATTTATATTAAGAAATGGTTCTGAATGGAGTGTACCTTGTGATCACATGATCACTCTTTCTCTCACTGAGTAGAATCGAAACTAATCCATAGCTGACCTTGCTGGTGGTTTTCAGATACTAATTCATAGGTGAAGAGATTACACATCTTTCTCCTTCAGAGAAACTGGCAGTCAAACTTCAGGTTGTGGCTTCAGGTTGGAAAAAACAACTCCTTACCCACTAGTATGTTAGAAAACACTACCCTAACTTGTTTACCCAGACTAGTACTGAGAATCTATATCTATCTATCTATCTATCTATCTATCTATCTATCTATCTATCATCTATCTATTTTCTATCTATCTATCTCAATGAGAGAAAGAACCACTTCTTAAAATAGAAATTCTTCTGACCCAATGTAGACCAATTAAGTTCAAAGTTAGGATAAGAGTCTGTGCTTCAATGTTCAGGATCACTCCCACCCGCTTCCTCACCAGGTGGTTGTGATGTCAGGTGAGTTGAGGATACACTGTGTAGAAGAACCTTACCTAGAATGGCTAGACACTTCCCTGGAATTCAGACCCTTTCCACTGGAGGAAATGTGTGGTCAAGTGGGCAGACCATGGGGCACACTGTCCTGGAATGTGTAGATAAGCTGCCTTCCAGGTGGAGACCAGGTGGTGTGTGGCTCATGCCGAGTTAGATACCTGAGCTGAAGAAATTCGTCTTGCTTTTCTACCACTGTCTCCTTTGTGCCAAACACCAATTTTAGAAGAATTTCCTAAGTGCTCATTGTAAGGAGATGAGAGAAGCTACAAGAAACTACATTAATTTCTGTTGTTGCTGCTAAAACCAAAACCTGCCTTTTCTTCTTCTCCCACTGATTAGAATCTCAGCATTCCACTAAGAAGATTTCCAAAAAAGGAAAAGCAATTGGGTAGGGCTGTTTCTGAGGATATGAAATACTTTACAATTAAATAAGGTACGGCCGGGCTTGGGGCTGATCCTTGGTGATGGGTAGGTTTCTGCGAGGCTGCAAATGAATTCAGCGTGGGACAGCGTTCCAAATGGCTCCTACAAGCTTTCCCTTTATTATTTTTATTTGGTTATGTGCTGACTCGCATCCAGAATTGCACTTAATGCCCTAGTCTGAAGTTGTTGAAATGGCCCCCCATGGCCTAGTGTGACAGTGAAAGGATATTGCCTTTGGAAGATGCTAATGGTCCATGAAAAGGAAACAGCAGCAAACAGGAAAGCGATGCTCCAAAATAATGTCAGATAAAATTATTCACATTGTCTTCACTTTCATCGCCCTTTTATTCAGAAAGAGAAAATATCACAGTAAGGCAGGATTTCCAGAACAGGCAAAGGTTCAAATATGCAAGCTTCAGAGATTAAAAATATACCCACTTTCACAAATATTTTTTTCTATAATTCTTAATTAAAAGATAGAATTTACATTTGGAAACTTAATTGAGCTCCAGAATCTAAACACAGAGGGGAGAGAGCTCTCAAACTTTAATGGTAGGGATGCCTTTAAAATGTAGTGGGTCATTAATTCATTCATTTAACCAGTCTGCATGGGGGCACTCTTATATGCCAAGTTATGTGCTAGAAGCTTGGGATAAAGAAAGAAGGAAGGTGGGTCCTTGTCTACAGAGAGTCCACTATCAGGCAGGGGGGACCTACAACCTCAAATGGTGTAATGTGACAAGTTAAAATGAAATGTGGAATAGGCCCACAACATAAAGGATTCCAGAATGAGCTGACATCAGGATTTGCGTTAGTGTCAAGCAAAGGGTGATGCTGGGTGAAGAAAGGATGCTGAGAAGTTTCCAGGCTGAGTGAAGGCTAGATGCAAAGCCACAGCTTGGCAAAGGTCTTGATGAGTTGATGATAAAGGTTTCAGCAATTCAATGAGGAGGAAATAGGAGGTGTCATGGACTTAGGGGTAAGAGAAAGACGAAAGCTTTACATTTGAGTGAACGATTGGAGAGGGGATGGCAAGAAGATTTAGAGCCTGATCAGACTTCATACAAGTCTAATTAACTTCTAATAACCAAGAAACTTATTGACAAGGACCTCAGAGTAATGCTTTTATGGTACCTGGAGAGTGTTCAGCTATTTACAGGTTATGTACTCAACTGCTAGCCAAAAGGTCATTAAATGAAAGGTTGATGGTTCTAGCCTACTCGGGTGCACAGTGGAATAACCTGCCACTTGCTGATCTAATTCAGTGCCTTCTTTTTTATTTTTTTAAATTATTTTATTAATTTTAATGAACATTTACAGAGATTTTGGATTTTCATTCATTCATTGTTGCACTTTTTTCTTTACCCCCCTCCCACCAGTTCGTTCCTCTCTTTGAAAAGCAAAAGATAAACTTCTTTCCCCTGCCCCGCCCCTGCTCTACCTGCCACTCTACTATGCAACCTTAATTCTGGATTCCTGTGATAATCATAATATGCTATCATATATCACTTTTAAACTGTTCTCTCCCTCATCTGTTTCAATTCAGTATACATAGTCTAACCAGTTTTTCTCAGTCTTGCCCCGACCCTGATGTCAGTCACTTTCTACAACAGTGGCACCATGCAGTATTTGTCCTTTTGTGACTGAGATATTTGGTGACCCTGGAGGATATTATGCTGAGTAAATTATCTCAGTGCCTTCTTGACATGCAGGAGATTGTTATGAGACAAGTAAACTCTACAGCAGTTGATTTGGTTCTTAGTGTGTTTCAGGAGATTGAGAGCTGAAAGATCTTATCTATTGCCTTTTGGTCTCCAGAACGTGAGCCATTGTCATTGCCTCAAACCATTCAAAACCCTCAAAAGGAAGAAGCAATCTTTTACTAAAAGAAAATGCTAAGCAATAAACATTTTCATAATTTGAAACTTAGTTACGTTTCAGCTTTATCTGTCAACAAGTGGCACATAGTAAATATTTGCTATGCATAAAATTGGGTTTTGTGTGTGTCTGTAGTACGTGGTATATTAAATCCATTCAACAACAAAAGGAAGTAAATACTTCCTCCTTTTTTAGACTGAAGATATTGGGACACAGGAAAGTTAGTTGCCAAGGGCTCTCAGGAGGAGGAACAGTTGCAAACAGATACTAGTGGTTGGAAGGTAGAATGTGAGATGTGTGAATGTAGGAAAATTGGAGATTGTTAAGAAAGAAATGAAACAATGAATGAATGAGAACCCAAAATCTCTGTAAATGTCCATTAAAATGAATAAAATTTAGTAATAATTTAAAAAAGAAAGAAATTAAACATATAAAAATTGACATACTAGGTACTGAAGAAAGGAAACAGATTGGCATGGGGCATTTTGAATGAATCATATAGTCTACTATGCTGGAAATAAAAAGGTAAGGATAAAGAGGTCACATTTGTAGTTAAAGAAGTAGGGAGCTCTGGTGGTAAGAAACTAAGTAAACTAGGTAGGAAAATTTCTTACCTAGTGATAAGAAACTGCAATGCAACCTCAGGGCAATCAGTTTGAATACACTAGGTGCTCCACAGAAGGACAGGCAATCTCTTCCTGTGCGATTTACTCTCTCTGACAACTTACTGGAGGGTCAACTATGGGTTAGTTTCAACTTGATAGAACACAACAAAAACAACGCTTGTAGTTAGACCATTTCTAGATCTGTCTTGAAATACAGTCTTGTAAGCAACAGTATAATTTCCATAAACATACAAGGAAGACCTGTTAATAACACTATCATTCAAATTTATGCCCAATAGCCAGCGCCAAAGAGGAGGAAATAGACGACTTCTAACAACTGTTACAATTGGAAATTGATTGAATATGCAACCAAGGTACATTAGTAATAATGGGTGACTGGAATGCAAAAGTTGGAAAGAGGGAAGAAGGATCACTAGTTCAAGAAACATGGACTTGATGACAGAAATGATGTTGAAGACAGAATGATGTAATTCTGTACATTCAATGATTTATTCATTGCAAATACTTTCTATAAGAAACACTAAAGGTGATAATACACATGGACCTCTCCCATGGCCCACACAAGAATCAGATTAATTACATCTGTGGGGAAAAAATCAATATCAGCTGTGAAAACTAGGTTAGGTGCTGATTATGTAATAGACCATTAACTACTTGTACACACAAGTTCAAACTGAATTGAAAGAAAATAAAGTCAAATCCACAAGAAACAAAATTTGACCTTGAATCTATCATTTCTGAGCTTAAAGACAATCTCAGGAATAGGCTTGAGGCTTTGAATACTAATGAGTGAAGACCAGATGAACTGCAGGATGATATAAAAAATATCCTCCATGAAGAATGTAAAAGATCTGGGAAAAAGTATTTAGCAATGATATGTCAAATAAGGGACTTATATCTACAATTTATAAAATACTTGAGCACCACAAAAAGATAAAGGTAAACAATCCAGCTGAAAAATGGGCACAGGATATGAACAGACACTTCACCAAAGACAACATTCAAATGGCAAACAAACACATTAAGAATTCAGAATCCCTAGCTCTATGAGAGATGCAAATCAAAACAACTATGAGATAGCATCTCAACCCAGTAAGAATAGCAAAATTTAACAGAGCAGTAAACAGCAAATGCTGACGAGGTTATGGAGAAACAGGAACCCTTATTCACTGTTGGTGGAAATATAAAATGGTGCAACCACTGTGGAAGGCAGTGTGGCGCTTTCTCAAAAAGTTGCAAATAGAAATACCATTTGACCCAGGAATTCCACTACTGAGAATATACCACAGAGAGACCATAACTGCCATTCAAGCAGATATATGCACACCCATGTTTATCACAGCTTTGTTCACAATAGCAAAGAGTTGGGAACAACCTAAGCCCATCAACAAGCAAATGGATAGGGAAGCTGTGGTATATTCACACAATGGAATACTATGTTGCATTGAAAAACAAGGAACTCATGAAATATTACTAAAAAAAAAAAAAAGGTGACCCTGGAGGACATTATGCTGAGTGAAATATCTCAGTAACAAAAGGATAAATGGTGCCATTGTTGTAAAACGGGACTAACATCAGGGTTGGGGGAAAGCTGAGAAAGATGGGATAAATAATGTATACTGCATTGAAACAGATGAGGCAGTAAACTGTTTAAAAGGGATATATG
>NW_006399809.1:17683173-17686250 GCF_000299155.1 Elephantulus edwardii
TGAACAGAAGATTTCAAAGGGCAGTGCAGGAAGACAAAGCAAAGTATTATAATGAAATGTTCAAAGAGCTGGAATTGTAAAATCTAAAAGGACAAACTTGCTCAACACTTCTTAAGCTGAAGGAACTGAAGGGAGGGGGAAAAACCAAGCTTTGAGTCTCAGTACTTAAGGATGCTATGGGTAGAATGTTGAATGACCCAGAAAGCATCAAAAGAAAATGGAAGGAATACACAGAGGCACTATACTAAAAAGAATTGGTTGACACAGAAGAATTTCCTGAAACAACATATGATCAAGGGTCAATGGGGATAAAGAAGGAAGTTCAAGTTGTTCTGAAGGCATGGCAAAAAACAAGGCCCCAGGAATAATGCCATACCAACTGACACATTTCAACAAAGAAATGCTGCCCTGGACATGCTCGCCAGGTTATGCCAAAAAATCTTGAGGACAACTACCTTGCTAATTGTCTGGAAGAGATCCACATTTACTCTCATTCCAAAGTGATTCAACAGAATGTGGAAATTATTGAACAAGATCATTAATATCACAAGCAAGCAAGATCCTGCTGAAGATTATCTAAAAACAACTGGCACAAATACATCAGCAGAGAATTTCCAGATGTGCAAACTGGGTTCAGAAGAGGTTGTGGCACTAGGGACATTACAGCCAATGTTAGATGGATCTTAGCCGAAAAAAGAAAGTCAAATGCTTGTGTATAGGATTGTCTATCTGGGTTTCATTGACTATACACAAGCATTTGACTGTGTAGATCACAACAAGTTGTGGCTAACCTTGAAAAGAATGAGAATTCCAGAACACTTAATTGTGCTCATGTGAAACCAGCATTTGGACCAGGAGCAAGGAAACTCTACACGGTTAAAAATCAGAAAAGGTATATAACAAGGATGCATATTATGGCCATACCTTTTCAATCTACACGTGGAACAACAGATCATTCAGGAGGCTGGAGGTTATGAGGGGGAATGTGGCATCAGGATTAGAGGAAGATTCATCAACAACTTGTATTATGCAGATGACACAACTTTGTTTGCTGAATCTGAGAAGGGTTTGAAGCATTTGTTTCGGAAGGTCAAGGGCTGAAGTACTCAGTATGGATTGGAGCTCAACATCAAGAAAATGAAGATTCGCACCACTGGGCCAGTTGCAGTACTATGATAGAAAAGAGATTAACACTGTTAACAGTTTTATCTTGCTTGGGTCCACAATCAACACTCTTGGCACCAGCAATCAGGAAATCAAAAGTCTAATTTCATCAGGAAATCTTGCTGTTAGGGACCTCTCTAGAGTGCTGAAGAGCAATGATATCGGTCTGGAGACCACAGAGTGACTGATTCATACCAATGACTAAGGATGACAGAAGAATTGATGCCTTAGAGTTGTGGTGCTGTTGAAAAGTATTGAACATACAGTAGACTGCAAACAGAACAAACAGGGCTGTCCTGGACAGGGTGAAACCAGGTTGCTCTTTGGAGGAAAGGATTTTGGAGCTTCTTCTTGTTGTTGATTGCCTCCAAGTTGAGCATAACTCAGTGATCCTATGAACAAAAGGCCTGAAGCCCCTCTACAACCACCACCATTTATCAAAGTTCATAGAGTTTCTGGACGCATGTTGTTTAGGAAGGGAATGCCTCTCCTGCTTTCAAACCTGTCATAATATGTTACTGTTTTTATATGCCATTGAGTCACTTGTGATGTATATCGACCCTATGTTTACAGCAGCTCTCAACCTTTTCCTATCCTGAGCTAGTCTCACTAATTCTGACACACCAACCACTGTCACCACAGTTGTTGTATCTATCCTTCTCATCCTGGGTCTAACTCTCCTGCACTGTCCGTCTACCCATCTGAGCATGATTTCCTTCTCCAAGGACTGATCTCTCCTGGCCACATGTCCAAATAAGTGAGGCAGAGCTTCAAAATTCTAGCCTCCAAGGAAAGAGTGGCTTCACCCTCTCCAAGACAGACCTATTTGTTTTCTTGGCAGTCCATAGTATGTTCAAGACTCTTTTCTAGCACCACAACTCAAAGACATCTATTCTTCTGTCATCCTTAGTCACTGTCCAGCTCCCTGAAGCATAACAAGTAATTGAGAAGATCATGGCCTGGATTAGGCACACCTTTGTACCTAGACTGATATATTTGCTCTTCAGTACTCTGGAGAGGTCCATGACAGCAGATTTTCCCAATACAATTCATCTTTTGATTTCTTGACTGCTGGTGTGAAATGTGTTGATTGTGGATCTGAGCAAGCTATAATTGTTAACAACCTTAATCTCTTCTCCATCTAATATGGTGCTGCCAATTGACCAGGTGGGGAGAATCTTTGTCTTCTTGATGTTGAGCTTCAATCCATATTGAAGACTATAGTCCTTGACCTTTTTCAGCAACTGCTTCAGGTCCTCTTCAATTTCAGTAAGCAAGGTTGTGTCATCTGCATGTTGCAGGTCATTAATAAGTCTTCATCTAATCCTGATGCCACACTCTTTCTCAGAAAGCCCTGCTTCCCAAATGATCTGTTCTGCATACAGATTGAAAAGGTACTGGGACAAGATGCATCCCTGACTCACTCCTTTCCTGATTTTGAACCATGCAGTGTTTTCTTGGTCTGTTCTGAGAACTGCTTCTTGGTCCAAGTATAGGTTTCTTATAAGCACAATAAAGTGCTCTGAAACTCCCTTTTTCCTCAAGGTTAGCCACAATTTACTGTGACCCACATAGTCAAATGTCTTTGCATAGTCAATGAAACACAGTTAGACATTCTTCTGGCACTCTCTGCTTTCTACCAAGATCCACTGGACATTGGCAATAATGTCTCTAGTGCCACGACCTCTTCTAAACCCAGTCTGTATTTCTGGTAGTTCTCTGTCAATGTACCACTCAAGTCTTTTCTGGATAACCTTCAGCAGGATTTTGCTAGTGTGTGATATTAGTAATGTTGTTGTTGTTGTTCTTGTTGTTGTTGTTGTTATGTGTCGTCGAGTCGCTTGCGACTCATAGCAACCTTATGTACAACAGCCCTAAACTCCGCTCTGTCCTGTGCCAATCGCACTGTCTCC
>NW_006399809.1:17687895-17693482 GCF_000299155.1 Elephantulus edwardii
AATGACATTTCTAGATCCATCTTGAAATACAGTACTGTGAGTGACAGGAGAATATCCATACACATACCAAGAAGACCTGTTAATAGCACTATCATTCAAATTTATGGGCTTACAACCAGAGCCAAAGAGGAGGAAATAGATAATTTCTATCAACTGTTGCAGTCAGAAATCGATTAAACATGTAACTAAGATGCTTTAATAATAATGGGTGACTGGAATGCAGAAGTTGGGAATCAGGAAGAGGGATCAGTGGTGGGAAATTATGGACTTGGTGACAGAAACTAGGCTGGTGATAGAATGATGAAATTTTGTACAATCAATTCTTTATTAATAAAAAATACCTTTTATAAGAAACATAAATGCAGGCTATACACATGGATTTCACTTGATAGGATACACAGAAATCAGATTGATTACATCTGTGGTAGGAACCACTGGAGAAGTTTTAGGACGTAGACCCGGCATTTTGGGCATGTCGTTGAAGATGGACATCATGCTTAGAAGGAAGGGTGGAGGGACAGTGTAGGAAAGGGAGACCCTGGATGAGATCTGTTGACAAAGTAACTGGGGACAGTAAGATTAGCTCAGAACAGAGCAGGCTTTAGAACTACTGTTTATAGAGTCACTACGAGTCATAGTTGACTTGAGTGCATATAACCATAACTGTTGTTGTTTTGTTCTGTACCATCAAGTACCAAGGTGTGCCTGATCCAGGCCGTGGTCTTCGCAATTACTTGCTATGAATCTGAGAGCTGGACAATAACCAAGTATGATAGAAGAAGGATGGATGCCTTTGAGATGTGGTGCTGGAAAAGAGTGTTGAACATACTGCAGATTGCCAGAACAAACAGGTCTGTTCCGGAGTGGGCTGCTGGAGTGGAAACCAGGCTGCTTCCTGGAGGCAAGCATTTTGAGGCTCCATTTCACACACTTGGGGCATATGGCCAGGATGGACCAGTCCTTGAAGAGGGACATCATGCTTGGTAAGGCAGAGGGACAGCACAGGAGAGGAAGACCCAGGATGTGATGGATTAACTCTGTGACTGGAGAAATGGGATTAGGTCTGTTGAAGATAATGAAATTGGCTCAGGATAGGGAAGGGTTCAGAGCTAATGTACATAGGATCACTATGAGTTGCAGGCTACTTGATGGCATATAACAACAACAACCTATATATGTATATATGGAGAGAATGGTGAGCTAAACATGACTTTCATGATCTCAAGTTTGAGGAGGTTGATTTTTCAGTACTGCTGATAACTGAAAAACAATAAACAAAAGTAAAGGAGAAACAAGGATAGATTTTCATATACAGAATTTGGTTGTCAAGGAGCAAAAGTATTTATGTTAAACTTCAGTAAATATACTGTACTTTTCAAATTAAATTTCTTTTTCGAGAGGAGTTAAGTTTTATTTTATTTTATGCTGTTATTGTTGTTATGTGCCATTGAGTCACCAACAACTAAAAGCAACCCTATACACTACAGCTCTGAAGTCTGCCCTATCGTGACCCAGTATCACTGACTCTGATAAACCTATACTGGTTACCCCAGTAACTGTATCATTCTATGTCATCTGAGTTTTTCCTCTTCTTTGCAGTCCCTCTATCCTTCCAAGCATGATGTCCTTCTTCAAGGACTGGTCCCTCTTGGACACTGCCCAGAGTAGGTAGACAGAGCTTCAAAATCCTAGTCTCCAAAGAGAAAATTGGTTTATCCTCTCCAAAACAGACCTGTTTGTTTTCTTAGTGGTCCACATATGTTCAAGACTCTTCTGGAGCACCACAATTCGAAGGCATCGATTCTATGTCTTTACTGATTTTTATAAAGACAAAGGAACTGTATAATAATATCAATATTAATAATGACAATATAATAACAATATAATAATAACAGTATCACTAAAGAAAGGAAAATGGTGGAGATGTCCACAAGACCATCAAACAACAGGTAAATATCAATATGTAACTAATTCTCCATTATCAACAATAATGAACAGAAACTAAATAAACTGTAAATGTGAACTTTACTCACTCAGTTTGATTATCTTTTGCAAAAAAGAGCAGGAAAAGGACCTTTTCACTTTCCATATTACTTGTTATCTAAAAAAGAAAAGACTTGGCCATCACTGATTTTTCTGACCAAATTAATAAGAATGATAGAAGAATTGATGCCTTTGAGTTGTAGTTCTAGAGAGTAGTACTGACTATCCCATGGACTGCCAAAGGAACATATGTCTTGGAGAAAGTGCAGCCAGGGTGTTCCTTGGAGGCAAAGACATTAATTAAGGCTTCCTCTCTCATTCTTCCAGCATGATGCTAGTAGAGGCTGTTCCTTGAAGAATAACATCACCTGTGTGTATTGTGCTCCTTTAATAATCATTTATATGAGCCAAAACAGTCAATATTTTACCTAAACAAAAATGAGAAAGCCAGGAAAGGTGGTTGTTGTTGTTATGTGCCGTTGAGTCACTTGCGACTGACTCATAGCGACCCTATGTACAACAGTTCTAAACTCTGCTCTGTCCTGTGCCAATCTCATTATCTCCAACACACTCATCCTGATTGCCCCAGTGACCAAATAAATCCACCTCCCAGAGGACCTTCCCCTCCTGCGCCTGCCCTCCACCCTCCCAAGCATGATGTCTTTCTCCAAGGACTGGTCTATCCTTACTACGTGACCAAAGTATGTCAGATGAAGTCTCAGAATCCTTGCCTCCAAGGAGCAGCCTTTGGGACACATTACCACTAAACTTAGGAGACTCTGGTCACAGCATAAGAAACTGTTAGCAGTTGAAGAATCTGGAATCACAGAAGCCAGGTAGGCTTTGGATGTAAGCTGTCAGATCAAGGGCGGGACAATGGGAGAGGGACGTTGAAGGGAGTGGGTAGAAGTGGAGGGGTATCTTGATGGATGGTGGAGCAAAGAAATAAGTGGGTCAGGGCACTTGTGTTAAGGGCGGGGACAACACCGAAACTAATAGTTAATTCCACAATAAGGGATATATTTTCACCTTAAATCTGAACATTCAGATAGACACACACTAGGAAGAAGGATTGGCCATCCACTTCCAAAATAGCAAGCCTCTGAAAACCCTATGTACAACAGAACAGGAAAGGTAGAAGAGTTGAATTAATGGAATGAGAATAAACAGAATAGAAATTATGGGAATACTGAGACATTTTGGAAATTGTAAGCAATGTATCAGATGAATGTGCCTAAAAAGTGTTACATTGGAAAAATAAGACAAATAGAAGACTTAATTTACCAATGTAACTATAATTGGGTGGTTTTCAATTGTGAATATTATACTTCTCTTCCTCCCTTACAACAAAACAACAACAAAATACTAATAATAATGGAATTTAGGGGGAAACTATTACCCTAAGAGATAATCATGTTTACTGTGTCATGATTTCCCAACAGAAATTAATTCCAAGTAAATTTAACTTCAACATTTAAAGAAAGTATAAATAATTCATCTTTTCATTTCATTAGCACTGTGTGCTGCCTATACCACAGTACCTGTAATTTTTTCAGTTTCTCTGTTCTAAATTTTGGTTCCAAAGCTCATTATCACATTGTTTGTGCTTCTGTTCCAAGGAGGTAATTTAATAGTCTTCAATAGAATTATGTTCAATTAAAATGAATTCAGTTTTATGTTTCATCTTACTTATCTAGAGCTGTTGTAACAGAAGTATCACAAATGGATGGCTTTAACAAACAGAAATTTCTTTTCTCTCAGTTTAGGAGTCTAGAAGTCTAGTGCTGGACCTGGCAGAAACTTTGTCTGTTTTGCCTCTAGGAGAAGGTCCTTGTCCCTTGAGTTTGTTTCCTGGTTCCTTGGTAATCTCATGGGGTTAATCATCAACTTCTCTTATCTCTACTTCTTTTACTTGCTTTTTGAATCTCTTCTATACTTCAAAAGAGATTGATTTAAGACACACCTTACACTAATCTTGTACATAGGGTTTTTTCTGTGGCTTATTATTTCATTATTTCTGAATTGCCTGAAGGGAAATTGGAGATTTTTAAGGAACAATTGCAACCCATATCGACATTCTAGGCATAGGAGAAATGAAATGAGTTAGCCTGGGACATTTTGAAACAGATAATCATATAATCTACTATGCTGATATGAAAAGATGAGGAAAACCAGGTGACATTCATAGTGTAAAAGACCATTTCTGGATCCATTTTGAAATTCAATGTTGTAAGTGACAGGTTAATATTGATCCATATACAAGGAAGAGCTGTTAATACCACTACCGTTCAAATATACGCACCAAAGAGGAGGAAATAGATGACTTCTCTCAACTCTTGCAGTTGGAAATTGATCTAACAAGCAACCAAGGTACTTTGATGATAATAGGTGACTGGAAGGCAAAAGTTGGGAACAAGAAAGGATTAGTCGTCAGAAAGCATGGACTTGGTGACACAAATGAGGCTTAAGAAAGAATGATAGAATACTGTACGATCAATGACCTATTCATTGCAAACATCTTTTAAAAGAAACAGAAACAGCAACTATACATATGGACTTCACCTGATGGTCTATACAGGAATCACATTTGACTATTTTTGCAGAAGAAATCACTGGAGAAGCTCAGTATCTTCTATGATATTGAAAACTATGTCAGGTGCTGATTGTGGAACAGACCACCAACTATTCACATGCAAGTTCAAACTGAAGCTAAATAAAATAAAATAAAATAAAATCCACAAGAACCAAAGTTTGACCTTGAATCTATCCCATCAGAATTTAAAGACTATCTCAGAAATAGGTTTGAGGCCTTGAACACTAATGAGCAAAAACTAGATGATTTATGGGAAGATATCAGAATATCATTTATGATACAATGTTAAAAAGTCATTACAAAGACAAAGAAGAAGAAAAAACAACAATATGGATGTTAAAAGAGACTCTGAATACTGCATGAGAGCACCAAGAAGCCAAAGCAAAGGGGGAAAATCAACAAATTAAATAACTGAATGGGCAGCTCAGGAAGACAAAGCAAAGTATCATAATGAAATATGCAAGAAACTGGAGTTGGAAAATCCAAAGGGATGAACTCTCTTGACATTTCTTAAGCTGAAAGAACTTATGAATAAATTTAAGCCTAAAGTTGCAATACTTGAGGATTCTATGAGTACAATGTTGAATGACCCAAGAGGCATCAAAAAATATGAAAGGAGTATAAAGAGGCATTATATAAAAAATAATTGGCTGACACAGAAGAATTTCATGAAACAACATATGATCAAGAGGCAATGCTGATGAAGGAGGAAGCTCAGACTACTCTGAAGGAATTTCCAAACAACAAAGCCCCAGAAATTGATGGGATATCAATTAATGTATTTCAGTAAACAGATACTGCCCTGGACATGTCCATCAGATTATTCCAAGAAATCTAGAGGACAGCTATCTGGCCAATTGACTCGAAGAAATCTGTATTTTTTCCTATTCCAAAAAAAGGTGAACCAACAGACTGCGGAAATTATCAAATAATATCGCCAATTTCATCTGCAAGCAAGATCTTGCTGAAGATTATACAAAAACAACTGTTACAAATACACCAGCAAAGAAC
>NW_006399809.1:17694005-17695605 GCF_000299155.1 Elephantulus edwardii
TCTTCAACATTGATTGACACTCAACATTAAGAAAACAAAAATTCTCACTACTGGGCCAATTGGCAGCTTCATAATAAATTGAGAAGAGATTAGGATTTTTAATAACTTCAGCTTGCTTGGTTCCACAATCAACACACTTGGCACTTAACAGTCAGTAAATCAAAAGATAAATTGTATTGGGAAAGTCTCCTGTCAGGGACCTTTCTAGAGCAGTGAACAGCAATGATGTCCATTTGGAAACTAAGGTGTGCCTGATCCAGGCCATGGTCTTCATTACTTGCTATGCATCTGAGAGCTGGGCAATAACTAAGGATGATAGAAGAAGAAATAGTCTAGTTGAATTGTGGTGCTGGAAAGGAGTGTTGAACAAACCATGGACTGCCAAGAGAACAAATAAGTCTGTCCTGGTGATGGTAAAACCAGGCTGCTCCATGGAGGCAAGGATTTTGAAGTTCTGCCTCACACACTTTACCCATGTGGCCAGGAGGGACCAATCTTTGTAGAAGGACATCATGGTTGGAAGGGTAGAGGGACAGCACAGGATAGGAAGACCCTAGGCAAGATAGAGTGACTCAGTGACTGGAGAAGTGGGATTAGGTTTGTTGGAGATGATCAGATTGGCTCAGGATAAAGCAAGGTTCAGAGCTAAAGAACATAGATTTGCTATGGGTCACAGGTGACTAGATGGTATATAACACCACCACCACCACCATACTAATCTTGTCTCATTAACATAACAAAGACAATCCATTTTCAAATGGCAGTTATAATCACATGGTTATTGTTGTTATTAAGTTGTTTTCCAGTCCAGTAGGACTAACCGTGACCTTATAAATTAACAGATCTGTATCCTGTCCTACTCTGCGCCATCTTTACTATCCTGACACTTTTGAGCCCATTGCCACTGTACCAGTCCTTTGAGAGTTTTCGTCATCTTCTCTGATCCTCCACCTTTCCACAAATGATGTCCTATTCCAAGACTCCAGGTGAGATGGATTGTTACAGTGACTGGGGCAATGAGTGTTGCTGTCAGAATTAGTGAGACTTGCTCAGGACAGGCCAGGGTTCAGAGCTTCTGTACGTAGGGTCGCTGTGAGTTACAGGCGGATTGATGATACGTAACAACAATATATGAAACATACTTTCAAATATGTGAGATGAAGCTTTG
This sequence comes from Elephantulus edwardii, assembly GCF_000299155.1. Taxonomy (NCBI): domain Eukaryota; kingdom Metazoa; phylum Chordata; class Mammalia; order Macroscelidea; family Macroscelididae; genus Elephantulus; species Elephantulus edwardii. Next base: position 17,695,174 of record NW_006399809.1, read on the forward strand.
TCATCTCTCCAAGGAGCATTGTGGTTGCACTTGCTCTAATATTTACCTGTTTGTTCTTTTGGTAGTTCTTGGGACATGGAGCGCTCTTCTCCAAATCCATAATTCAAAGGCATCTATTCTTCTCTTGTCATCCTTATTCATTGTTCAGCTCTCAGATACAAAATTGATAACTGGAAATCAAGAACACTTTAGTCTTCAAATTAACATAATTTTTCTTCAGTACTATAAGATTCTTGATAGTTGACAAGCTGACTTTTTAAAATAATTTTTTTATTGTGATTTTACCCAAAGCTTACAGAAAATTTGGATTTCCATTCATTCTTGCACATTTTCCTCCCTACTCCCCTAGTTTGTTTTTCTCTTTAAAAAAATTCAATCATTGTTGCACACTTTACTCCCTCCCTTCTTTCCCCACTTATGGGAAGCCAAACT
>NW_006399809.1:17695780-17711879 GCF_000299155.1 Elephantulus edwardii
CTTCCTGGGAAATACTTTCTGAGCTAGAGCATTAAGCTGACAATAGAGAAAAATTCGCCTTCATTTACAAGGAATTTCTTTTGTTATTTGCTTCCCCGGATTATCAATAAATACACAGAGAAACATGACTTGGGGTCTTCAGTCGAGAACTGCTGGTTCCCTGTTTTATGCTCTCTGCTCTATCTCATTCCTGGCTGTTTGTCTCATTATTATTAATTATAAAATTATTCCATTCTTTGGGACCCTCGGTCTGCAACAGCCCCCCCTCCCCCCAGCCAGTCCACTTTGCTATGCATCTCTTATTCTAGACTATTGTCATACAAATAATGCCTAATCATATATTCCTTTTAAACAATTATTTCCTCATTTGTTCCAATGGAGTGTTCATTATTTATACTCTGTTTTCTTAGTTTCCCCCCAACCCCCAATGTCAATCCTGTTTTGTAACAATGGCATTAGGCAGTATTTGTCCTTTTGTGAGTGAGATGTTTCACTCAGCATTATGTCCTCCAGGGTCACCCGTTTTTGTATAATATATATGAATTCCTTGCTTTTCCAGTGCTGCATAGTATTCCATTGTGTGAATATACCACATCTTCTTTATCCACTCATTCGTTGATAGGCAATTGGGTTGCTTCCATCTCTTCGCTATTGTGAACAATGCAGCACATGGGTGTCCATATATCTGTTTGGGTGTCAGTTCTGGTTTCTTTATGGTATAGACCCAGTAGTGCAATTGCTGGGTCAAATGGTATTTCTATTTCCAACTTTGGAGAAAGCCCCATGCTACCTTCCATTGGCTGTACCATTTTACACTACCACCAACAGTAAATAAGGGTTATGATTTCTCCACAACCTCACCAGCATTATTGTTTGTTGCTCTGTTGAACTTTGTTGACCATATGACTTTTCTAAAACCACAGGGATTTTGTCCTCCTAACTGCTGGTAACAGAGGTGTTGACTGGATGCAAGCAAGATAAAATCGATAATTTCAATCTTTTCTCCATCTTTCATGATGTTGCCTGTTGATCTAGTCATGAGGACTTTTGTTTTCCTGATTTTTTTTTTAGGAGTTTGCTCTTATGAATCAAGTACTTGTCTGTTTACTGTACTGAGGTAATTTGCTGACTGCTGTGATGCTAAAGGTTGTCATATTAAAATACCAATAAGTCACCCATGGTAGGCAGATTTCATCAGAGCTTCTAGATTAAGACACACTAAGAATTTCCCATCCAGTTCTGAAATAACTGACCTTTTGAAAAACATATGAACAATTCAGAAGAACACTCTTAGACATAGTACTAGAGGTAGAACCCTTACAGTATAATGGACATCACTAATTCGTTGCCTTCAAGTTTAATCCACCAGCAGTATTGAGAGGCTATCAATCACAGGGAGAGATTTGCCCATCTTTCTTTTGCAGAGGCACTGATAGACTGGAACTGCAGATAGCCACAGCCTTTGAGTTAGAAGGTGACTTCCTGTGGACTACGTCACCAGAACTCCCTACTATAAGCATAGAGATTAAGATTTATCACACATATATGAAGCAGGGTGGTGACATATGATTCAATCTATATGCCACTCACAACTTTTTTATTTTTAACTTAATTATTGTAGGTTGTTCTTCTGTACATTTAAAAAAATTATAGACCTTGTGCATTTTTTCTTTTTAAAGTTTTTATTTTCTATTGGTTTGCATACAAAATTAGTACACCTTATACATTTTTATGGCATATATTATTTTCTCACTAAATTTCCTCAAGTAACACATCTTTTAAGTTAAGTAAATCCTTGACAGCTAAGAGAGTGCTTGAGGATATTTCCTCTCCATTAGAAAAAAAAAGGCTCAACCAGATCAGTCTCATAGGCAGAACTGATTCAGCAAAATTTTCATTTTAGTATCTTCAATATTTTGATTCTCCCACCTCCTCAATGGGCTGTACCACGTAGAAAACAGAATAGCTTTTTCCTACCCTCTCTCCCAACTTACGTTGCTTTTTAAAATATCTTGCAGCCTATTTATAATACAGTGTTATATTCAGCATTGGTCTATATCTTACATATTCATGGCTTATATTTAGATAGTGTTACAATAAAGAGCCTGGGGAATTCCAGACTATAAATTGCAGAAACCTGTCTGGTTTTGTCACAAAACATTGCGAAGGGTAAATCATGGCTTTAGTTAAGAATGTCAGCTAAAAATTTCTAATGGCTCTGAAAGATGATATATCATGCCTCAAATTATTAAGAAGACTAACAGGATAGTAAAGGTAAGATAAAGAATTTTCATTCTAATTTCAACAATTGCACCTAAGAATGATGACTATTTAAACATTATCCATAGCATTCTACGTTTCAACTAAATGCCAATTTTTTTTCTGTTCCTGCACACTTCCACAGCCCCAGAATTGTGTTTTATTTCCTAGAAAGTGTAGAGTTCAGATCAAGCGCTTTAGGAGAAAAGAGATGCTAAGTGTCTCCCTCCTCAATTGTCATAAAAAAGGAGAGAGGTATGGAGTTTGGCCATTTTGACCAAGGGAACTTCAGGGCTGCATTGTCTGGAGTTTGCCACTTCTCTGAGTCTTTGCCTGTTCCCACAGGAAGAGTTCTCTCCCAACCAGCTTAATTAGAGGAAACAGGTATGAAGATTGACCATGAGCCCAGATGATACTTGGGGACTAAACTGTTGGAACCTTGATTCTTCCCTGGGCCTTTGTCTGTGCAAGCAGACTATTTGCAGGAGAGAAGACAAGTGTGTATGTCAGCCATTCGTACCAACTGAGACTTGGAGACTAAACTAATTGGACCTTGCCACTACCTCTGAGCTTTGTCTTCTCAGGTGGAAGCAGATCTCCCCTGGTCTGCCAAAGGAGAGGAGAAAGCTGTCAGCACCAACTGGGACTTAGGGGCTACATTGTTTGGACCTTGTTGCTTTCCAGGGACTTTGTCTGCTTAAGTGAGAACAACTGCCCCCTAAATAGCTGCAAGAGAGGAGAGACGTACAAGGGTCCTCAATTAGCACCCACTGAGACTACGGAATAACACTGTTAGGACATGGCCACTTTCTTGAAACTTTGTCTGGTAAGGTGGGAGCAGCCATAGAATCAACTGTGACACAGGTGCTGTTCCTTTGGGACCCTGCTACTTCCTTGGGCCTTTCACCAAGCAAAACATCCTGTGCAGCATTCCTGGGACTTTTTCTAACCCTGAGGAAAAGCCACCCCTTCCATCAAACTGCAAAACAAGATAGAGAAGTGAGGCCATCACTGCTGGGCAAAGGGAGAGATCCCAGCTCCCTGACCCCCCAGAGACAACTGGAGGAGAAACTTGCCACAAAAGCTTGCCAGAAAACAGGAAGAGAGCTGCTGACAGACAACCAGGGGACATATAGCCACTAGAAAATTGAATCACTATACTTAAAACATGCAACTTATGAATACCTTCATAAGATAAGGAACTAGCAACAACTTTCACAGACACAACAAACACTGCCTCACACATACCAAGAAGAATGTGACATATTGTCAAGGAAGTAGCAGGTAAATTCAAATAATATGAAAAACAAAACCAATCTTCTCTGTAAAAAACATATCAGAATACAGACTCAATCAATATTCTAGAGATAAGGAGGCAGAAGAAATATATCAGTGCGGAATTATATGAATAGCTATAGAAGAAGTTACAAATGAAGGAAGAAAGAGTTGGAAACATAAAGAAAAGGAATGCTCCAGAGACCATGGTGATTCAAACCATGATCTTTTTGATCACTTTCTATGGTCACTGAGAGCTGCAAAGTGAACAGGAATGACAGAAGAAAAATTGATGCCTTTGAACTCTGAAGTGGGGGAAGAGTACTGAATATTACATGGACTGCTAAAAGAACAGATATATCTTTGAAAAGACACAGTCAGACTGCTTCTTAAAGGCAAAGATAACGAAACCTCATATTACGTACTTTAGGCATGCTGCTAGGGTATACCTTAGAGCGATAATGATATTTCACAACAAGTGTCTCATAATTAATACTTACAGAATACTATAGGGACTCCACAAGAAAAAAGACTGATAATACAATAATAAAATGGGCAAAAGTCACAAAAAGACTTTTCACAAAGTAAGACATTCAGATGGTCAACAGATATGAAGAAATACACAGTATCATTTTCAATCAAAGAGAGGCGAGGCAAAACCACAATGAGATATCCTCTCAGTCCAGTAGCAATGGCAAGGCTTATCAGGGCAGCAAGCAGTAAATGTTGGAGAGGATGTGGAGAGATAGAAACGCTCATGCACTGCTAATGGGATTATAAAATATCAGCCACTCTGGAAGGTAGTTTAATATTGCCTCAAAAAGTTGAACATAAATCCCACATGACCCAGTTATTGTGTTGCTAGAAATATGCCCTGTTGTTGTTGTTGTTTTTATGTGCCGTCAAGTCGCTTGCAACTCATAGTGACCCTATGTACAACATCCCTAAACTCTGCTCTGTCCTGTGCCAATCACAACATCTCTGATACACCCATCCCGATTACCGCAGTCACTGAACCAATTCACCTCATAGAGGACCTTCCCTTCCTGCACTGTCCCTCCACCCTACCAGGCATGATGTCCCTCTCCAAGGACTGGTCCCTCCTTACAACATGCCCAAAATATATTAGACAGAGCCTCAGAATCCTTGCCTCCAAGGAGCCGCCCGGTTTAACCCTTTCCAGAATGAATCTGTTTGTTTTCCTAGCAGTCCATGGTACTCTCAATACTCTTCTCCAGCACTGCAGCTGAAAGGCATCAATTCTCCTTCTATCCTCCTTAGTCATTGTCCAACTCTCTGATACATAACAAGTGATAGCAAAGACCATGGCCTGTATCAGACACACCTTAGTCTCCAGAGAGACACCATTGCTCTTCAGTACTTTGGAGAGGTCCCTAACAGCAGACTTTCCCATGGCAATAAGCCTTTTAATTTCCTGGCTACTGGTGCCTAGAGTGTTGACTGTGGAGCCAAGCAAACTAAAGCTGTGAACAATCTCAATGTCTTCATCATCCATCCTGGAATAGATGGAATAGATATAGAAATATACCCTAGAAAAATTAAAACTGAGACATGAATGACACTGTTTACACCTATGTATATTGCAGCATGATTCACAGCAAGAAAATGCAAACAGTCCAAATGTCCATCAACAAAAGAATGGATTGAGAAATTGTGGTGTGGTCACACAACAGAATACTATGTAGCAGTAAGGAACAACAGTTTCATAAAACCCTATATGATATTGGAGACTCTAGAGAACATTATGTTCAGTCTCATAAAGACAAATACTGCATAAGACCATTGTTGTAAAAATAGGAGGATAACCAATAATATGTTAAATGTTTAAAATGGGGAGGGGTAAAGAGGAAGGGCCAGAAAAAGGAGAAGGGAAGAAATCATTAGGATAGCAGAGTTTAGTGGATAAATAGGATGAAGGGATACTAAATATTCAAAAGGGAATCAAAATGAGGAGCAATATTAGGCATAAATCAATAGCTACTGTTATGTGCTATCGAGTTGCTTGTGACGCATAGTGACCCTATGTATCACAGTCCTAAATCCTGCTCTATCCTGTGCCAATCGCACTTCAACACACCCATTATGATTACCCCAGTCACTGAATCAATCTACCTCATAGAGGGTCTTCCCCTACTGCACTGTCCCTCTACCCTCCCAAGCAGGATGTCACTCTCCAAGATCAGGTCCCTCCTTACAAAAGTATGTCCAAAGTATGTCAAAGTATGTCCAAAGTATGTCAGACGAAGCCTCAGAATTCTTGCCTCCAAAGAGCAGCCTGGTTTAACCCTCTCTATAATGAATCTGTTTGTTTTCCCAGCAGTCCATGGTACATTCAATACTCTTCTTCAGTACCACAGCTCAAAGGCATCAATCTCCTATCCTCCCTAGTCATTGTCTGACTCTCTGGCACATAACAAGTGATTGCAAAGACCATGGTCTGTATCAGATGCACCTTAGTCTCCAGAGTGACCCACTGCTCTTCAGTACTTTGGAGAGGTCCTTAACAGCAGATTTTCCCATTGTGATACATCTTTTAATTTCCTGGCTGCTGGTGCCAAGAGTGTTGACTGTGGAACCAAGCAAACTAAAGCTGTGAACAATCTCAGTCTCTTCACAATCCATCCTGATGCTGCCAATTGGTCCAGTGGTGAGAATCTTTGTCTTCTTGACATTGAGTTTCAATCCATATTGAATGCTGTAGTCCTTGACCCTCTGCAGCAAGAGCTTCAGGTCCTCCTCAGTTTCATCAAGTAGGGTTGTGTCATCTGCCTAATGCAATATTTGCAATAGCAATTAATTATATAAATATGTTGTTGTTGTTGTTGTTATGTATTGTCAACACCGACCCACGGCTAACACTCCAATGGGATTCTAGAGGCAATTAATTGCACAGGAGGAGATTGCCTATCTTTCTTCCATGAAGCAGCTGGTGAGTTCGAACTCTGTGCCCTCGGGATTGCAGCACAGATTCTTGCCACTAAGTCACCAGTGTTCACTATATAAAATATAATGTAATGAATGATTATATGAAACACAATATAAATGAAAGCTAATATAAAACAAAATTTACATGTATGAAACACAATGTAAACTATTTTTTACACATATCAGTACTTTTTAAAAAAATTGTTGTTGAGTTCTCTTTAGTTGATTGTGACTCGTGGCAAACCCTATGAACAAATCTGACCTTTACCATATCCTGTGCTCTGCGCACAATCTCGGAAATGCTTTAGCCTATTGTTACAGTCACTGTGTCAAAGAGGAATCTTTCTCTGACTTTTTATCTTTTGCAGCATGGTGTCTTTTCCAAGACCTGGCCCCTCTTGACAATGTGTGCAAAGTTTGTGAGACCAAGTTTCATCCTAATTGCCTCTAAGAAACACTTTGGTTGCACTTTCCCCAAAACACACTTGTTTATTCTTTTGACATTTCACGATATATTCAGAATTCTTTTCCAAAACCAGTATTCAAAGGCAGTGATTCTTCCTTTATTCTTTCATCATTGTCTTTCAGTTCCAAAGCAACAATTGAAATGACTATAGCTTTGGTCAGGCACATCTTAGTCCTTAAGCAGATATTTTTGCTCTTTAGCACTTTACAGAGTTCCTTGATAGCAGATTTATTCAAAGTAATATGTCTTTTGATTTCTTGACTGCTTTTACCATGTCTTAATTGTGAATCCAAGTAAAATAAAGTTGTTGACAACTGCAATCTTCCCTAGATGGCAAAAGTAATACTTGGTAATTTTGAGGAAAAAAAACCCAGATCATTTATATCTTCTTTGGAGCCTGGTAGAGCCATTGACTACCACCCCTCTTTCAATTTATTGTGCTGTGGTGATATATTCTGGTTGCTATAATGCTGGAGACTATGTCACTATGTTTAAAATACCAACTAGGTAATTCATACTGGACAGGTTTCAGCAGAACTTTCAGGCTAGACAGACTAGGAAAATGCCTAGTGATCTGCTTTCAAAAGCTAGTCAATGAAAAAAAAATAAAAAGTCAATGATGATCTTATTGATCAAAACAGAATTCTATTCAATATAATGCTGATATATGAATCCATTAGCTTGGAAGGCAACAACTGATTCACACACCATGATTCCACTGTAATTAACAGCAAAAAGACCATTGAACTTTCCTTGATGTCACTGCAAGGACAACACGAAAGATGACTCTAGAGACGAACAGAGACTGAGGATTTCTCCTATTTCAGTGGATACTTTGTCTACATGTGATGATGAGTAAAGATGACAGTATATGGTAGCAGTATAAGAGAACAACTGAGAATGAAGGAATACTGTCATAGTGGATGCGGCCCCAGGGTCCGAACAAGAAAGAAATATTTCTTATTTCCTAAAGGCAGCAAAACTCGAGGTTCTCTGGCTTTCTGTACATCCCACAAATCTCATCATTAATGCAAAGATTTCTGCAATTACTTGAGCAAGGATTAGCTCCTCTCCCTGGAATCCCTGGATCATGGAACTTGGGAGCCCTAAAGGAATCCATTGTCCTTGCTAAGTTGCTATTTTATTTGGAAGGATCAAGAGCTCACAATTGATGTGCCAATGAATACAAACCTTCAGAAATATGAGAAAGGGTGGGCTTAAAGCATGGTAATAATTCCATTTTCTTAATCCAAAAAAAAGAAAATGACTGCAATTAGGATGAGCTGTCTGCCAAGTTTCAGCCTAGAGGGACAATTTTGGCCAAGATATAAACCCCTGAGAATAGAAGCTTATAATGGACGCATCAAATCACACTTAACTATGGCAGAACAAGTAGCTACTTTGTAATGCAATCACTCAATGATCACGCCTTATGGTAGCATTTTAATTAAAATAAAGGGTACTTTCTCCTCTTTTTACAACCACTCTCTTCTTAGTTAGATATGATAGTCAGATCAGGAATGAAGACTAACCAAAATACAATACAAAGTCTGCAAAATGCAAAACAGAAATACAAAAAAATAACCCCCTCACAATCCCATTCATTCGATACCTGTCTCTTTGAAGTAGGAGGTAAAAAGCACAGAAAAGAGAATCCTCAAGGAAACTCATCTTTGATGGTATTCATACCTTGGTCTATGAGGTGTCAATCTGTATCACTTCTTTAAATTTCACTAGGGAGATGGAGAATTTGACTTTTTAGAGAACTTGCATATAGTTTAATTAATTATAGCTGCAGAGCGCTAACTGGAACCTTAATGACTTGAGAGAGAGAATGAATTTACCTCCCAATGAGCCTCATGTTCTCTCAGGAAAATTTTACGCAGAGGGAAAACCAAAATGATTATTAAATGAAATTATCCACTGCAGTCACAGAAGTGACAGCATGTCAAAACTTCCTATTCCATCTGACAGAAACTTCCAGTGCAGACTGACAACTGGCTTTCAGGTTCTAGTTCAGCCTCTTTCAACTCCTCTCTGAAAAGCTCGGGAAGACGTAAAAATAGATGAAGAAGCAAAAGAGGAACAAAGTTTAGACAGAAAGAGGATCCCATTTTGGTATTTAGGGGAAACTTAGATGTTTTATGTTGTTTATGTTAAGTGCTGTAGTGTTACCTTCAGCTCATAGTGACCCTGTCTATGATACTGCTGAACCCTGGTCATCCTGAACCAACCTCATTGTCTATAACATACCTACCCCCCATAACTCCATTACTGAGTCAATCTACCTTATCCAGGATCTCCTCCCCTGCACTGTTCACTTTCCCCTTCCAAGAATGGTGTCCTTCTCCAAAGTCGGATACCTCCTGGCAATATGCCCAAGGATTGATTCAGTGACTGGGATAATTGGGATGGGAGTGTCAGAGACAGTACGATTGACACAGGACAGAGCAGAGTTTAGGGCTGTTGTACATAGGGTTGCTATGAGTCGCAAGCGATTCGACGGCACATAACAACAACAACATGTGCAATGAAGTTTCACAATCCTAGTCTCCAAAGAACAACTTGGTTTTACCCTCTTCAGGACAGACCTATTTGTTCTCTTAGCAGTTCATGGTACATTCAATACTCTTCTCCAGCACCACAACTCAAAGGCATTGATTTTTCTTCTATCATTTGTAGTCATTGTCCAGCTCTGATGCATAGCAAGTAATTGCAAAGATCATGGCTTAGATCAGGCACACCTTAGTCACTAGCCTGACATTGTTTCCCCTTCAGCACTGAGACGAGGTCCTGGACAGCAGATTTGCCTAATGCAGTTCATCTTCTAATTTTCTGACTGCTGATGCCAAGAGTAAGACGTTATTTAAAATATTTATTATCCAGACATGTACATAGACCAATATAGATAGACATCAGCTATGATTAACTGTCAAGTCTACAGGGGTGAATTAGCTGATCACTAGACTCAGTAAATTACTAGATAGGTTAGAACTAACTTGGCATCAGCAAATGAGACTTTATGAAACACAGATCATTGGTAAAGAGAAGAGGAAAACATATTGTGCCCCCCGCCTCCATCTGCTCCCTGACACAGAGAACTAGCACTGCATTAGGTAAAGGAAAGACATGCACTCGCCTTCCATATCTCTGGAAGCAATCTGCAAACTGGCTGCAGGATGACCCCCAAACCCCACAGACTCCTCTCTTTACACGGTCCTGCCTCAGCCACACATAGACTGAAAATTCCAGAAAAAAGAAAGACAAAAGAGGGATGGTTAATGGAAACATGGTACACCCTGAGGAATATCTGACCAAACAGAGAACAAACAAGAAGAACTTGAAGAGTAGCATAAGCTAAGAACTATCCAAACATTTTATGCAAGTTCCAAGAGTCAGGAAAATAGGTAGGACTATAACTCAGTAGCTCAGTGAAGAATTAGGGGAAAATCTGAGAGTCAGGGTAGCAATGAAAAGTACACAGAGCTTTCAGCTCTCCCACTGAGAAGCATAATGGAAAAATACTCACCCCTGAGAGGACGGAGAGAAGGACCAAGTGTAATCCACTCACCACAAGTGCTTATGTACATAGAAGTGAAACAGATCTAGTTTACACAAAGAAAACAGAATACTCACAAAAGAATCTTTAAATATCAATTAAGTATGAAAAAAAGACAAAGAGTGCAAGCCTATGTTCCCTGAAGATGGTTTACCTTGTTGTTGTTGTTAGGTGCCATCGAGTTGCAGGCAACTCATAGAGATCCTATGAAGGGGAGTCTTCGACACTTGGATGCCTTTCAGCCTCTCTCCAGGTTCATAGGGTTTCCAGAGGCAAGCTATTATGGAAGTGGATGCCACTCCTCCTTCCAAGCTTGTTTTAATCGGGGAGCTCCACGCCACTCTTTGTCTACATTGGGTAGCCAACCATTAATGCATCTGACACAACAGTGTCACAGTGTTCAGCCTCACAGCAACCACAAGTGACCATGGTACGGCAACTTGTACACCAGGGCTATACAACCTAGAGGAATGTCTGAACAAAAACAATGAAAGAAAGGCCCGAGGGCCACAGATTAAAAGTCACCCACCTTTGGCTTGATAGCATCACTTTCTGTCCACTGGGCCAGCTGATCTCTCTCTCATGGTTTACCTTACATTTGAAATAAATATATGATCATACCCAATTCACTGTTGTTGTTGTTGTTGTTGTTTTGTAGGTCGAGTTGGAACTAACTCATAGCTGACCCTCCAGGGGGTTTTCAGAGACAGTAAAACACAGGAGTAGAGATTGTCCATCCTTCTCCCGCAGAGCAGCTGATGGATTCGAACAGTGTGCCTTGAGGATTGCGTGCAGTTTCTTACCACTAGGTCCCACCATCTAGTGATTCTGACTCATGGTAGCCCTCCATTGTTATAAAGGGAGGAGACCGCCTATCTTTTTCTAGCAGAATAGCTGATGGGTCAAACTTCCAGTTAGCAGCCCAGTAAGCCTACTACTCCATCAGGGCTCACTCACTCTTCCTGTCTCTGTCTCTGTCTCCCTCCCTTTCTCTCCTTTTTTCTTGATATGAGTATCAGCAGAAGTTCAAGAAGGCACAATGCTATGGATCAAAATGGCATATAACATTCCAAGACATGATCGAAATTAGATTTAAAATTCCAAGGCACAGCAAAAGTTGGAAATTCCTCAAATGGTATTAATACATTAGCAAGATTTTGATACTAAAACTTTTTAACTAAGTTTCAAAAAACATTTTAGAAACATGTCTTTTTCTATTATAGATACAAAACACAAACAAACAAAAATCAAAGCAACAACAGTAAAGAAGTATAGAGTGAAAATATTTACTTATGTAAACATTGTAATTTTTAATCATTATTAAACATAAAAATAAATATTTATGGACAGTAAATCTTTTGTTGTTCTGGCATTCGATTTTTTGCTTTTTTAAAAATTGGTTTGCTTACAAGGCTCATATACATTGTTTCATGGACATACAAAATTTTAAAATTTAAATTTATATACTGAAATCAAGTTTCTCCTTGGACTCTAGGATTTTTGAAGTTCCATATCATGTACTTTGGGCACGTAGCCAGGAGAGATTGGTCTTTGGAGAAGGACCTCATGCTCAGAAGGGTGAAGGGACAGTACAGGAGAGGAAGACTCCAGATGAGATGGATTAATACAGTAACTGAGGCAATGGGGTAGGTGTGTCAGGGTCAGTGAGACTGTCTCAGGACAGGGCAAGGTTCAGAGCTGTTGTATACAGGGTTGCTATGGATCACAAGCTACTCAATGGCACATAGTAACAACATAAATATATTTTATTTTCTCTCTGTATATTTACTTTAGAAAAGTATATTAAAGGAACCATTGCAAAATATTAAGATAAAATTATCCAAGTAAAACAGAATAAACATACAAATTCAATATGAAGTAATAGGAAGAGAGGTTGTTGTTGTTGTTGTTGTTAAGTGCCGTCGAGTCGCAGGCAACTCATAGTGACCTTAAGAAGGAGAGTCCTCGACGCTTGGGTGCCTTTCATCCTCTCTCCAGGTTCATAGGTTTTTGGGAGGCAAGCTATTATGGAAGTGGATGCCACTCCTCCTTCTAAAGGAAGAGAGGTAAAGGGGTGTAAAAGTTAATAAATAGATAAATTGGGTGAAGAAAAAGACAACATGCAGTAAGAGGTTGATCAGACATTGTAATTCATGAATTACACGAATCAATTATAATTAACATTATAAAATAAAATGTATATGAATGGTTGCAAAAAATATACCCAAAACAAACCAGTAAGTGAATATAAATATAAGTAAATGTAAATACAGAAGTAAATGAATATAAATTCATGGCCAAGGACCGGGTCAATCACAAATGAATTAACATTTTAAAATCAATGGATGTAACTCATGATAATAAATGAGAAGAGCCCATATAGTAATTTTGAAAATTTCAGAAAAAAGAGTATTTTTAATAGAAAAAAATACATACTGCCAGGAGAACTAGCAGTAGCCAGCGACTAATGCTGAATACTCTGATCAATTGAGATCAAAATCTGAAAGTACTGAGACATTCTTTAATAGTTGGAATGTATGAACTATAAATGTTGGAAAGCTAGAAGTTATGAAAAATGAAACAAAATGCATGAACATCAACATTCTAGGCATTAGTGAGGTGAGATGGACTGGCTAGGGCCACTTTGAATCAAAGAGTCACATAAGATATAATGCTGGGAATGAAAAACCGAGGAAGAATGGTGTTACATTCATATTTATAAAGACAATTTCAAATTCTATCCTGAAGTACACTGCTGTAAATGATAGGATATTATGTAGATGCATACAAGGAACAACCGTTAATATGACTATTATTCAAACATAGCTACCAACGGCTAAAACCAAAGAGGAGAAAACCAAAGATTTTTATCAAATTTTATAGTGTGAAATTGACAAAAAATATACAATCAAGATGTGTTAATGATAATTGGTGACTATAGAGTTAGGAATGATTAAAGACTGATGTATACATGTGTAAGTAAAAAAAAAAGAAAAACTTTTAACCCTAGCACCCCCACCCCCCAAAAAAATCCCCAAATTAATCAAGGGCAGGGAAAGACTGATGCATCCTGATATTCAGGTTCTACAGAAATAATTCTGAACCTGAGCTCCAGTTTCTGTCATTGGTACAATGCTGGGGAGGAGAGACACAAAGTCTAGATAATGTGGAATCAGAAATAAGCTTAAAATATTCATTTTCAACACCTTCAAAATTCCAGTGAATAATGCAAGGAAGAGAAGAATTAACTGGTGGAACAGATGAAAAATTTGTACTGTCACTTTAAAAGATGATACTTCATGTTATATGATGGTATCTATCATACGAGTTCATATTGTTGACTGTTTTTTTGTGTGTACTGTCGAGTAGAAACTGACCCATAGCTGATCCACTTGAGTTTTCAGATGCGTTTAATCACACAAGAGGAGATTGCTTATCTTTCTCATATGCAGTGGCTTTTAAGTGGGTTGTCTTAGGTGCAAAAGAGACAAGTACAAATCATAGCGACCCTATGAAAAAAATATCTGAAACTTTTTATGCTGTGCCCTCCTTTCACTTCTCGAGACACAAGAGCCCATTGCAGCAGTCACCACATCAATCCTCCCAGTCTAGGGTCTTTCTCTCTTTCACTGACCCTCCACCCTTCTCAACACCATGTCCTTCTCCAAAGAATAGCCCCTCCTAGTAACATACCCAGAGTATGTGGAATGAAGCCTCATCATTCTTACCTTCAAAGAGCACTCTGACTGCTCCTATTCCAAGACAGAGTTGTTTGTTCTTTTGGCAGACCATGGGATGTTCATTACTCCAACACCACAGCTCAAAGACATAAATTCTTCTTCTGTCATCTTTATTCACAATCAAGCTCTCAGGTGTATAGGAAGTAATCAGAAAGGCTATGGTCTGAATCAGTTGCACCTTACCCCTTGAACTGACATTATTACTCCTCAATAATTTGGAGATATCCCTAACTGCAGATTTTCAGAATGCAATGCATCGACTTACTTTCTGATTTTTGGTACTAAGGGTGTTAATTGTGGATTCAAACAAGATGTTGTTATGTTGCCTATAAGTCCAACGGTAAGATTCTTTGCTTTTTTGACATTGAGATGTAAACCCCACGAAAGGCTGCATTTCTTGATATCTTCTGCAACAAGTGCTTCAAGCTCTCCTCACCTTCAGCAAGCAAGGTTATGTCATCTGCATAATGCATGTTATTGAAGAGTCGTCCTTTGATCCTGATGCCACATTCCTCTTCATAAAGTCCAGTTTCTCAAATAATTTGCTCAGCATACCAGTTAAATAAGTATGAAGAGAGAATACAACTCTGATACACTCCCTTCTTAATTTTAAACCATGCAGTGTTCCCTTTGACATACTCCTTTCTTGATTTTGAACCATGTAGTGTTTTCTTGTTCTGTTCAGACAGCTGTTTCCTGGTCTAAGCATAGGTCTTGGATAAGTACAATCAAGTGTTCTGGTATTCCTATTCTTCCCAAAGTTAACCATAATTTGTTGTGATCAATACAGTCAGATGGCTTTGCATAGTCGATGAAACACAAACAGACATTGTTCTAGTACTTTCTGCTTTCAGTCAAGATCTACCTGACACCAGCAATGATATCCTTCGTGCCACAGCCTCTTCTAAATCCAGCTTATGTTTCCTGCCCAGAAAAACCAAACCAAACCAAAAACAACCCTACTATTTCATCCTATGTATTCTATAATCATAGCCCTTTATTAGAAGAAAAAAAGTACTTTATAGTCAACTGAGCCCACAAAAGATCCTAGAATAAATTCTATGATAATCACATTATCTTAATAATGGTAAGATATCAGTCTTGATCCTTGCTTTTGCTAAATAAATACTTTTTATATAATCTGTGAAGGAGTATGTTGAGTATTGAGCTATTATCTGAATGGAGTTCTATTTGGCAACTAGTTTAATCAACTGTGTCACAATTTGTCATACATTCATGCCAGTTAATTTGGTGTCTGACAAAGGGAAATTTGCTTTTAAAAACTGTGATTAGTATGTGACACCACCCTTCCAACTCCTAAATTAAATACCATGAATTTAAATGATAATTCCCAGTCTGCCTATAAATGAACAAACAAGGAAATAAATGCATACTCTTAGTTTTGATTTGGAAAGGAAAGGAAAATGAATATATTTCTGCCACCCACATCTTTCAATTACTATATCATAATCATGTTTTGCCTGTGACCCTTGGTAATTATTTATATGACCTTCCAGGTACATTCCTAAAAGCACTGCATGCATATATTGATTTTGAACATCCCTCTAATGTTTCTGTAGAAAATTTCAAAAGATACCTTGAGATGAAATGAATCCTTGGGCTGATGAAAAGCTGAGGAATAATAACAATTTTGCTAGTTCACACCTAGTAAGTGTTTCTGTATTTAAAAGGATGTTCTAAATGTAAGGGATGGTTAAAAATGCTGATTTGGGAAACAATTCAGCTCTACTGCATATTAGCTGAATGATCCTCAGAGAGTCAGTTAACCTTTCTGTGTCTCACTGTCTTAGTCTAGCTAAAAGTAGTCTTTTTTTCACATAATTGTTCTTTTTT
>NW_006399809.1:17712364-17714538 GCF_000299155.1 Elephantulus edwardii
AGTATTCCATTGTGTGAATATACCACAGCTTCTCTATCCATTCGTTTGTTGATGGGCACTTAGGTTGTTTCCAACTCCTTGCTATTGTGAACAAAGCTGCGATAAACATGGGTGTGCATATATCTGCTTGAATGTCGTTTATGGTCTCTTTAGAGTATATTCCCAGTAGTGGAATTGCTGGGTCAAATGGTATCTCTATTTGCAACTTTTTGAGAAAGCACCATAACTCCTTCCACATGGTTGCACTATTTTCCACTCCCACAAACAGTGAATAAGGATTCCAGTTTCTCCACAATCTCGCCAGCATTTGTTGCTTGCTGTTTTGTTAAATTTTGCTAGTCTTACTGGGGTGAGATGGTATCTCATAGTTCTCTTGATTTGCATAATTGTTCTTAATGAAGTAATGTGTGCAAAACTTAGTGAGGACCATTGGGTAGTACAAACAATTAAGCTATTGACTACTACCTGAAGCTGGCAATTTGGATTTACCAAGAGGCTCCTTGGAAGAAGGGGCAGCAATCTGTATCTACTAGATCATACCTTGGAAAATCTATGAAGCAGTTTTCTATAAATACATGAGGTTACTTTAACTGGAAATCAACTAAAAGACAACACAAAAATAAAAGACTTGGAACAAATGCCACCTTTTGTTCTTTTAAGTGGGTTATTTTCTTTTCCTAGGTGAAGGGTCAGAGCAAGAGAAGATCCTTAATGAGTTAATTGACAGTGACTGTAGCAATGGACTTAAGTGTGTCAGAGGTGGTGAGGATGGCACAGGAGAGGACAGGGTTCAGATCTGCTGTTGATAGAGTCATTACAAGTCATACTCGACTTGACAGCACCTAACAACAACAACACCTGTCGAGTGAACTCTAGTGGCCTACTGTTAAGAAGCTGTGCTGCAATCCCAAAGTCACATGGTTTGAATCCACCAGCTGCTCCATGAAAGAAAAGCCAACATCCTCCTGTGTGACTTACAGCCTCTGAAAACCTACTGAAAGGTCAGCTTTGAGTTGATTCTGACTCAATGGCACATAACACCACCACT
The DNA here is from genome assembly GCF_000299155.1 of Elephantulus edwardii. Classification (NCBI taxonomy): domain Eukaryota; kingdom Metazoa; phylum Chordata; class Mammalia; order Macroscelidea; family Macroscelididae; genus Elephantulus; species Elephantulus edwardii. Next base: position 17,713,413 of record NW_006399809.1, read on the forward strand.
ACCTGTGAAGGGAGCTCTGAAGAAGGAAGTACTTTGTAGTGAGATGCACCACTGATTGAAAAGTGGAACCTCTGTGATAATAGGAATGCCTAGCAGTTCTGAGGGAGAAAGAGAGGCAATTTCCTCCTGTGTGATTTGTGATTGCAAATCAAAGCCAGATGCAGGTCAGGTATAAGTTAGTTGGTACTGACTTGGCAACAATGAGAATTTAACGAGAGAGAGAGAGGAGAGAGAAAGAGAGAGGAGAGAGAGAGAGAGAGAGAGAGAGAGAGAGAGAGAGAGAGAGAGAGAGAAGCTCAAGAGGAACTCTGCACAGCTGAAGAAAATGTAAACAACTGTTTAAAGTCTTACAGATTGAGGAAACCAAGATGGCAACCCAGGCAGTTGTTTCTGTCCTCTGGAATTTCACCTCCTGGACTTCCTTGTCTTCTATGGAGCCCTCCTGTAATTATGTCTCACTCCTAGGTGAGGGGCACACATTACTGAGAAAGAGATTGTCATTTCATGGTCTTAGAAGAGGACTCAAACACACTCATTGCTATTGAGTTGGAACGAACTTATAGCTGACCTTCCAGCAGGTACTGGAAAGGAGCTGTGTGCTAACTCAAAGGTAAGTGGTTCAAATCCACCAGCAACTCCAATGGAGAAAGATGAGCAATCTCCTTGCATATGATGTATTGCCTCTGAAAATCCATTGAGGGGTCAATTAGGAGTCATTTCCTCTCCACTGTATGTAACAAAGCACACGGGAGGAGATTGCCTATCTTTTTCCCCATGGAGATGCTGATGGACTTTAACTTCCAGAGAGGTGAAGCCGTGGAACTCATCAGCAGTGCAACTTCCTACAGACTGTGCCACCAGAGCTAGGACAGTTGAAGACATTTCCCAAATTCTTCTGAGAATTGAAGTAAAAACACTTTTCTTTATGATTACTCAACAATTCCTATTCTTTTACCCTTCTTCTCAACCTCACTCCTCAGCCCTGGGCATTACAATGAAATAATTTTTTCTTTTTTCTTCAAAGAGAAAAATGAATTGGCGGGGGTGGGGGGTGGGCAGGGAGGAAAATGTGCAACAGTGATTGAATGTGGAAAAAAATTGAATGGAAAGAATATGTGGTAAAATA
>NW_006399809.1:17715378-17718236 GCF_000299155.1 Elephantulus edwardii
CTGATGCCACAATTCTCCTCATAGAGCCCAGTCTCCCGGATAATCTGCTCTGCATACATGTTGAAAAAAATATGTAGAGGTTGCATTAAAAAAACCATTAATAAAAAACGTTTCTAAAAAAAGAGTGTTGAAGAGCATAGAATGATTAGGGAGGAAAATGGGAAAGAGTGGAGAAGGAAAATGTTTATCCCTCCTGTTCTCTCTTTGTATTTGCTGTGTTGAGAAACATCACATACCTTGGGGTGGACCCTGAGTCACAGCAACCTCATGCGTTTTCAAGTCGAACTGTGTTTCATAGGATTTTTAGTGACTGATATTTCTGTGGACTGCCAGACTTTCCTTTTAAGGCCCCTTTTAAAATCCTAGAGAACATGGTAGCCAGTTTAAAGACTAAGGTGTGCCTGACCCAAATCATGGTGTTTTCAGTCGCTTTATATGTGTGCAAAAGGTGGACAGTGAAAAATGAAGAAAAATTGATGCCTTTGGATTGTGATGTTGGCAAATAATATTGAATTTGTCTTGGAAGCACAACCAGAGTGCTCCTTAAAAGTAAGGATGGCAAAGCTTCTTATTACGTCTTTTGGACATATTATCAGAAAGGACCAGTTCCTGGAAAAGGACGTCATACTTGGAAATGTGGAGGATCAGTCAAAGAGATGAAGACACTCAACAAGATTGCTTGACACAGTGATTCCAACAAGGGGCTAAAACAAAACAAAGATTGTAAGATAGATGGTGCAGGAATGGCTGGGGTTTCCTTCTGCCAGGTCATTATGAGTTGGAGCTATTTCAGTGTCACCTAACAAGAAGAAGAAGAACAACAACAACATGAGAGAACTAAATCTTCAATCTTTTTGTTAGCACCATTAACATGTTGGCTGATTGTATCACCAGGAACTACTTTCTGGCAAAACCCACACACTGTATGGTAGTTTTGGATTTTTGTTTGTTAGTTAGTAAGCTCATTGCTTGTAGGTGACTGTAGCAATGGTCTCAAGCGTGTCAGAGATGATGAGGATGGCACAGGATAAGACAAGATTCAGATCTGTTGTTCATAGGGTCACTATGAGTCATATTTGAATTGAAGGCACCTAATAACATCAACAAAATTGTTTTCCAACACTGGGTTTTACAGGTGTTATCTTTCTTAATCAATGGCCCTTTAAGATAGAAAATATACCCATTTTATGTGTGGACAACCGAGCTGGGAGAGTTCAATATTCTGCCCAACACCACTCGACTCAGGTAGTGCAGGACCAAGATTTATTGTCTGATCTTGTGTATCCCCCATATGGCATGGAAGTCTTATGGGCTAGATAGAATGTCCTTCACAGGTAAGAGAGTTCATGTAGGAGCTCTTGTATACAAAAGATACACTTGAGTTTAAACCATTACATTCCATTTCAACTTGAAAATGGACTCATGATAAAATAATTTAATCTGTCTCAGAGTTTAGCATCTGCTATTTTAAAATTTGTGTTCTAAATACCAGTCTTGAAGACTGGAGAAGAGTATTGAACATACCACGGACTGCCAAGAGAACAAATAGGTCTGTCTTGGAGAGGTTGAAACCAAGTTTCTCCTTGGAGGCAAGGCTATTGAAGCTCTGTCTCACATATTTTGGGCACATGGCCAGGAGAGACTTGTCCTTTGAGAAGGACATCATGCTCAGAAAGATGGAAAGACTGTGCAGGAGAGAAAGACCCTGGAAAAGATGGATTGACACAGTAACTGAGGCAAGAAAATTAGATGTGTGAAAGTTAATGAGACTGGCTCAGGACAGAGCAGGGTTCAGAACTGTACACAGGGTGGCTGTGAGTCATGGACAACTCCATTGCACAGAACAATAATAATAACACATACCAGCGTCCATCACATAGATGCAAGAGGTGAAAGGCTTCAGGCTAAAAGAGACTTTGAGACTAAAAGAAGTGGCAGTTTTCAAGCTGGAAAAATCCCAAGGATCTGCATTAGAAACGCATGTGTACATGCAATATGTCTCCTCATGTAACTATATTGTACAATCATGTCAGATCTTTGAAAAACATTATTTCAGTTTTACAAGACAATTAGCTACAGAGAACATGGTCTTAGGAAATTACATGTCATTGTTTCATGCTGCCTTATGGAGTGGAAACAATTATAAATTTCAATTCTATGACCCAAAAGATTCAAAGTAAAACAGTAGAGAACAGCCCTTCTACCTGATGTTCAAAAGCAGCTAGACAAGTGTAGGAGTGTAGCTGGGTTAGTAAGGGAGTAAAATTGACAACTGAAGCTTGTGGAACAGTGATTTTATGTGTATACGGGAGAACAGCTGACTCTGCAGATTCTAGGTAGCTCTGGCGGAGTTAGACAGGGGGAAATGATCAAAGTATCTGGGGCTCCTTCCTTATCTTCCTAAGCCTTCAGCCTCTATTCACATGATATTTTCACTCACTATGAGATCCTTTTCCTAAGACTGATAATCTTTTTTTAAATAATTTTAATGAACATTCACAGAGAATTTGGATGTCCATTCATTCATTGGTATACTTCTCTACCCGCCCAGCCCTCTCCCCCCGCCCCACAGTTCGCTCCTCTCTTTCAAAAGTAAAAGAAAGACTCCCTCCCTGGTACACAATCCCCCCGCACCCCTCCCACCACCCCAAGAACATTCCACTATGCAACCTTAATTGTGGACTCTTGTGATAGCTTTATCAGTCCCTTTTTATTCAGTCCCTCATCTGTTTCAGTGCAGTATACACAAAAGACTGATAATCTTAAAAGCAGCAAATTTTTATGCTGTGAGAAGTAACATAGGGATCATTTTGTATCCCTGTGTTCACACACACACACACACACACACACACACACAC
>NW_006399809.1:17719026-17737259 GCF_000299155.1 Elephantulus edwardii
CTCTTTGCTATTGTGAACAAAGCTGCAATAAACATGGGTGCGTGCAAGTCAGAATCAACTTGATGGTAACAAACAAGAACATCAAGTTGAATTCAATCATCTCCAAATCAGGTGTGCTTAAGTATGACAGAAGAAAATGTTGTTTATTTCAGTGGTTCCAACTCAATGGTACACAACAAAAACCACACCGGGCCAATCTTCCAGCAGAGAGCTCTTTAGGAGCAAGAACGATGAGGCTTCATCTTACATATTTTGGATATTTTATCATGAGGTGTAATTCCTGAAGAAGGATGTCATGCTTGGAGAAGTCGTCGTTATTTTGTGTCAGAGTTGGAACCATCTTATAGTTGACATTCCTGTGGGTTTTTAGAAGCTGTGAATCACATGAGATGAGACTACCCATGGTGTAACTGGTGGATTCGAACTGCATGTGTTTGGGTTGGTAACAGCCCTTACCACTAGGCCACTCTTGGAAAAGTAGACGGTCTTTGAAAAAGAGAAAAACCCACATTGAGAAGTGGCTGTAACAATGGGTTTAAGCACAGCAGAAATTGTGAGGGGTGACACAAAAATAGGCAGTCTTTTTCTCTATTGTACGTAGGGTAACTGTGGGTTTAACCTGAGTCATTGACACCAAACAACAAACCATCTTCATGACTCAGTGGCGTGGCTTCCAGAATCACAGCAACAGAGCCAGTCACCACAGTAGGGGCTGCGAAACTGACAGTAGTGAACATAAAGATTGCAACCTTGGAAACTCTATAGGGCTTTTGTCCTCCGTCCTACAGGATTGCTATGAGTTAGAAAGTTAGAATCAAACTGACAGAGAGGCTTTTGGTTCTTTACTGTTAAGTTCTAAATTATTCATCCCATTCTCATTTTAATAGATTTTTCAAATGTTGTAATCCTCCACATTGTCACTTGTTTACTTTATCAGTGTTTGCCATTTGAAAGTTAATGTTTCATAAGTCCATTGTCTCACCTTGATTCTGTTCATTGTTCTGCTTCTTAAATTATTTACTTTTCCTAAAAAACCCAAACACTTATTTGACAGTTTACAAATACTTTCAGTCTGTCTTTCAGTCATTCAGACACATTCTTTCTTTTTGCCTTCTAATGTGCCTGGAATGTTTCATTAAATGCCTTTACATTAAGTTTGGAGAAAAAAGTAATCTCAACATAGGAAGATGTTATTTTCTTCCCAAAAGTATTTGCTTTTGCTACATAGTTTCTCAGATCTGCTTAAGCAGTGTCATGTTGTAAATTTATCCTACTAATTCCCAGGGCTGGTTCTAGGAAAACACACAAAAAACTAGGATTCATAAATTACTAGCTAGTGGAGCTAAAAATACTTCCCTGGTATTAATATATTTTAAATTTCCACTAGGGAGCTCTGGTGCAGCAGTCCATAGGGAACTGTGCAGCCAACTGCAAGACAATGCCTGATAGTTCAAATCTACCAGAACTCCTCAGAAGAAAGATGGACAATCTCCTCCCATGGGATTTATATCCTTAAAAAAGCTCCTGGAGAGTTAGCTATGAGTTGGCTCCAACTTGATGACAAAGAGTCTAGATTCTTGAATATTTCCTAAAATTTACTTTTAGAGGCTTTGAGCACTTTATTTAGTATTTCCTAATTTGGACAATAGTTCATTAGGAAAAGACTCACTCATTGTTGTCGATGGAGTCTGAACAACTATAGCTGAGCCTTCCTTGGATATCCAAGGCACTGGAGGAGACTGCTTGTTTTTTCCTTTGGGTGACTAGTGGTTTTGAACCTCCAGTGAGGTGAGACTCTCAGCTGAGCAGTTCATCTCCTCAGGAACAGCACAACCAAAGCTCCTTAAGAAAAAGCTAGACCCCTGGACCTCCAGCTCATAAGAAACCTACTGGTCAGTTTTACATTTCTGAGAGGAACCCTTCTCCGTTATAATATATTCTTTTTGCATATTTGATCTGATAATGTATTCAGAATATTTTGAATATGTGTTCATATGTGAGATACATCTATAACTATCCCTTCTCACACTCTCATTAGCTGGTTTTTGAATCAAGAACGTACTAAGCCATATAAATATGTGGAAAGATTTGCCACTTATTTTGCTTTCTGGAACAGTTGGGTAAGAAAAGTTTGTTGTTGTTGTTGTTTTGTTTGTTTGTTTGTTTTTCTTTTCCTTAACTCACTGATAGAACTTAACCTCTAACTCCATTTTAAGATCAACACTTTATGTAAGTAGATTTTTTTAAATGTTTTAAATTATTTGAGGCTTTTTAGAGCTTGTATGATTTTTTAAATTTTTCCATTTCATCTAAACTTTAAGATATGGTGGCATAAATGCTTCAAAGTGTCCTTTATGATTTTTAGTCTGTATTTTGTTTTGTTGTTGTGTACTGTAGTCATAACTGACCCATAGCTGACCCTCTTGGATGTTTTCAGAGGCAGTTAACCACATGGGAGGAGATTGCTCATCTTTCTTCTGTGGAGCAGCTAGTGGATTCGGACCTTCGGGATTTTAACACATCTTCTCACCACTAGGCCACCAGAGTAGCTAGGAGAACAAACATGTTTGTCCTGGAGAGGGTGAAGCTGGAATGCTCCTTGGAGTCAAGGATTTGTCTGACATACTTTGGGCATGTTGTAAGAAGGGACTGGTCCTTGGAGAGGGACATCATGTTTGGGAGAGTGGAGGGACAGCGCAGGAGAGGAAGACCTTCGATGAGATGGATCAATTCTGTGATTGGAGTGGTGGGAATGAGTGTGTTTGAGACGGCAAGGTTGGCACAGGATAGAATGGCAGTTAGGGCTCTTGTACATAGGGTTACTGAGTCGCAAGTGACTTGATGGCACATAATAACAACAACTGTAGTTGTGGCGCTGTGGCCCTTCTCCATTTCTAATGCTATTTATGGTCTCTTTTCTATTTCTTTTGATCAATCTTACCCCCCCCCTTTTTTTTTCTTTTCTTCTATTTCTCTTAGGAACCTAGCTTTAATTATCTTGATCCGCTCTGAAGCAAATTACCTGTCCATATCATTAATTTTTGTTCTCACTAATACTAGTTCATTTAATCTACTTCCTCAGATTAAACTTTGAATCGAAATCTGAGCTCAGTTGCTTACAACTTCAATTTCTAACAACTCCAGGCTGTATCAAATGAGTCATGGCACAAAACAGTACATCCAAATGAGTTAACTGACAAGAGCTTAATAAAGAGAATATTAATCAATTGTGGGCAGAATTAATAAGTCTACTTCACAAAATGAATTCTAAAATCAATCTTGATATCTAAATATCCTATCATACCAGCATTTTAGGAACCTTTACTTCAATTTCTCTTTCCACCTTTCCATATTCTTTTTACCTTATGTTTTTTGTTCCATCTTGTTTGTAGATTCCTCGGGCCTCATTTAATTAGTGTTACTTTGCCTTATTAGAATATTTAAATTTATATTTACTTTTCTTACCTAAAATTTCATTTGTATTCTAAGTCCAGTTTTGTTTTTTCTAAATTTCAATCTTGTTATTCTGGTGGTGTAGTGTTAAGAAGCTGCGCTGCAATCCTAACAGCACATGGTTCAAGGCCATGAGCTGCTCCACGGAAGTAGGCTGAGCAATCTCCTCCTGTGCGATTAACTGCTTCTGAAAACCCACCAGTGAATCAGCTATGGATCCATTCCAACTCTATGGCAAACAGCAGCAATAACATTTCCATCACTTGCTGTTTAGGAGTAGTAATGGAGTTCTCTGATGGTATTGGGGTGTGTACTGCCAGCCAGCCTAAAGGCCATGCTTCTGGTGGTTCAAATCCATGGGCTGTGTCTAGGGAGAAAGATGGACAATTTCCCCTGTATGATTACAGCCTCTGAAACACATCAAAATGTCGGTTCTGGGTTGATTCAGACTCTATGGCAATAAGGTTTTTTAGTTCTCTTGAGTTAAAACATTTATGTTGATGCCCCAATGTGGTATTTCTACATAATGATTTTTTTTTTTATCTTGAATCCCTAACCTGAAGTTGTGATTTTTGTTGTTGTAAGGGGCATCAAGGCTACTATAACTTATATAGAGACCCTGTGTCTATCAGATGTAAACTTCGTTCCATTCTCACTATTTTCACTATGCTAAATTCCATTGTTGCAGCCACTGTGTCGATTCGTCTTGTTAAGGGTCTTCCTCTTCTTCTCTGACTCTCCACTTTTCCACACATGGTGTCCTTTTCCAAGGATAGGTCCCTCCTGACAATGTATCCAGAGCATGTGAGGCAAAGTTTTACCACCCTTGTCTCTAAAGAGGCATGTTGTGTAGGCAATAGAATTCCAAGTCCTTTTCTTCTCTTCATATTTTATTTTGCTGGAATCACTCTGAAGCTGGAAATTGTATTCTTGAATTATTTTCTAGAATTTTTAGAATTATTCCCTTGCTCCTGGTGACCTGTAGCTTCATCTCTCACTCATTCAAATTCCAGAACTCTGTTTCAAGAACTTCTAGTCATAATACAATTATCAATTTGTCTTCAATACTCAGAATACATAGGGTCACTATGAGTCACAAGTGACTTGACGGCACATAACAACAACAACAACAACTCAGAGTAAGTTTATTTTTTTTCAGTATTCACCATCTCTCCCTTTTATTCCCTAATATGCTCATTAATATTCACTGATGTTGTTGTTGCTATGTGCCTTCAAGTTGCTTGTGACTCATAGCGAACCTATCAACAAAAGCTCTGAACCCTGCCCTATCTTGAGCCAAGCTCACTATCTCTGATACACCTATCCCCATTGCTAGTCACTGTGTCAATCTATCTCTTCCAGGGTCTTCCTGCCCTGTGCTGACCCCCGACTGTTCCAAGCATGATGTCCTTCTCCAAGGACTGGACACTTCTGCCAACATGCCCAAAGTATATGAGAAAGAGTTTCAAAATCCTTGCTTTTAAGAGCAACCTAGTTTTTCCCTCTCCAGAACAGATTTGTTTGTTCTCTTAGAAATCCATGGTATATTCAATACTCTTCTCCAACACCACAACTCAAAAGCATTAATTCTGTGTCTATCACCTTAGTCATTGTCTAGCTCTCTGCTGTATAGCAAGTAATTGCTAAGACCTGGAGAGGTCCCTGACCTCTCAAAGCAATCCATCTTTTGCTTTTCTGACTGTTAGTTCCAAGAGTATTGATTGTATATCCTAGTAAGATGAAATTGTTAATCTCAGTCTCTTCTCCATCTATTCTTATGCTGCCGTTAGGCTCAGTAGTGAGAATCTTTGTATTCTTGATGTTGAGCTTCAATCCGTATTGAAGACTACAGTTCCTAACCGTCTGCAGCAAATGGTTCAGGTCCACCTCAGTTTCAGCAAGCAAAGTTATGTCATCTGTATAACACAGGTTGTTGATGAGTATTCCTCCAATCCTGATACCACATTCCTCCTCATAATGTCCAGCCTCCAAAATGATCTGTTTCACAAAGATTGAAAAGTTGTGGAGAAAGAACACATATTGCTTTGTTGTAATACTGATAAGAAATGGTATTGCAATACCAAAGGCACATGGTTCAAATCCACCGTATCCTCTGTGGAAGGATGGCAATCTCCTCTTGTGTGATAACTGCCTCTGAAAACGTGCTGGAGAGTCAACTGTGGGTCAGTTACGACTGTATAGTACACAACAACAGCAATATACACTGATGCATATAATTTTATAAATATACTACATCATTTACACATCTACTTCATGTTGTTGCTGTTAGGTGTTGTCAAGTCAACTCTAATAGCTACTCAATGAACAACAGATCAAAACCTTGTCCACCCTGTGCCATTCCTTATCCATTCTGCTCATATTGTAATACAAAAATTAATGTGTTAATAGGAAAGATTAATGTATAAAGTATTCTAAAAAAACTTTTACAGCCTGATGTGTCATTACACTCATAGGCTTGTCTTCTGTGTACATATGTGCGAGTTTCTCTAGGGTACAAAACAAGAAATAAAATTATTAGGCCATAAAGTGTGCTTGTCTTCCACGTCCTCAATTTTACCATGTTGCTCTTCAAAGTCCTTGATAATTGTGCAATGTTATCATCAATATATGAAGGTTCTGTTTTTCTACATCTTTGCCAATACTTTGTATCACCATCACCTTTGCCAAGTTAATATACTTTTCTTATTACTAATAAAATGCAACATCTTCTCACATGTTGCCCATTTTCCTATTGTCACTTTTTATATTGATTTATGAATACCATATATTCTGGATGCTAATCTTGTGTTTATTATGTTGTTGTTGTTGTTGTTGAATGCTGTCAAGTCATAGATGACTCAGAGTGACCCTATGAATGAAAGGCCTGAAGACTTGTATAACTTTCATAATTTCTATAAGTTCATAGAGTTTCAAGGGACAAGCTATTTCAGAATTGGATTCCACTCCCTCATCCAAGCCTATTTTAATCTAGGATCTCCACTAAACACTGTCCACCATGGGTAACCATTATCACATTTGACATATCAGTGCTGCAGTGTTTAGCATCACAGCAACCACAGTTACCTCTGTACAGCAAATGGACAGACCAGTGCTAAACCACTTAGAAGAATGTTTGACCCAAACCAGTTAAAACCAGGCATGAGGGCTGCAGATTAAAATCACCACCTTTGGCTTGGTAGCATAACTTTTTATCCACTAGACCAACACAGCTCTCTCTATGACTCACAGCAATTCTATGAATAACAGAACTAACCCTTGCCCTATCCTATGCCATTCCCATAACCTGAAACATGCTCAAACCCATTGATAAAATCACCATATCAATCTATTGTGTGGAGGATCTTCTTTTCTTCTCTGACCTTCCACTTCTGTCAGCATGATGTAATTTCCTAAGGAGTTAAAATACTGCAGCTTTCAAGATGGATTGAAGCTCAACACCACAAAAACAAAGATTCTCACCACTGGGCCAATTGGCAGCATCACTATGGATGGTGAAGAGATTGAGATAGTTAACAGTTTTAGTTTACTTGGCTCCACAGTCAACAGTCTTGATACCAGCAGCCAGGAAATCAGGAGATGATTTGCATTGGGAAAGTCAGCTGTGAGGGACCTCTCAAGAGTACTGAAGAGCAATGACATCAGGCTGGAAACTAAGGCATGCCTGATCCAGGATATAGTCTTCTCAATTATGTGCTATGCATCGCAGAGTTGGACAGTGAATAGGGATGATAGAAAGAGAATTGATGCCTTTGAGCTGTGGTGCTGGAGAAGAGTGTTGAAAATACCATGGACTGCTAGGAGAACAAACAGGTTTGTCCTGGAGAGGGTGAAGCCAGAATGCTCCTTGGAGTCAAGGATTCTGAAGCTTCTTCTGACATACATTGAACATGCTGTAAGAAGGGACTGGTCCTTGGAGAGGGACATCATGTTTGGGAGAGTGGAGGGACGGCGCAGGAGAGGAAGACCCTGGATGAGATGGAAAAATTCTGTGATTGGGGAGGTGGGAATGAGTGTGTTTGAGACAGTGAGCTTGGCACAGGATAGAACAGCATTTAGGGCTCTTATTCATAGGGTTGCTATGAGTCGTAAGCAACTCGATGGCATGTAACAACAACAACAACCCCCTGTAGATTGTGTTTTCATCATTTTTCTTAAGTAATAATTTTCATTTCTTTTCATCTCTGTTTCTATTTTAACTATCTTTTTCTTCAGGCATTGCACTCTTTTGCATATTAATTCAGAAATGTTTTCCTATGGCAATTTCATAAAACAGTATGCTATATTTATACAAAACTCCATTTTGTAGTTTATTCTATATGTAATTTTCAGAAGGGTGGAAGCTCAGCAAAAGAGAGGAAGATCCTCAATGAGATGGATAGACATTGTAACTATAACAATTAAATATTGAATGGCACAGAATAGTGCAAAGTTCAAATCCTTCATATAGGATCATACAGTTCATATGTTCATACAGAATCACTGTGAGTCATAATGAGTAGATGGAGCCTAACAACAACAATAATCACCAGACTCTTTCTCTTGATGAGATTGATCTCAATTATGTAAATTATCTTTCTGGTAAAAATAGTCAACACATTAACAACTTTCAGTAATTTGCTAGTAACAGTAAGAATTTCAGAGGAGACCCAAAGTGGGTTGTTGTGGTTGTTGCACACCATACAACCCCACACAGAGTGTGGCTGCCACATCAGGCTTCTTTTCTAGAACAGATTACCAGGCCTTTTTCTGTAAAGATGCTGTTCAAGTCGCTTATGTCTGAGGTCCTTTCTCTAAGTCAGAAAGCTAAGTGGTCCATCTCTCTGTTCCCTAACACTCTGTGATTATTTCTCCTTCATCAATTATTTCTTAGTACTGGCTCTACATGTGTGCCCATCCATTTCCCCACTAAACTGTGGCATCTTGGGAGTTAGGGCAGTGCCTTCTGATCTTTGTATCCCTGGTGTCTGACACTAATCGTTTGGCAGATTAATGAATTAATGAGCATATTTGGAGCCCTTGCAGGGGAGCTTGGAAGAGTCCCAGCCTGATTGCTGAATGTCAAATGGGATCCTGGCTAAATCCTTTGCTCTTCATTCCTGCATCTAGAAATTATAGAAGAGAAAGATGTTCTAAACTACGCAGCAATTAGTTCTGTTAAGTGTCTTGTCCTAAGCTTTTCTGAATTAATTTGGGAAGCCACACAATGCCCCATTTACTTTCATTTTTCTTTTCAAGAGAGTCAGAGAAACATTGTGCATACAAAACACTGCATTATGGTGAGCCCAGCTCCAAGTGGTTAAAGAGTAACAATCCAATTGTACTCACATTATTCGAATCTTTTTTCATTTATTTTCTTTCACTGATTAGTTATTGCACACTAACATTTTTTACCTGCCTTCACACATTGGAACTCTGTAAAATTCTCCTTTGCACATGAATTAGTGTGAAATTTATTACCCTGTTCTTTCCACTTATTAAAAGGGATGTACTTTTCAAATATGACTGCAGTGCAAATATATTATTTACATCCTGCGCGCTAGCCTTCATAACTACTTAATATGGATAAGGTGTTTAGCTTTCCAATGGAGTCCAGCTGCATCACTGGAATCAAACTTGTAATTGCCTCTTTGGGATTTAAGCCCATTATAGTTGTGCTTTTATGTTCTCTTTTGTTTTGCTTGAATCACTTTTTCAGGTCTATGAAGTACAGCTGGCACAATAAAAGTTTGATCAATGCATAACCAATGCAGTGTATATTTCTTCTAGAAATAAAAAACCCAGGTGAAAAATGTTAATCTAAGAAAATTCTCTTTGTCAGCTACTTATTCTTGGAATTTAAAAGAGTTTCAATCTTGAGATAAGGGATGAGCGTGGCTTTTGTATTACAAATTCTCCTGACTTTGCTGATATCTTATCTGGATCAGTTTCTGAAGGGCTACAGGATATAGAGTTTCTGGTACCAAATAGGACTTTCACTGCCTCTCAAATACTTTATATTTAGTCTGGTTAGCCAACGTTTCTTGGATTGCCTTAATTATTCTCATGAACGAAATGAGGACAAATATGACAAAACTGCAATTTTAAGACCATAAGCATTATATGTGTAAAGAGAAAAGTTTCAAAAGCTTAGCAATTCAAAAGTGAGTATTAGTGCAGTGCATAGTATCTGAATTCAGCAGTTTATTCCTCTTGGGATGTTCAAAGGATAGTGCAAGAGAAATTCAGTACCTGGCTTCACTGGCTTCCTTGGCATTGTGCACGATAAGCCTGGTATTTCTATTGATGCAGTTCGTACAGTTTTTAAAAACTGAAGAGACTAACATGGAGAAATAATAGGAGAGATAACAAGCAAATCAGCATGAAGCCTAATGGAAACAAAATGTGACATCTCTTGTCTAGTGGCAGTATTGCACAGAAGCATGTGATGACCTCCACAAATCTACTTCTGTATTGACAAAACAGTAGTGGAACAAAGGTTGTCTTGAAGATGAATCTTTGTATACAAGCTTTGGAGGTACTGTGATGATATTGATGGACAACGGAATTGAAAGACAAAGTAACATTCATGAAATTAAAAATGTATTAAATATTAAATATTATTGCTTAATAAAATGATTTTTACACCGAAAAAAAGAGAAGTATTAGCTTTTCTCTTTTTTTAAAGCAATGACCAAGTTTCACATGAAGGTGATACTGTGGTTTCAAAATGTTGTTGTTGTTGTTGTTAAGGACCATCGAGTCGCAGGTGACTCATAGCAACGCTATGAAGGAGAGTCCTCGACGCTTGGGTGTCTTTCATCCTCTCTCCAGGTTCATAGGTTTTCCAGAGGCAAGCCATTATGGAAGTGGATGCCACTCCTCCTTCCAAACTTGTTCTAATCGGGGAGCTCCACCCCACTCTGTCAGCATTGAGTAACCAACCATTAACTCATTTGACAGGTCAACATCACAGTGTTCAGCCTCACAGCAACCGCAAGTTACCACTGTATGACAACTTGTACACCAAGCTATACCACATAAATGAATGTGTGAACAAAAGCAATGAAAGACCAATGGCCGTGGATTAAAAGTCACCCACCTTTGGCTTGGTAGCATCGCTTTCTGTCCACTGGGTCAGATGATCTCTATGTTGATGTTATTGTTGTTACGTGCCATCGAGTCACAAAGCAACCCTATGAAGGAGAGTCCTCAATGCTTGGGTGTCTTTCATCCTCTCTCCAGGTTCATAGAGTTTCCGGAGGCAAGCTATTATGGAAGTGGATGCCATTTCTAGGTGTAACTGGGGTTAATCGTGGACAGATGTTCATCATTAACTCTAAATTTCTATTTTCTTGTCCATTAGAATTAGCAATATCATGAAAGAAGAAGAAAAAAAAAATCTGTGTCCAGGGCTTGTTCCTCTATAGAAAAAAAGTAACATTTTTAGAGAGGCAGAGAGAGGCAGACACACACGCACAAAGACAGACATCTATCCTGATGGTTCCCAGCTTGTTTATTCTTTCTCCTTGAGGAACAGGAAAGAACTCAGGTGGACTAGCCCTTAAGGAATTAGGTTGCTAACCCTAGGGCTGAGTCTCTTTAATGGTTTGAATGCACCAGAAACTTCTCAGGAGAAATATGAACAATCGCCTCCTATGTGATTTACAGCCTCCCAAACTTGCTGAAGGGTCAGCTGTGAGCTGGTTTTGACTTGATGGCCATGAATTGAGTTGAGGTGCAATATATTTATACAATATTTACTTTAATTCTTTGCTCTGTATCTTTACCCTAAATCTGATAGTTCAATGTAATTGAGATTAATCTTTTGCTCATTATGGTGAATTTAAAGCAGGCTTTTAAAAAAATGACATATTTGTGTTTTAAGTCTAGAGTCAGTTATTATGTTTTACCCTAAGAGGAATAGATACACTTAAGCAGAAGTCCAGGAGAGCAGGGTGTCACCCTAGGGTGTCCATAACAAGGACAGTAATGAGTGCCACAAGGCCGGCACTGGGGGGGAGTGAGAGAGGCACTTGTCTAAGGTGTAAAATTGAATAAAAACATAATATAATAATTCAATATTTAATTAAGATACACTGCAGGAAGTGAAGGACTGCAGTCTTCAATATGTATTCAAGCTGAACATTAAGAAAACAAAGTCTCATCATTGGGTCAATTGGCCGCATCACGATAGAGAAGAGATTAAGAATGTCAATAATTTCAACTTGCTTGGGTCTACAATCAACACTCTTGGAACCAGGAGCCAAGAAATCAAAAGATGAATTGGATTAGGAAATTCTGCTTTCAAAGACCTCTGCAGAGTGCTGAAGTGCAAAGATGCTGGTCTAGAGACTAAGATGCACCTGAACCAGGCCCTGGTCTTTGTAATTACTTGGTATGCACCAGAGAGGTGAACAATAAATAAAGATGACAGAAGAATTATTCATGACTTTGAGTTGTGGTGCTGGAGAAGAGTACTGAACATTCTATAAACTGCCAAGAGAACAAAAAAGTCTGTTCTGGAGAGGGTGAAGCCAGCTCTCTGGAGGCAAGAATTTTGAAGTTCTGTCTCACATATTTTAGGCATGTTGCCAGGAGGGGGTCAGTCCTTGGAGAAGGGACTTCCACTTGGAAGGGTGGAGGGACAATGCAGGAGAAGATGACCCTGGATGACATGGATTAATACAATAACTGGAGTGGTTCGGGCAGGTATGTCAGAGGCAATGAGATTGGCTCAGGACATGACAGAGCTATTGTACATAGAGTCTCACATGATGGCACATAACAACACTATTTTGGGGTTTTTAAAAGCTCCCCTTAAATTTGACCCAAAGATAAGTGTCACACTTACCTCATGCTAGTCTTGAAGCTCAACATCAAGAAAATGAAGGTTCTCAGCACTGGGTCGATTGGTAGCAGCATGATAAATGGAGAAGAGATTGAGATTGTTAACAAATTTCAGCTTGCTCGGTTCCACAATCAACTCCCTTAACACCAGCTATAAGGAGATCAAAAGACAAATTGTATTAGGAAAATTTGCTGCCAGGGAGCTCTCCAGAGCACTGAAGAGCAACAATGTCAGTCTAGAGACTAAGGTGTGCCTGATCCAGGTAATGGTGTTTGTAATTACTTGCTATACTTCAGAGAGCTGGACAACGATCAACGATGACGGAAGAAGAATTGATGCCTTCGAGTTGTGATGCTGGAGAAGAGTATTAAACATAGCATGGTCTGCCAAGAAAACTAACAGTTTGTCTTGGAGAGTGTGAAATCAAACTGCTCTTTGGATGAAAGGATTTTGAGATTCCATCTCATATACTTTGAGCATGTAGTCAGGAGAGACGAGTCTTTGGAGAAGGATATCGTGCTTGGAAGGGTTGTGGGTCAGCACAGAAAAGGAAGACGCCAGATGAGATGAATTGACCCAGTATAAGCGGGATAATATGAATAAGTGTGTAAGCGATAGTAAGTTTGGCTCAGGATAGAGCTGGATTCATAGCTCTTGTGCATAGGGTCACTATGAGTCATAGTCAATTCGACAGCACATAACAAAAACAGTCACAGCTCAGCCAGGTGGTTGTATGTAAAAAAGCACTTCTAATACCTACCTAGTATCTGCCCCATTGTTTATGCATTAGAATTAATTCAAACCAGACTCTTCCAATTTGTCACAGGAGCTCTGAGAAAATTAAACACGGGAATGTATGCGTGGAAAAAGATAGATGCTCAATCAGTGTTATGAAATAGGGCTGAATGAATGAATGATTCAGTACACGCTTGGAATCATTACTGCCCTGATGGCTTCCTAGCCCCAGTGGCATCCTAGAACGTTTTCCTGACTTTCTGCTTCATTCCAAGAGAATATTGTTTTCATGCCTGCTACATTGCTAGAGTGTAATATAGAATAAATGTAATAAAGAGTAAATATTAACAAAAATATTTTTGCTTCAAGCCACAGCAATGCAAATTAGAACTATAGTTGGCAATATAAATACAATAAAAAAAAAATGGGCTACAGTATCTGATTCTGAAGCTCCGTCTAACTTACTTTGGACATGTTGTGAGGAGAGACCGGTCCTTAGAGAGGGACATCATGCTTGGGAGGGTGGAGGGACGCCCTCTATGAGGTGGATTGATTCAGTGACTGGGATAATTGGGATGGGAGTGTCAGAGACAGTGCGATTGGCACAGAACAGAGCGGAGTTTAGGGCTGTTGTACATAGGGTCGCTATGAGTCGCAGGCGACTCGACGGCACATAACAACAACAACAACAACAGTATCTGATATAAGATAAATATAAAAAGAGGCTGGGCTGTATGAGGAGAAATGTGGGGTCAAGATTGGTGGATGATCTATCACCAATCTGCGTTATGCAGATGACACAACCCTGCTTGCTGAAACTGAGGAGGACCTGAAGCACCTGCTGCAAAGGGTCAAGGACTGTAGCCTCCAATATGGATTGAGGCTCAATGTCAAGAAGACAAAGATTCTCACCACTGGACCAATTGGAAGCATCAGGATGGATGGTGAAGAGATTGAGATTGTTCACAGCTTTAGTTTGTTTGGCTCCACATCAACAACACTCTTGGCATCAGTAGCCAGGAAATTAAAAGGCGCATTGCCATGGGAAAGTCTGCTGTTAGGGACCTCTCCAAAGTACTGAAGAGCAATGGTGTCTCTCTGGAGACAAGGTGCATCTGATACAGTCCATGGTCTTTGCTATCACTTGTTATGCATCAGAGAGTTGGACAATGATCAAGGAGGACAGAAGGAGAATTAATGCCTTTGAGCTGTGGTGCTGGAGAAGAGTCTTGAGAATACCATGGACTGCTAGGAAAACAAACAGATTTGTCCTGGAAAGGGTTAAACCGGGTGGCTCTTTGGAGGCAAGGATTCTGAGGCTCCGTCTAACATACTTTGGACATGTTGTAAGAAGAGACCGGTCCTTGGAGAAGGACATCATGCTGGGGAGGGTACAGGGACAGCGCAGGAGGGGAAGGTCCGCTATGAGATGGATTGATTCGGTGACTGGGGTTATCGGGATGGGAGTGTCAGAGACAGTGCAATTGGCACAAAACAGAGCAGAGTTTAGGGCTGTTGTACATAGGGTCACTATGAGTCCTCTCCAAGAAACTCAACGGCACATAACAACAACAACAACAATTTTACTGTTTAACCAAAGGATGAACTAGGATCATTTTACTTCTCTGAAGGAGAAAAGGCACTCTTGATACCTAATTGAGTGTTAGGCCTACTGGTACTTTTATTAATGGAATCAAAACAGCAAAGCATCAGGACCATTTGTTCAACAAAATTAATAGCCATTTTTTGCATGCAAATCCTTTTACTGAATATTTTAAGGAGAACAAGCATGTTAGTTCACGAAATAGGGCACAGAAGAAGTTATTTTGCTGATAGCTAGTCAGATCTCATTCTTTATAATAAAACATATCAGTCATTTAAAAATTCTGGAAAACAAAATAATTTGCATGGCATTTACTTGAATTTCCCAGCTTCATATATTTAAATTTTTAGAAATTTGTTGCTCTGCTAATTAATTTAAATAAAATAGCTCAAATAGGTGGTGAAAACCTTGTTTCAGAGAAGTTGGGTGTTCACGTTAGCCTGTATTTTAAATATAGTGTTCCTGCTCAAGTAATGTGCACAAACATATAATGCACATAGCAAGCACAGGAAACTAAGAGTTTCACAATTTGCAAAAGAAATGTATGTCACATTATTTGCATAAAGATACAGTATCCTCTGTATTTCCTCTGTCTACAACTTTTACCTACTTCTCCTTAAAATGCTAAATATAGACTGTATTATTCTTCAAAAGAAGTTGTTATTTTTGTTGTTATGTGCCATCAAGTCACCCATGACTCATAGCAACCCCACCTACAACAGCTCTGAACCCTGTCGTATTAGGTGTGTCGTACATAGCCAGTCTCATTGACTCCGACACACCTAATCCCATTGCCCCAATTACCATGTCAATCAATCTCATCTGAGGTTTCCCTCACCTGTGTGGTTCCTCCACACTTCCAAGCAAGATGTCTTTCTCCAAGAACTTGGTCACGTGCTCAAAGTATGTAAGATGAAGCTTCAAAAACCTTGCCTCTAAGGAGAAACTTGGTTTCACCTTCTCTATGTTGGACTTGCTTGTTCTCTTGGCGGTCTTCTCCAGCACCACAACTCAAAGGCATCAGTTCTTTTTCTATCATCCTTAGTCATTCATTGCCCAGCTCTCTGATGCATAACAAGTAATTGTGAAGACCATGGCCTGGTTCAGGTGCACTTTAGTCTCTAAACAGACATCATTGCTCTTTAGCACTTTGGAGAGGTCCCTAACAGCAGACTTCCCCAATGCAATCTGTCTTTTGATTTTCTGACTGCTAGTGCCAAGAGAGTTGATTGTGGAGCTGAGTAAACTGAAATTGTTAATCACCTCAATCTCTTCTCTAGCCATCATGATGCTACCAATTGCCCCAATGGTAAGAATCTTGGTTTCTTAATGTTGAGCTTCAATCTATATTGAAGACTATAGTCCTTGACCTTCTGCAGCAAACTCTTCAGGTCCTACTCAACTTCAACAAGCAAAGTTATATCATCTGCCTTATGCAAGTTGTTGATGAGTCTTCCTTCAATCCTGATGCCACATTCCTTCTTATAAAGTCCAGCCTCTTTAATTATCTGTTCTGTATACTGATCGGAAAGGTATGGAGACAGGACACATCCCTGATGAACTGTCTTCATAATTTTGAACCATGTAATGTTTCCTTCCTCTGTTTTGAGGGCTGCTTCCTGGCTCAAGTTTCACTTGAGCACAATCAAGTGTTCTTGGATTCCCATTCTTCTCAAGGTTAATCACAGTTTGTTGTGATCCACACGGTCAAATGCCTTTGCACAGTCAATGAAGTACAGATAGACATTCCTCTGGTACTCTTTCTTTCTGCCAAGATCCATGTGACATTGGCAATAATGTCTCTAGTGCCACGGCCTCTTTAAGACCTCACTTGCATTTCTAGTAGCTCTCCGTTGATGTGGTAGTTCCAATCATTTTTGGATAGTCTTCAGCAGGATTTTTCTTGTATTTGATTATTAGTGATATTTTTTTATCATTTCCACACTCTGTTGGGGTCACCTTTGTTTGGGATGGGAATAAACATAGATCTCTTCCAGTTGGTTGACCACCAGTTGGTTGACCAGGTAGTTGTCCTTCAGATTTCTTGTCACAACCTGGTGAGCACATCCAGGGGAGCATGTGTTTGTTGAAATATGTCAATTGGTATGTTGTCAAGTAGAATTTGTTTATTTTTTTCTGATGCACTCGAACACATTTTGTTTACATTCTACTTGGTGCTAGAGATCACCGAGGGAGAAAAACAACTTGCCTTTGATTACTAACTAAAACTTTGATGGTTCAATACCAACTAGTAACATCATGGAAGAAAATGGATCATTCTCTGGAGAAAAACATCATGCTTGGTAAAACCAACAGTCCAAGAAAAAGAGGAAACCTTTCAACCAAATGCGTTAACACAATGACTGCAACAATAAGCTCAAGCATATTAACAAGTCTAAGTATTATGCAGGACCAGGAAACACATTTTTCTATTGTGCATAGAGTCACCATGTGTTGGAACCAGCTTGATGGCACTTAACAGCAAAACAAAGAGGACAGAGCTGAATAGGGCAAAATTCTCACCCTCAATGAGTGAGTAGCAGGCAGAGGGGCTGAAGGAAGTCATGATGGGGACACTGGTTCCAACCAAAATGCAGACATAAAAGGCACAGTGTTAGGATGTTTTGATCTATCTAGGATCACAAAAATTGTAGGAATTAAAAAAGTAAGTGAGCAAGATCATATTATTTTAGCTCTCCCCATTGTTGTTGTTATGTGTGGTAAATTTGGAACCGACTCATGGCTGAACAGTCACTAAGTTTTCAGAGGCTGTAAATTAAATGGGAGGAGATGGTCCATGTTTCTCACATGGAGCAGCTGGTGGATTTGAATCATGTGCCTTTGGGTTGGCAGCATAATTTCTTTCCAGTAAATTACCAGAACTCCCTGGCTAGTATATAATTTTAGTATAAAACTAATGTATACTTTTAATCCTAAGAAATATGGAGCCCTTGAAGAATTTAGGCAGGTACATTCAGATTTTCAAGTTAGAAGGATCTCTTTTCCAGCAGGGAGGACAGTGAACTGGAAAGGACTAGGTAAGAAGCAAAGAGGCAAAGGCTACAAAACCCAAGTCATTTAACGTTAATAATTTATATGAAAATTTATAATGACTTGGCTCTAAATGCGAGCTAAAAGAGATACAAGAGCAAGAGGACGTGCTGAGTACACTTGGACATTGGATTGTAAGATTCAAAAGGGAGTAAGCAAGGCAAAAGATTTTTGACACAGAATTTAATAAAACCTCTGGGAAATTTCACTAAGAATTTAAAACAATTATTCTCAACTAACTTATGGCATGGTATTTAGTGGGTAGCCATTGAGTCAAGTTCATTGACTCAGGCTGAAAATATTCAGGAAGGTGGTGTAAGGTCAAGGCTGTGCCTTGATTTTTGGAGTCACTCAACCTGGCCAGTTTGAAACAGCCCCACCAGGACTGGTCACTAAACTGAGGGAGCAGCCCTGCAAGACAGTGCATGGGTGAGGCTCGGTCTCAACGTCTGAGCACCCAAATGTTCACTGTTCAAACTTCATGAAGGCTGGCTTTTTTCCTCCTTCCCTCCCTCCCTTCCTTCATTCTTTCCTTCCTTCCTC
>NW_006399809.1:17737489-17742936 GCF_000299155.1 Elephantulus edwardii
CTTTCTCTCTTTATCTCTCTCTCTCCTCTTGTTTACTGTTTTTTCCCTAATGGTTGTAAAGATGCTGAGTCCCCAGAGTGACAGCAGCAGAGCTCCAGGCTGCATCTCCATCTCTGCAGAGTCCCCCACTCCCTGTTGCCCTTTTCTTCACCTCCTCTTGGCATCATTCACAGCACCCTGGCTACCCCTAGTCGACCTGCAGCCTCCCACTCCTGGAACAGGGCAGCACCTGCCCTGGCTCCTCCATTTCTGCTGTGGGGGCTGGTGTCACTGGCTAGGAGCAGGGCGCTCTTGTGCCACAGCCAGCTATGTTCCAGACACCCACTCCCAGCCTGGCCCTATGGCTACTTATCTATGGCTGCCATGCTGCTCTCCTACCTATCTGTGGGCAAAGTCTCCATCTAGCTGCTTGTCAGTTCCTGCCCAGTCTAATAATACACCTGGCAAGGCTGGCCCCCTGTACCCAAGTGTTATAACTCTTGACTTTGTCAGTCAGGTTTTCCAAAGATTTTAACATAAGCTTTGGGGGAATTTAACAATGGATTGTATTGTGGACTGCCTATATATAACATGGTATTCACACAATGTACAAGTTGCATAGCTTCCTAATTCACAGACTGCATCATGGATGTTAAAACAGTGTATACCTGCATATCTCTCTCCTATGGGGTAAAGAGGAGCTTTATTCCTAGGTTTCCCTTAAGGCTGTGACCTTTCAAAAGCAGAACTCTAAGTTTGTCTCAACGGGACCTCTGAGCAAGTATGAACTGCCAAGTTTTTGGCCAGTATTAACCACTTGTGCCACTCAGGGCTCTGATCCTCAGTAGAAAGTACAATGGGCTGGAGTGGAGGGGTGTGGATGGATAGGGGCAGAACCACAGGGCTGCACAGTTTGGTAGGTGGAGGGAGTGGGTGAAGGAAATGGGAAGGATCTGGTGAAAAGACAGGGTAATGATGGGCAAGGTCCAGTAGTGATTAATTTTATAAAACATAAGGCATGGGAAACTCTATGAACATGGAGAAACAATGAAAGTTATACAAGTGTTCAGGTGTTTTGTTCATAGGGTCGCTATGAGTTGTCTGTGACTCAACGGCACTTAACAACAGCAACAACCTAGAGAGAGCTCCGTTGGTCTAGTGGATAGAAAGTGATGCTACCAAGCCAAAAATGGGTGATTTTAATCTGCAGCCCTCAGGCCTGCTTTTAACTGTTTTTGATCAAACATTCTTCTAAGTGGTATAGCACTGGTCTGTCCATTTGCTGTACAGAAAGGTATCTCATGGCTGCTGTGTTGCTAAACACTGTGACACTGATGTGTCAAATGCAATAATGGTTACTCATGGTGGACAGTGTTTGGTGGAGCTCCCAGATTAAAGTACAACAAGCTTGGAGGCAGGAGTGGCATTCACTTCTGAAAGAGCTTGCCTCCGGAAACTGTGAACTTGGAGAAATGATGAAAATTATACAAGTGTTCAGGTCTTTCATTCATAGAGTCACTATGAGTCATCTACGACTTGACGACACTTAACAACAACAACAGCAATCCTGGGAATGTATGAAACGTGAAAGAAGAATAGTGTGAAACACCATGTATACGAACTTTATAAGCAAAACAAAATAAAATTTAAAAAGAAAGGAAGAGCAAAGTGTTTTTAGATAAAGTTGAGGTACTGAGTAAAGCTACTGAAGTCTCTGGGTGGTATACAGTGGCATTACTAGCATTGGTGTAACTTCTCCACCAATCCTCTTTCATACCAGATTGTACAGAATCCTTAGTAATATTTATGATTTTTAATCAAAGATTCGTATATGATAGATACAGTTGTAAATCACTTAAACATAATACTTCTTAATTATTTGAAGGCTAAAAATTGTTTTGTAAAATCTACATTGAATTACATTATTGATTGTAACATTCCTAACAGTAACTTAGCAGAAGCCTTTTTACATTTTTTACCTTCTTTTTCTTTAACTAGAGAGCTCTGGTGGCCTAGTTGTCAAGAAGTTGTGTTGTAAAACCAAAGGCAGGTGGTTTGAATCCACCAGCTGCTTTGCAGGAGAAAGACCATCTCTTCCTGTGTCATTTACGGCCTCCGAAAACCCGCTGGAGCGTCAGGTCTGAGTCAGTTCTCAGTCAGCTCTGAGTTGATCCTGACTCAATGGCAGTAAGTTATTTTTCTTTTAATTATTATTTTCAAAAGTGGTTGATATATATGTTCATAGATACTAGAAAATTTGACAAAAAATAACAACTATAAACCCACAGCAACAATGAAAAGAACACAGCGTGTGTGCAGTGTGTGCAGAGAAAAAACATGTGATTCAGTATCACTGTGATCGGGTAATAACGGCAGCTCAGAAAATAATCTTCGCAGCAGCAGACTGCCTCATTTTTCTACTCTGGAGGGTTTGAACTGTGAACCTTTCTGTTAGCAACCCAAATGCACAACCTACTATGCATATCAAGTTATGGGGTTGTACAATTTGATTTGGGGGTGGGGTGGATTGGAAGAATCTGGTCTGAAAAAAAAATCAATATATTCGAATTTTGTAAATAAACTAGTATAATTAAAAATAAAGATTAACATAGAGTTCTTGCCTTTTAGAAAGATGTAAGATTGAGTTTCTTTTTTTATTTTTTTCCATATTTTATTAATTTTCATAAACATTTACAGAGATTTTGGGTTTCCATTCATTCATTGTTGCACTATTCTCTCTACCCTCCTCCCAGTTTGTTCTTGTCCAAATGCCACAGTGCTTGTCAAAGCCAGTTCTGATTAATCTTCTTTGTCAGTGTGTCCTTTGCCATTCCCTATCACTCCTCCCTGAGAGAGACTTCACCCTGAGTCATAAGGAAAAGAGGATGGCGTATTCTCTTAGCTACTTTCTGCTGAAAAGGGACGCTGTGGGTTTCAGGGTGAAGATCTTCTCTCACTACTCTAAAGGGCCCCTTTGGCAGTAGGAAACACATAGACTATTATGGAGACTGATTTTGGAATTTAGATGCACTCTTATTGATTGTGCTTGGCCGTACATGTTCATATCCTTGAAGATGTATCATGGGGGTGTTGCAACCTAGAAGACACAAATTTGACTAACAAGTTATAAGTACATGAGTCCAGAAATTATGGAAAAGTAAAAGAAAAGATTCTTTCATTGTTTTACAAACCCTCCCCCAGGTCCCCTCCACCATGTAGCCCTCGCTCTAGTCTCCTGTGATGACAGAAATACCTAGTTATATATCTCTTTTAAACAGTTTTCTCCCTCCTCTGTTTCAGTGCAGTATACATTATTGAACACATCTTACTCAGTCTCTCCCCAACCCCAAGGACAGTCCCATTCTACAACAGTGGCATCATGTAATATTTGTCCTTTTGTGACTGGGATATTTCACTCAGCATAATGTTCTCCAGAGTCAACCATTTTGAATAATGTTGCATGAGTTCCTTGTTTTTTAATGCAGCATAGTATTCCATTGTGGAATATACCACAGCTTCTCTAGCCATTCATTTGTTGATGGGCACTTAGGTTGTTTCCAACTCCTTGCTATTGTGAACAAAGCTGCAATAAACATGGGTGTGCATATACCTGCTTGGATGTCAGCTATGGTCTCTTCAGGGTATATTCCCAGTAGTGGAATTGCTGGGTCAAATGGTATCTCTATTTGCAACTTTTTGAGAAAGCGCCATACTGCTTTCCACAGGGATTGAGTTTCTAAAACATATTTTTGTTTTCATAACAAACTGCAGGAATATTTTTATAAAAATAATAGGTTTTTGCTGAAACACTCCAAATTTTAGTTAGTCATTTTGTGTCACTCTGACAAGGTCATCCAGTGGTGGTGTGATGATGTAAATGGTTAACAATCACAGCTACTAATGGGAACTTTAGAAGTTCATGTCTACCAGAGTGTCTTTGTTGTTGTTACGTGCCATTGAGTCACCTGCGACTCATAGCGACCCTATGTACAAGAGCTCTAAATGCCGCTCTATCCTGTGTCAACCTCGCCGTCTCAAACACACTCATTCCCACCACCCCAATCACAGAATCGATACATCTCATCAAGGGTCATCCTCTCCTGCGACGTCCCTCCACTCTCCCAAACACGATGTCCCTCTCCAAGGACTGGTCCCTCCTTGCAACATATCCAAAGTATGTCAGATGAAGTTTCAGAATCCTTGACTCCAGGGAACATTCTGGTTTCACCCTCTCCAGGACAAACCCGTTTGTTCTCCTAGTAGTCCATGGTATAGTCAACACTCTTCTCCGGCACCACAGCTCAAAGGCATCGATTCTCTTTCTATCATCCCTATTCACTGTCCAGCTCTCCGATGCATAGCACATAATTGCTAAGACTATAGCCTAGATCAGGCACAGCTTAGTTTCTAGCCTGACGTCGTTGCTCTTCAGTACACTTGAGAGGTCCCTCACAGGTGACTTTCCCAATGCAATTCAGTCTCTTGATTTCCTGGCTGCTGATACCAAGAGTGTTGACTGTGGAGCTAAGTAAACAAAAACTGTCAACTATCTCAATCTCTTCACCATCCACACTGATGCTGCCAATTGGCTCAGTGGTGAGAATCTTTGCTTTCTTGATGTTGAGTTTCAATCTGTATTGAAGGCTGCAATCCTTAACCCTCTGCAGCAAGCACTTCAGGTCCTCCTCAGTTTCACTAAGTAGGGTTGTGTCATCTGCATAACACAGGTTATTGATGACTCTTTCACCAATCCTGATGCCACATTCCTCCTCATACAGCTCAGAGTCTCGGATGGTCTGTTCTGCATACAGATTGAAAAGGTATGGAGACAAAATACATCCCTGACGGACCCCCTTCTTTATTTTGAACCATGTAGTGTCTCCTTGCTCTGGTCTGCATACAGATTGAAAAGGTATGGAGACAAAATACATCCCTGACGGACCCCCTTCTTTATTTTGAACCATGTAGTGTCTCCTTGCTCTGACCACTGCCTCTTGGTCTAAGTATAGGTTTCACATAAGCACAATCAAATGTTCTGGGATTCCCATTCTTCTCAGAATCAGCCATAGCTTGTTATGATACACACAGTCAAAAGCCTTTGCATAGTCAATGAAGCACAGATAGACATTCTTCTGGTATTCTCTGCTTTCTGTCAAGATCCATCTAACATTAGCTATAATATCCCTAGTACCACAACCTCTTCTAAATCTGGCCTGCACATCTGGCAGTTCTCTGTTGACATATTGCTCTAATCATTTTTGGATAATTTTTAGCAGAATCTTGCTTGCATGTGATATTAATGATATTGTTGAATAATTTCCACACTCTGTTGGATCACCTTTCTTTGGAATGGGAACAAATACTGATCTCTTCCACTCAGTTGTCCAACTGACTATCTCCCAGATTTCTTGGCACAACTTAGTGAACACACACACACACACACACACACACACACACACACACACACA
>NW_006399809.1:17743036-17751691 GCF_000299155.1 Elephantulus edwardii
ACACACACACACACACACACACACACACACACACACACACATCAGCAAAAACTGTTGAGCATCGCTTTCTCAAAAATCAGCTGTTGAAAACCTTGTGGAGCACAGTTCTATCCAGATAATAGAATGACATGACCTGATAGGATAGCAATTGGCTTTTTCCATGAGCCTATCTCTGAACTCTGGCAGCCAACCCTAACCTTTACTCTGTATGGGTCTCCCAACCAGGGCACCTCATGCAACATTTTGGTTTGACCCCTAATGAGAATTTGCATTTTTGCTAAAGGTTTACTGAACCTATTTAACAAGATGTCCAAATAATTCTGTTGTGTACCTAAGAATCACCTGGGGATCTATACTAATCACCGGGGGGAAATTTTTACAATATGTTCACAATGTATTTCCCTGATTAATGCTTTTTGACAGATATGTTCACAAATTACTACTCATTTAACAAGGGATTATTTGTTTGCTTGTTTCTCTTGATGGGGAAAGGCATTTCTTTGTGGAACATGTTAAGAACTCTATTGAAAAGCCTTTATACCCACACACATATAATGCTAGTTAGGTTCTGTTTGCTTACTGCAAAGGTTATCACATGTTGGTATTTTGGATAATTATCTCAAAAAATATCCAAAATCCAGTAGCTATGTGAGTAAGCAGAGAAATGTTCTGGTTATTTTCATTCACTAAACATGCATCCATGGACGATGGTCTTAGCAGCTGGAGTATCTGTTGAATTGCTCCCAAAAGATTCATCACTGACGGCCTCTTTCCTCCACATACTCCCTTCTCACTTCTAAACTGGGTCCCCAGTGGTCCCCAGTGAAGGAACTGTTCCTCTGTAATAGTGACACGTAAGTAGCTACACTCACCTTGCTCAAACCAGCTTCTGAGTTTTATTTGTAAGACCGCAGCCTGAATTAGCCTTGGAAGAAGTAAAACCAGAGTGCTTCTTTGAATAGAAGATGTAGAAACTTCACTTACTTGCTTTTGACACATTATTAGCAAAGTCCAGTTACTTGGAAAAGGACATCATGTTTAGATTTTTTAGTACTAATACTTTTTTATACTGGATTATTTATAAAGTTCACATACATTGTTTTTCACACTGAATCTTTCCCATTTTCTTCACACCCCCCCCCACCCATCAAATTATGTTGATTTTAGGATTAACTCCCCCTCATCCCTGATCTTCTGTCCCCTCCCTTTGGGCTTCATACTCATTCTACAATAGTGGTCTTATATAGTTTTTGTCCTTATGGGACTGAGATAATTCCTTTAGCATAATGTTCTCTGGTCCCTCCTAAGTTAGGTAATAATTTATAAAATCATTGCTCCCATGTGCTGTGTAAAAAAAAAGGACATAACGTTTTGTAAAATAGGCAAAAAAACCCAAACCAAAACAAAACCCACTACCATCAAGTAGATTTCAACTTACAGAGACCCTTCACTGTGTTTCCAAGCTGTTAGGGGAAGACACTGTCTATCCTTTTCCAGCTGGTTGGTTTGAACCATTGGCCTTTCTGGTTAGCAGCAAAACCACCAAGGCAGAACAAAGGAAACTGAAAGAGATGAATTTGTACAGTAGCCAAAATAAACTCAAACATACAAGCTGTTATGAAGATGGCAGAGCTTCAGGTAACATTTCCTTCTATTATGTTTAAGGTTGCCATAACACAATGGCATCTAAAAACAGTCACTGCATATCAGGCACAATCTATTCAATGAAATACTTGTGTCAACCTTGTGGAAAAGAGTTTTTTTTAGAGCCTCACATTTGTGTCAAGTGAATAGTTGTATGTTTTGTGTACTGTCATGTCAGAACTTGACCCTCTAGTGGGTCTTCAGAGGCAATAAATCAGATTGGAGAAGTTTTCTTTTTCTCTCTCTCAGCAGCTGGTGGATTTGAAATACCTGCTTTCGGGATTGCAGCAGAGCTTCTTGCCACTAGGCCACCAGAGCTCCCTCAAGTGGACTGGCAGGTTTTTTAAGATATGTATGTTGTGTATAATTTATATATAATTGAGCACAGCAATGGAGGCTATGCCAATTACCTCAATAGCTTCTGTTCAGCTGCTGTTTGTCTGATTTTAAACAAATCCACTCAAAGCGTGTACCACATTTGTGTGTTTCCAGATTGCCCCAGGACCTTGTTGGAAATGTAAATGACAGGAAATCCGGGAGACTCTCTGTACCCTTCAGAGGTCTTTCTTTCCTCATATCTTAGTGACTTTTGTTCCTTTTGTGTTACACTCACCCTGCCCCTTCCTCCTGCCTCTAGAGCTCACTTTCCCCATAAACCACCTGATTCAAGCCCCTTCCTCCTGCCTCTAGAGCTCACTTTCCCCATAAACCATCTGATTCAAGCCTTTGTCTCAGACTTGTTTTGGGACCAGAGGATAACTAACAGCATGGCACACAGTGAGTCCTTAACAAATGTATGACCTCTGATTCCTCCCCCTTTCCCAATATGAAATTAGGGGCTCTGAGGCTCAGGGACACAGAGTAATTTGCCTGAAGCCACACAGCCTGAACTAAACAAAGTGAGGCTTCAAATGAAAACATCTTTCTGGGTCTTTCTCTCAGAACTGCCTTTTGGTCTGCCCTAAGCAAACCAACGAGGACCCCTAGTGGCATGACCAGGGTGGACACATAGGAATGGAAAGCAGGCCACTGAAACAATTTGATGTCATTCAGGAAGGAGGAGTGAAGCCAAGCCTGTACCCTGATTTCTGGGAGCAGCTCCACCTGGTGAATTAGACAATCTCCAGGCAAGGCTCGAGCCAGGGGGGTCTCCACACTGTGAGCGCCGCCTGTGGATGAATTTCTCTTTCCTGTGGAGGAAGGACGAGGCTTTTACTCTTAGCTTCTCCAGAGAGGTTTCTGCCTCTGGTTCTTCAAGTTTCCTTTCTGGTTTGGAGAATCCTTAGCATCCCTGTCCTCAGCATTGTCACATTGTCATATTTGTTCTTTTCTAAAGTGAGGTACTGCCTGTGTTCCTCATAGAGTTTCAGTGAGGGGTGAGAGCAGGAGATAGGGTGAACGTCAAGATGCTACAGTACTTTAAGCTCGAGACTCTTCTTCCCTGAAGTTGGCACTTTCTACAGACAAGTGTGGGCACTTAAGTCCACAGTGTCTCATCATACAATCACCTTCAGAAAATGGGTCTTATCCCAGATCCTTTCATAAACCCTTTCATGCCACAAGCATTCATTCAAAAAGTATTTGACAGCATCTCTACTTTCAACAGGAGTCCTTGTGTGACATGAATGGTGAACTCATCTCTTAACTGAAAGGCTGGGGGTTCCAATCCACTCCCAGGTGCCTCTAAAACAGTTCTGGAGGTCTGCTTCTGAAAAAAAGAACATACAACCAAAAACAAAAAAATCAGCCACTGAGAAGCATATGGAGCCCAGTTCTACTCTGACACATATGGGGTCACCATGAGTTGGAAATGAACTGGATGGCAACCGGTTTGATTTTGAATTGCTACTTTCTACTTGCTCATCAGCCTCCATGAAGTCAACCATGCTTCTTTCAAAGGACGGCCTTTTATCAGTTATAATACGGTTTCTTTTTGGCATGTGCCTCATTCTCAACTGTGCCACAAGTAACTTCCAAGGAGCTTGGGTATATGGAGACATTGTTCTGAACAGAGTGATCAAGAGCTACGGGAGGCTGCTCAGTGATGGGGAAGCAGATGGAGCAGATGGAGACACAGTGACAGGAGCACAAACCCAAGAGTGGAGCCAATGGATGCTGGACCAGCCCGACTGGGAGAGGCCGTGAGAAGGAGCTGGAGCTTGGTTTAACTTAGTCTTCTTCTCCCAGCTGGTGAATCCATCTTCTTCTCTTTACCTATTCCCTAAGTGAAGCATGGCCCAAAACCTCAGGGGTACAGTTTCCCCCTTGTACCTGCAAGACAATCTCCCAGCTCACTACCACTGCTTATTTATAAGGAAAACTGCTTCAAGACAGATAACTTGGAGAAGAAAAAAACAAAAAAACAAAAACTTGACAAAATAAGCTAAGTGCAAAGGGCAGATTCAAAACAGATTTTTTTTTCAGGGCTCCAACTGTGAGAGATATTATAAGCAGAACAGATTTCATATGGAAGACATTGACAAGGAATAAACATAGACCCCAATGTGAGCGTTTCCAAGGATTTGTTTCTTTGAGCATAAGCGTTTAGGAGGAAAAAAAAGTTCACATTCTTATCAAACAATGAGCAGTAAAATCTCTTCCCCCACTACCCCAAATGGCAAAGGCAGATCAAACCTAGGTATGGGTTACCTGTATTTGCAAGAACTGCTTAAAAAATCCCATTTCAATTTGCTATAAAAGCATGTGCTGTCCTAGCTTTCTAATCTATGTCAAAAGCTCAAAGGTTAAAGAGACTTGGCTGAATTTGTCTTAAGATATATCCTTTGTTCTGATTCAATCATTTATTTGAATTTAATATTTTAAAGGACACTTCAAACAGACTTTACAAAGCCCTGCTACCTTCAGGTCCATATTTATTATTTAATATTTAACTGGGGAGATTTTGTCAAAACCCTTAAGAATTAATGGTTGCAAACCTGTGGCGTGAAAAGGTTTGTGGAGGAAACCATTTACTCAGCACAGGGTGACTGTGCCTCCCAGGCTGGGTCACTACAGTATGAATAAACAGTTAGGGATCTGGTGATAAGGTGGGCCCATCTACCTAAAATCAGGAAGTGGACTTTCCTTTAAGTAAATAATCTAATGTGCTTAGCTTCTGAATTGGAAAGCTGGGCCTGTGCCTTGTAAAGGGAGGGGTGAGGGAATACAAAGCAACTGGAAACAAAATTGTAAGTAAACTATGGCTTTAGACTTTATACAAACATACCTGAAAGAGAGTGACTTTCGGGGCCAGGATAAAGCTGAACATTTAAAAATGCTTCTCTGCTTGAAAGATCTTTTTGTTGTTGTTAAGCACAATCAAGTCAGAACAGGCTCATTGCTGACTCTCCAGTGGGATTTAAGAAGCAGTAAATCACACCAGTACAGACTGCCCGTCTTTCTCCTGAAGAGCAGCTGGTAGATTTGAACAGTGTGCCTTCGTGTTGACAGTGCAATTCCTTACCACTAAACCACCAGAGCTCCCCTGAGAGATTTTAGGGAAACCTAAATGGCAAAAGATGTTCCTGGATGGCATAAACAGTTAAACAGTCAGCTGCTAACCAAAAGATCTGGATGTGCCTCAGAGGAAGGGTCTGGCAAATTACTTCCAAAAAAGCAGCCTTTGAAAGTCCTGTGGCATAGTACCTCACCGGCAACTGGTTAGATATCTGCACTTGGGGGTGACTGGGTCATGCCACAGATACAAACTATCAGTGTTCACTCAGATATTTGCCTTCGTTGGCACTTTTTCATAACTCTTGCTATGTCCTTTACAGTGGAGCAATATATTTTGATTAAATGCCCCAGTGTTGCAAATCCACATGAAAATAAAAATAGGTGAAGATCTGGCAGCTGCAGGAATGTCATAGAATGAATTCATGACAGATTGAGGAGAGGCGGTACCCAGGCTGAAGTTTCTGGCAGTAAAGGGAGAGACAGTCCGAGGAAGAAGGCAATTGGCCAGGCGAGTCTCCCTTACTTTCTTCGACTGCCAGTGGCAGCATGGGGGCTGCAGGGGACCAAAAGGAATAACCAGGTTGAGGTGGACTGACAAAGTGACTGTGGCAATGGGGTCAGCTGGGTTAGAAACGGTGAGGCTGGCTCAGGACAGGGCAAGGCTCAGACCCATTCCAAGGTTCATAGGCTCTTCTTAAGTCATAGTGTACTTGACAGCACGTAACAACACCAATAACCACCTGGAAACCTGGTGCTTTAAATTAGCCCAACAATGACATGAAGAGAGGCTTGTCTGCCTGCTCCCTCAAGGATTAATAAGGAAGCCCTGTGGAGCAGCTCTGCTCTACTCTGTAATGCGTGGTCACCATGTATCTTAATGATAATCTATTTGGGGTTTGATTTTTGACGTTTGAGGGGTCCAAGAGTCCATTTAGATAATGAGTATGCAGTGAATCTATTTATTAATGCTAAGGAATACTGGATATTACGCCTAATGTTAGATGGATCTTGGCAGAAAGCAGAGAGTACCAGAGGAATGGCTAACTGTGCTTCATTGACTATGCAAAGACTTTTGGCTGTGTGGATCACAACAAGCTGTGGCTAACTCTAAGAAGAATGGGAATCCCAGAACAATTTGATTGTGTTAATGCGAAACCTATACTTGGACCAAGAGACAGTCATCAGAACAGAGCAAGGAGACACTGGATGGTTCAAAATCAAGAAAAGGGTCCGTCAGGGATGTATTCTGTTTCCATACCTTTTCAATCTGTATGCAGAACAGATCATCTGAGACACTGGGCTGTATGAGGAGGAATGTGGCATCAGGATTGGTGAAAGAGTCATCAACAACCTGTGTTATGCGGATGACACAACCTTGCTTGCTGAAACTGAGAAGGACCTGAGTGTTTGCTGCAGAAGGTCAAGGACTGCAGCCTTCAATGCAGATTGAAGCTCAACGTCAAGAAAACAAAGATTCTCACCACTGAGCCAATTGGCAGCATCAGTATGAATGGTGAAGAGATTGAGATAGTTAACAGTTTTTGTTTACTTGGCTCCACAGTCAACACTCTTGGTACCAGCAGCCAGGAAATCAAGAGACGAATTGCATTGGGAAAGTCACCTGTGAGGGACCTCTCAAGAGTACTGAAGAGCAATGATGACAAGCTGGAGACAAAGATGTGCCTCATCCTGGGCTATAGTCTTTGCAATTACCTGCTATGCATCAGAGAGTTGGACAGTGAATAAGGATGATAGAAGGAGAATTGATGCCATTGAGCTGTGGTGCTGGAGGAGAGTGTTGAATATACATGGGGACTGCTTGGAGAACAAACAGGTTTGTCCTGGAGAGGGTGAAACGAGTTTGCTCCTTGGAGGCAAGGATATTGAAGCTTCATCTGACATACTTTGGGCACATTGCAAGGAGGGACCAGTCCTTGAAGAGAGGCATCATGTTTGGGAGAGTGAAGGAACAGAGTAGAAGAGTAAGACCCTCGATTAGATGGATCGATTCACTGCTTGAGATAATGGGAGTAGATGTGTCAGAGACTATGAGGTTGGCACAGGATAGAGCAGGGTTTAGGGCTCTTGTATGTAGGGTCGCAACTAAGTTACAAATGACTCGATGGCATGTAACAACAACAAGGAATACTGTTGGTCTTGGGCACAACCTTTACTCCAGGGTTCTGAGGGACTGGGGATCTCCACTAATCTGCAGCAATTAAAGCCTCCACAAAAGAGCAAGGTAGGAGAAGCAAGCAAGAAGGTGGTAGACCCTGCCTGTTTCAGAAGGCGTGAATGGGGCTGACAATGGTGTCATCCTTGATGCCAGGGCAGGGTGACAGGTGGCAGACCCAGGTACTAAGTGTGACCAAGAAGGAAGCCAGGGCCACAAAAGTGCCATAAGTGCTGCTGGCTGCCATTCTCTATCTTTCTTCTCAAGCATCTGGAACCTGGATCTGCCAGACTAAAACCACAGAAAACTCACACTTCCCCTTTCACTCCCACCCCCCTTTATCTTTATATTAGGAGGGATCGAACTAACAAATTGCTGACAGAAGCTATCATAAAAATTAAATTTGTCTTCACTCTTTCTCCTAAAAGTGAGCCAGACAATTGAAGATCATATTCGACAAAAAAAATGTACCAAGGTAGAGGTCCCAAAATGATACCCATTATTTTTGGATATTCTTTTCAATTGTGCAATCAGCATTGTGTTGATGCATATTCAGTTGATTTCCGCATTGTGGCTCTGCCAAGGGAAAATCTGCTTCTAAAGGAGGGTGCTTTCAAATGAAAAATGGGATCTTTTCAAATGTAAAAGTGAAAATCAGATACTGAACAGTGACTAGAGAACAGAGAAAACATTTGAGGTCTATCCTGTGAACTTAATTAGTGGATTAAAGACCAGCTTCAGAATTTCTCCCAGAACTCAGTGTAAGAGGACAAATACAGACGATCTGATATGCACAAAAGATCAAGAGACTAATGCAAGATGGATGTGAGGGAAAACATAAAGCAAAACACTAAAAGTATGCAGGAGATAAAATTTCTAACACTTAACCAGAAAGCAATAAATTTTAAAAAATAAACTATCAATACTTGGATACTACACATCCATTATAGAAGATAATGATGAAAACAACATACATTCTAGCTATCACTTTGTAGTTGAAAGGTAAATTTTAAAAATCTTCAAGTATTCAAATAGGTGATGAAATGATAGCCCACTAAGAAAAAAATAAAATTAAAGTTCAAAATAAAAGAAACAAAATTGAGAGGATCATATAAAAATATTTGAAGAAACACTAAAAAATCAATTGCCTATTATTCATGATTGAAAGTAAGAGATAAATGGGTTTTTCTGACATATGAGTGCTAAAAATATTTGTCATTCATACATTCTTTTTGCAAATGTCCTCAAAAATGGTGTTACATTTAATTAAAAAATATGGAAATAAGGAATATAAGTATATGTGAAACGTTACTTTAATAATTATGGTAAACAATGAAATAGAAGTTTATGTTGTTGTTGTTATGTGCCATCGAGTCGTTTCC
>NW_006399809.1:17754931-17769236 GCF_000299155.1 Elephantulus edwardii
TACAACTTCTAGCAACCCTATGAACAAAAGGTCTGAACCCTGATCTATCCTCTGCCATCCTCACACTTCCGGACACACAAGAGCCCATTGCAGCAGTCACTGTGTCAATCCACCTGATTGAATCTTGCTCTCCTTCATCAACCCTTCCCAGAACCATGTTCTTCTCCAAGGAATAGCCACTCCTAGCAACACACCCAAAGTGTGTCAGACGAAGGTTCAGAATCCTTATATCCAAAGAGCACTTCAGCTGTACCCTCTCCAAGACATATCTGTTCATTCTCTTGGCCATCCATGGGATGTCCAGTGCTCTTCTCCAACACCACAGTGCAAAGATGCCAATTCTTCTTTTGTCATCCTTATTCATTGTCCAGCTCTCAGAAGCATAAGCAATGAAAACGTCAATCCTAATTTTTGAAAGAGCAGGCAAAAGTTTTATTTCGAGAAGTGAATCTAAACATCCCAATGATTTCAATATTGAAATTGAACCTAAAACACTCCACATATTCAATATTGAATTGAGAATTGAAGATAGAAGATGTTAAAAATAGAATTTTTTTACTCTAACAGGAAAGTTAGACAACAAACTGTGGCTAACTCTGAGAAGAATGGGAATCCCAGAATATTTGATTGTGTTTATGCAAAACCTGTACTTAGACCAGTTGTCAGAACTGAGCAAGAAAACACTGCATGGTTCAAAATTGGAAAGTGTGTACACCAAGAATGTCTCCTGTCTCCGTAACTTTTCAATCTATATGCAGAACAGATCATCCAAGAGTATGAGAAGGGTTGTATGAGAAGGAGTGTGGCATCAGGATTGGAGGAAGATTCATCAACAATCTGCATTATGTGCATGACACAACGCTGCTTGCTGAAACTGAGAAGGACCCGAAGCACTTGCTGCAGAAGGTCAAGGACTGCAGCCTTCAATATGGATTGAGCTCAAGATCAAGAAAACAGATTCTCACCACTGGGCCGATTGGCAGCATTATGATAGATGGTGAACAGACTGAGATTGTTAACAGCTTTAGTTTGCTTGGCTTCACAATCAGTACTCTTGGTATACCAGCATCCAGGAAATCAAAAGACGAATTGCATTGGGAAAGTCAGCTGTCAGGGACCTCTTCAGAGAACTGAAGAGCAATGACATCAATCTGGAGACTAAGGTGCACCTGATCCAAGTCATAGCCTTCACAGTTGCTTACTATGTGTCAGAAAGATGGACAATGACTAGGAATGATAGAAGGAGAATTGATGCCTTTGAGTTGTGGTGCTGGAGAAGAGTGCCAAATATACCATGGACTGCCAAGAGAACAAACAGGTTAGTCCTAGAGAGAGGGAAACCAGGCTGCTTCTTGGAGGCAAGGATTCTGAAGCTTTGTCTGACATACCTTGGGCATGTTGCAAGAAGGGACCTCATGCTTGGAAGTGTGAAGGAACAGAGAAAGAGAGGAAGACCCTCGAGGAGATGGATTGATTCAGTGACTGAGGTAATGAGGGTAGGTGTGTCAGAGACAGTGAAGCTGGCTCAGGATAGAGCAGATTGACTCGATGGCACATGACAACAACAATAATAGGAAAGTTGTGGGTGGGAAATCGAGAATGATTGATTCATGTGTTTTCAGTGGAAAGATAATGTCTCCTAGAGGACAGAAAGTATTCAAGCCAAAGCAGACCCACTTCTGTTGAGTTGACTCTGACTCGTGCTGATCCTCCATCAGCGGCCCAAAGCTATCTTCTTTGTGGGAGGACACTGCCTGTCTTTGTCCTGAGGAGTGGCTGATGGATTTGAACCATCAATATTCTGTTTAACAGGCTGTCTTCTGTTTAACAGGCTGTCTCCTAACACACAACGTAACCAGGGCTCCTGCAAAAAGTACTGAATTTTCTAATCACCAGTGAAATAAAGGTGCAAGGTGCAAAGATAACAAAGAAAGATGGAAAATCAAAACACAAAGTAGGATGACTTGCCTACTGCCCTGGAGTTGTTTCCAGCTCCATGGATTCTGTCCCACAGGATTCTACAGGACAGAGTAGAAGCACTCAATAGGGTATTCAAATCTTTATGGAAACTAGCTGCCACATCCCTTTACCCACAGAGTTTCTGGTATATTTGGATCATAGATCTTGAGATTTGCAGCCAAGCATTGTAGCTAAAGCACCACCAGGGCTCTTCAGAATGGTTGGAGTAATTGCAGAATAGCTATATTGTTGTGGTTGTTTTGCACCATAAAGTCAAAACCAACTTATAGCTGCCCTTCCAGCAGGTTTTCGGAGGCAGTTAATTCAGAGGAAGAAATTGCCCATCTTTCTCCCCCAAAGCAGTTAATGGATTCAAACCTTGTGCCTGTGGAATTGCAGTGCAGCTTCCTGCCACTAGGTCACCAGAGTACCTTAGAAAAGCTATCCTGCTCTTATACAAACAAAACAAACACACACCCACCCAAAATCAACTGTGCTTTTCGAAAAGATGGCATCAATAAATGACAAATATGTACATGTAGTATGTTGTTGTTGTATGCCATCGAGTCAGAACCAACTCATAGCTAAGTTTCTGTCAACTTTGTATTGTTTTTTAAAACACATTTTATTGTGATTTTTACAAAAATTTACAGAAAAGTTGGATTTTCATTCATTCATTGTTGTATATTTTCCTTTGTTCCTCTCTCTCACCCTCCCAGTTCACTTTCTCTTTTTTTAAAAAATTTCCATTTGTTGTTTGTTGCACAATTTCCTCCTTTCCCCTTGCTTCACCTAACCTCAGTCCACTTTGCAATGTACCTCTAATTCCGATTTATTGTTATATATATATATATATATAATGCCTAATGATATATTCCTTTTAAACAATTCTTTCTCTCATCTGTTCCAGTGCGGTGTTCATTATCTATCCAGTTTTTTCCTAGTCTTCCCCACAACTCCTCATGTCAGTCCTGCTTTAACAGTCACGTTATGCAGTAGCTGTCTTTTTCCAAACCAGCTGATCACTCAGGAGGATATTGTATATCCTTCTCCTGTGGAGTAGCTGGTGGATTCGAACCCCATGCCTTGGGAATTGCAGCACAGCTTCTTAATGCTAGACCTTCAGAACGAATGCTACTTCTGTAGGATAGACAGAGCCCGTCGTCATTAAGTGCATTCTGTTTCATGGAAACCCTTGTACGTCACAGTAGACCCATGCTCCATACGGTTTGCAGGGGCTGATTTTTCAGAAGTGGTCACGAGGCGTTTCCTCTGAAAAGCCCCTGGTGGACTCAAACCATCAATCTTTCACTTACCTGAGCACATCATCTCTTTGCACCACACAGGGGCTCCTGTTAAACATGTACTAGGTATTTGTCAACCCATGCAATACAGTTTACCAATTTGAACAAGCCTTAAACAACAAGCAAAACATAGTATCAGTGCAAAACTATGAGAGGCTTAGATAAATCTGTAGAGAATATTATTACGCGTGGTAGTGGTGATGTTGTTGTGTACCATCAAGTCGGAACCGACCCGTAGTTGACCCTCTGGCAGGTTTTCAGAAGCAGTTAATTTCATGGGAGGAGATTACCCATCTTTCTCCCCTGAAGCAGTTGGTGGATTTGAACCACATGCCTTTGGAATTGCAGCACAGCTTCTTAACCACTCATTATTTTATGTACATAACTTAGAATGTTTATCTTTAGACTATAATATGAAGGGTGACTTTTAATTATCTTTATGTTAAAAATATGGTGATGAAACAAGA
The DNA here is from genome assembly GCF_000299155.1 of Elephantulus edwardii. NCBI lineage: Eukaryota > Metazoa > Chordata > Mammalia > Macroscelidea > Macroscelididae > Elephantulus > Elephantulus edwardii. Next base: position 17,758,662 of record NW_006399809.1, read on the forward strand.
GTTTATAAATGGCCTGGTAACTTAGTGCATTTTTTCCCTTAGATGTGTTGGCCCATGTTTTCAGAAGAGAGGACAGAGTGTAGGTGTAAGAGTACAAACCTTGACAAGGTGAGTCACTGGGTAGAGACAGAATTCTCAGCTTCAACTCATTATCACCATCTTTTAACATCCAGCTGGTTCATAGGAAAGACAAGGCCAAAAATAAAAACAAAACTCCTTCATCTTTTAATTTACGACATGGGTTAGGAAAAATAATCTATTGAAAACATCTTTTATTCCCCCTGGAAAAAAAATGTGAGTTATAATACCCAACACCTCAAGTGCAAGGCATGCTGTTGTTGTTAGTTGCTATCTAAAACACACATTTATGTTTTGTCCATAATGTTTTTTCCATTAATGACATTTCATTTTCTGCTACAGATGGGATTATGAGGGCTTCTGGTTCTGAGCCTTACCCTTTTGTATTCTTGAAATCTGCGTCACTATTCACTTCTATCGGTCTAATTATGAACTAAGATAATCAACACTCTCTTACTTTCCCATTAAATAAATAATCAGCGCAGCTTTCCCCTTTGGGGCCTGTAGAGAGAGCCATATGCCCTGCAGAGTGGAAGGAACAGAGTCTCCCACGCACATAAACCCACAGAAGGTCCTCGCACGCCTTTCCCAAGGCTGTTTCCAGACCAGCAGGTTGGAGCGTTCTGCTGAAGAATTGTTAATCATCCAGCACAAGCCATGGAATGCTCAAAAGATGTTTATTTTGTTTTATCTTTGAGGAAAATAGTCTCCAAATTGTGTTCTGATCTAAACAGAAAATTAGGGAAGTGAGCTGAACTGGGGGCTGTCACAGGTGCGCGAAACACGTTTTGATCTATCAGTCCATCAACAAGCATCTATTGTGCACATGTTACTGGGCTAGATGGTCTTTGCTAACAAGCCAGATCCAAAGGAATGTTGTTATAGCTCACGAACATACGATAAGTATAATGAGCAGAGGAAAGGTGTTTCACAAACAAGATAAGTTGATTTCAGGTACATACTTGGAGATGGGGGCAGGGGGGGTCATTCAAGAATAGCTTTGTCTTGCTGTTACCAGTACCTCCTGTCAAGATGATTCTGACACATGTGACTTGGTGTGTGTTAGAAAACTGTGCTCCGTAGAATTTACAGTGGCTGATTTTTCAGAAAAAAATCAGAAACGACCACCAGGTCTTTTTTTCTGAAGTACAATCGGTAGCATCAGGATGGATGGTGAAGAGATTGAGATTGTTCGCAGCTTCAGTTTGCTCGGCTCCACGGTCAACACTCTTGGCACCAGTAGCCAGGAAATCAAAAAACGTATTGCAATGGGAAAGTCTGCGGTTAGGGACCTCTCTAAAGTACTCAAGAGCAACAGTGTCCCTCTAGAGACTAAGGTGCGCCTGATACAGGCCATGGTCTTTGCAATCGCTTGTTACGCATCAGAGAGTTGGACAATGACTAGGGAGGACAGAAGGAGAGTTGATGCCTTTGAGCTGTGGTGCTGGAGAAGAGTATTGAATGTACCATGGACTGCCAAGAAAACAAACAGATTCATCATAGAGAGGATTAAACCAGGCTGCTCCTTAGAGGCAAGGATTCTGGGCCTTTGCCTGACATACTTTGGACATGTTGTAAGGAGAGACAGGTCTTTTGAGAGGGACAGCATGCTGGGCAGAGTGGAGGGACAGCGCAGGAGGGGAAGACCCTCTATGAGGTGGACTGATTCAGTGACTGGGGTAATCGGGATGCATGTGTCAGAGGCAATGGGATTGGCACAGGATAGAGCAGGGTTTAGGGCTGTTGTACTTAGGGTCGCTATGAGTCGCAAATGACTCGACGGCACATAACAACAACAACAACAATATTTGGGTGGACTCAAACCTCTAACATTTTGGTTAGAGATAATCATGTTAAACTTTTATACCACCCAAGTACTGGGGCATCTAGATGCTCATGGATAGTTGAGATTTGGAGGAGGAATTAAACTCATGGGGAATTTAGAGGGAGGAAAATTTTAAAGAGAGCAGAGGAAAAAGATAAAGTGGGAACTTTGGAATCTGTTCCTAGATGGATTGGAAAAAGAGATGGGAGGAAGTCCTGTTGCTCTGCAGACAATGGCAATGTAATCCAGAAAGGAAGTGAGGATTTGTATACCCACAGGTCAGTGAAAAGGAGGGGATGAAGTGTGGAGGGAGATTCACTACTCACTCTAAGATGGCACTTAGAATCCACCACCGGAGAAAGACAGGCAGTCGCTCCACTGTGATGTCCATCCTCCGAAAACCCACTGGATGGTCAGCTAAGAGGCAGTTGCCACTTGATGGCAATGAATGGAGTGAATATTAGTTCAGTTTCTGTTAAATGTATTATGTACATGGGAGGTTATATAATATCAAGAAATCTTTGGAAACACTCAAGAAATATTACTATAAGCAATTTCCTGCCATGTAACTTAGAGTCTCAGAAACCAAAACCAAATACAGGGTCAGTAATTGGTTCTAACTTGATGACAATAAAAGTTTTTCAATATGTTGATTGTCACCAAAAGAGGTGATTGTGGATCCAATGAAAACAAAATTGTTGATAACTTCAATCTTTTCTCCATCTATCCTGATGCTGCCTGCCGGTCCAGTAATAAGGATTTTTATTTTGAGTACCGACTTTGTTTTGAGTGTTGAATATCCCACGGACTGACAGAGGACAAACAAATCCATCTTAGAGGAAGCACAACCAGAGCACTCCTTAGAGGTAAAGACGATGAAATTTCACCTCACATATGTTGGACATATTGTCAGAAAGAGCCAGTGACTACAATAACAGGCTTGTGCATGGCAGAGACTGTGACAGCTGTGCAGGAGAGGACAAGGTTCAGATCTGTTGTTCATAGGTTCTCCGTAAGATGTAGTCGAATTGATGCCACTGAACAAAACCAAAAACAGCAACAAAGCAAAATAGAACCAAAACAAGAAAGATTGACAGTGATGATGACAATGAACTTAAAGGAGAGCTTGTTGAATCAAGCAGGACTGACAATGTTCTCAGTTGTTCTACATAGGATTGCTGTGAGTCAGAGTCCACTTGATGGTTGTTGTTGTTGTAATGTACTGTTGAGTTGCCTGTGACTCATAGCAACCCTATGTACTACAGCCCTAAGCCCTGCTCTATTCTGTGCCAATCTTATTGTCTCTGACACACCTGAATCAATTACCCCAGTCACTGAATCAATCCATCTCATCAGAGGTCTTCCTCTCTTGCACTGTCCCTCTACCCTCCCAAGCATGACGTCCCTCTCCAAAAACTGGTCTCTCATTGCAAAAGTCCAAAGTAGGTCAGATGAAGCTCCAGAATCCTTCCCTCCAAGGAGCAGCCTGGTCTTACCCTCTCTAGGATAAACTTGTTTGTTCTCCTAGCAGTTCACGGTATATTCAAAACTCTTCTCCAGTGCCACAGCTCAAAGGCATCGATTCTTCTATAATCCCTAGTCATTGCCCAGCTTTCTGATGCACAGCAAGTAATTGCAAAGACTTTGGCCTGGATCATGCCTTGATGCTACCTAAAAAATATAATAACAGCAACTGGCATAGCATGTTACATGTTTGACTGCCTACTGCCACTAGATGGATTCAACATTGAATCCATTAGATAGTCTCTGTAAGGGTTTATAGCATCATGAATGGAAAAGAAGGGCCAGAATAGACTTGAGAGCAGTGGTTTTGATTGTCTGGAATATTTGCATAGTCTTTGATATCCTTACTGATACAAAAGATAACTGAAAATGTGGAAATTCAGGTATACCCAATTTATGTATGCCTCACACAAGATCTAATGATAGACTTGTTTGTGTTTTTTTTTTCAAAATAAAATAAAACAAATCCTTGGAAACCCAGGGGAATTCTCAGGTGACTTAGTGGATAAGGAGCTGTGTTGTCAACTCAAAGGCAGGTGGTTCAAATTTACCAGTTGCTCTGCAGGAGAAAGATGATCAAACTTCACCTGTGCAATTTACAGCCTCTAAAAATCCACTGGAGTGTTGGCTACATCTGAAAATATGCTGGAGGGTCAACTATCAGGCGATTCTGACTTGACATCAATGAGTTTGAGAGTAAGAAACCCTATGGACACAGTTTGCCCTATTTCACATGGGGTTGACATGTGTCAGAATAGATTCAATGGCAATTAGTTTTTATGCACTGAATTGTGGTCATGGTGGGAGCTCTCGTGGCCTAGTGGTAAGGAGTTGCACCGTCAACCTAAAGGCTCTCAGTTTCTCCATGGGAAAAAGATCGGCAGTTTCCTCACATGCAATTTACTCCCTCTGAAAACATGCTGGAGGATCAGCTATGAGTCAGTTCCAACTCGATGGAACACAACAACAATAAAACTATGCCTTCAAAATAATCCCATATGTTTATAAAAATAAGGACAATAACTATAGTGTTAACAGTAATAATAGAAAGACCTTTACTAAAGATCTTTCACAAATGATTTCATTTACTCATCAAATCCACCTGTTGAGAAAAAGAGCATCATTTTTTATTACCATGTTTTAGATAAGAGTGCAACAATTTAAAGAACTTGCCCAAGAAAAGGTATCAGGGGACTAGCAGTCATGGATTGATGCTGGGAGGGTAATTTGGTACATTTTCAGTGGACAGGAGTCTGTGATGCTTCAGTACTTAAAAGCATGTGTCCTTTAATTAAGCAATTCAGAAGCCATTCTACCTCGATGCGTGTGAAATATTGTGTGTGGGTGAATATTAAGTGCAACACTACAGGTAATAGTTGAAAATTGGAAACAACCTGAATGGGTACCAATTGGTGACTAGTCCAAAGAAATATGTTTTTATATAACAAATAATGTGCAATTTTGAAAATGATTGATTAGCACTGTATTGTGGTATACTATTACTTGTGTGAACTCAATGCTGTAAAGTATGTTGGTTCTGATGCATAGCAATCCACCATTGGGTTTCCAAGGATGTAAATAGTAATAGGAGGAGAATTCCCATCTGCTGCAGATGCTGTACTTTTGGATTAGTATTAAACTTGCAAGAGATTACGCATGGTAGCAACAATCAAGAAAGCCAAAGACAGATTGCATTGGGAAAATTTGCTGCTAGTGTCCTAGTGGTCAGTATCTGTGCTGCAATCTTGAAGGCATGCAGTTAGAATCCACCAGCTGTTCCATGGAAGAAGAATGGGCAATCTCCTCCCATGTGATTACTGCTCCTGAAAACCTGCTGGAGGGTCAGCTGTGGGTCAATTTCCGACTCTATGGTACACCACCACCACAGCAAGGACTTCTATAAAGAGCTAAAGAGCAAAGATGTAAATTTAAAGACTGCAGTGCACTTGATCCAAGTCATAGTATTTTTAAATGTTTCATATGCATGGTGGACAATGAATAGGAAGACTGAAGGAGAATTTATTTATGTATTTGAACTGTCATGTTGGTGAAGAATATTGAATACAACATGGTCTGCCAAAAGAATTAACCAATTTGCCTTGGAAGAAATGTAACCGGGGTGCTTCTTGGAGGCAAGGATTATGGAAGTTCATCTCACCTTCTTTGGATGTGTTATCAGGAGGGGCTAGTTTTTGAAAACAGACACCCTGGGGAAGGTAGAGAATATGTTAAGGAGAGGAAGACCCTCAAAGAGCTAAACTGACCTAGTGCTGACAATAATGAACTGGAGTGTGGCAAAGACAGGATGACGGAGGATAGGGCAAAATTTTGATCTGTTGGTAGGGGTTGCTTTGATTTGTAATGGACTTAATGGCATCTAACAACACTCTGTACCTAACACACACAAACACACACACACACACACACACACACACACACACACACACACATCCCCAAGGAGTGTCCTGAGTGATGGAAACAATTATTATCTACTCAGAGGCACCATGAAAAATAAAGTTAGGTGCTTCATTTTAAAAAATATTGTCTATTCAAAAACCCCTGTAGAGCTCAGTTGTGCTGGGATCCAAATGGGATCACCATGAGTCAGAACTAACCTGAGTGCAAGTTGGTTTTTTTTCGGGGGGGGTTGCATACTTATTTGTTTGTAAATACAGGCTCTATTTGAAAAAATATGCAGGAATTAGCAGGAAGAGGGACAGGGAAGCTAAGAGCAGTGGAGTTTCCCCTTTTATTTGACTGCTTTGTAAACCTTCTGAATTTTATACAATGTGCATATACCTACCTAATTTTTCAGAAATTCAAACAGATGCCTTTGAGTTGTGTTTCTGGAAAAGAGTCTTGAGTATACCATGGACTGCCAAGAAAACAAATAGGTCTGTCTTGGAGAGGATGAAACCAAGTCCCTCCTTGGCGGCTAGGATTTTGAAGTTCTGCCTTACTTACTTACTTTGGGCACATGGCCAGGAAAGATTAATCCTTGGGGAAGGACCTCAGAAGGGTGGGTGGACAGTGCAGGAGACCCCAGATGAGATGGATTGATACAGTAACTGGGCAATGGGGATTGGTGTGTGGGAATTAGCGAGACTGGCTCAGGACAGGGAAGGGTTCAGAGCTGCTGTACATAGGGTTGCTATATATTGCAGGCAACTCAACAGCACATAACAATAACATACTATGACAGGTTTGGAAGCAGGAGTTGCATCCACTTCCTAAATAACATGCCTCTGAAAACTCTGTGAACTTTGAGAAATGTCGATAATTGTATAGAGGTGCTTTAACCTTTTTGTTCATAGGATTGCTATGAGCCATGCTCAACTTGAAGACAATCAACAACAACAACAAATAGTATTATTAGCATCAATCACGCTCTAACCAATTGAGCTAACCAACAAGCTCAATAAATAATATAAGGGACTTATATCTAGAATTTATAAAATACTTGAGCACCACAACAAGATAAGGTAAATAATCCAATTGAAAAATGGGCACAGGATATGAACAGACACTTCACCAAAGAAAACATTCAGATGGCTAACAAGCACATGAAGAACTGTTCAAAACCCCTAGCACTAAGAGAGATGCAAATCAAAACAACTATGAGATATCATCTCACCCCAGTAAGAATAGCAAAATTTAACAGAACAGCAAGCAACAAATCTGGCGAGGTTGAGTTGTGGAGAAACTGGAACCCTTATTCACTGTTGGTGGGAGTGTAAAATGGTGCAACCACTGTGGAAGGCAGTGTGGCGCTTTCTCAAAATGTTGCAAATAGAGATACCATTGAACCCAGCAATTCCACTACTGGGAATATACCCTAAAGATACCATAACTGCCACCCAAGCAGATATATGCACACCCATGTTTATTGCAGCTTTGTTCACAATAGCAAGGAGTTGGAAACAACCTAAGTGCCCATCAACAAGAAGAATGGATAGAGAAGCTGTGGTATATTCACACAATGGAATACTATGCTGCATTGAAAAACAAGGAACTCATGCAATATTATTCAAAATGGGTGACCCTGGAGGACATTATGCTGAGTGAAGTATCTCAGTCACAAAAGGACAAATACTGCATGATGCCACTGTTGTAAAACAGGACTGACATTGGAGTTGGCGGGGGGTGGGGGACTGAGAAAGATGAGATAAATAATGTATACTCATTGAAAGAGATGAGAGAGAAAACTGTTTAAAAGGGATATGTGATTAGGTATTTTTGTCATGACAGGAGTCCAGGACGAAGGCTGCATAGTGGAGTGGACCTGGGGGAAGGGATTATAAAACAATGAAAGAATTTTTCTTTTACTTTTCAAAGAGAAGAGTGTATTGGGGGGGAAGAGGTAAGTAGGGAGAAAAGTGCAATAATGAATGAATGGAAATCCAAAGTCTCTGTAAATTTTCATGAAAATCAATAATTTTAAAAAAAGGTAAAAAAAATTCTCCCCTAAGTCACATACAAGTGATTTGATGGCACATAACAACAAGAAGTCACATAAGCAGGCCAAGTGCTAAGCTGCCTGGATACTGATCTTTTGCCCAACCCCAGCCCACAGTGCTGCTGGTGAACTCATTGCTCCTTTTTCACAGATAAAGTAACTGAGACTCGCTGGAGCTGAAGGGCTTGCCAGGATTCACGAAGCCAGTAACTGTGAGTCAGGGCTTAACTCCAAACTGCTCCAGAGCAATACAGTAGCTTCCTCTTTGTTACTCCAACATCAAATCCCATGAAGGGAAAGCTCAAGAGATGGGAAAGAGCATGAGAGTTAATGTAGAAAATTCGGGTTGAGAAGAATCAGGATCTGAAGGTGCTTTTTAATAAGTGAGGATCTGAGTCTTCGCCACGCTCTCTCTCCTCTTGCCTCTCCATCACTGAATATCATTTGGCACTGTCCCAACAGCTATGAAAATGCCCTGTGAATAACAGCTATTGTTTTCAAAACTAGACTTGAAGTTCTTGAATGCAACAATCCTTCATTCATTTACTTAAACTAATCAGCAAATATTTGCTGAATATTCTACCTAAGCAAGATATTAGGAAGACAAAAGTAAATCAGATATAAGCTCTTATCCTCCAAGAATGTGGTCTAATTAAAGAAACCATTTTCTATATGCCTCATAGCCCATATGCCTCTTCATTCTTCACAATGACTAGATGTGAATGCACTGGCCTCTATAAGAGATTGTGAAATAGGCAGATCTGAGCGGGCCTTAGCACTGGCTACTGTAGAAGACAGTCTCTTCTCCTGTCAACTCCCTCTTATCACTCACCTCTTCAACTACCCCCAGTGATGTTCTTGAGTGCTGTCCAGTCTCTTCTAAACATAGTCACCCCACGGGACAACATACTGCCTCAGAAGCTTTCCGTGGCTGTAATCTTTATGGAGCCGATTGCCAAGTTTTTCCTCATGGATCATCCTGGTGGGTTAGAACAGCTGAACTTTCTGTTTGCAGATAAGCATTGTACCCAATGGTACCCGAGGGTTCCTTCTGTCCATGATAGGTGCTTTCAATGTTGCTCTTAACCTTAAAGATACAACTCTCAATCCAAGGACGTGGAAGGCAAGATGCTGACTTTGGCCTAACCACAACATTGGAAAAACATTTGTTCCTAAGCTATTGTGTTTGGGCAAAGAAATGAGATCCTCTCTCTATATATTCTCATTTTATTTATAAGCATTTTACTGCAAAGTGAGTGACCTGCCGAGCTCCATGTCACAGCCTGCAGCACAGCACACTGGCTTTTTCTGAAGCTCATAAATGTGATAATTAGATTGCTAACAGGCACCTTAGTGATGGCATCTGCTGAGGACGGGAAAGCCCTCTCACAATGCACCTTTCTGTAGGGGACTCGGCAGCGGCAGCGCACCAATCGGCTTGAGGTTGCTTTTTTTATATATTTTCTTCCACGAGTACATTAAATTTTTATGTGGAGTGAAATGGGACAGGACTTGTTTCCCTTCCACTGCACAATGATTTATTACCCAAAAAAGACCACAGAACTAATTAGCAGAGTAATTAATTAATATAAATTTGCATATTTGCATTTGCAATTAGTGCAGCCGACTGATTAGTCTGAAAATGAGAAGTTTGACTCATTAGATGTTAGTGTCTGCTGGACCAGAAAGCTGCTGCCAGATGAGGCGGAAAAGGGTGGAATAAGCATGTGTGTTTCTTTTGTTAGAAGAATGGGGAATATGCTCAGATATCTGGGGCCAGACATCAGGGTTTGCCATTTAAAAAAAAAAATAATAAATTATTTGCTTCCATTTCTGCTAGTCAATGTTCCTTGCCCTTTTGCCTACAGCAAGTCATTCCAAGCAACCCTGGGAGCCACTTCAGTCCTTAGACTGAGTTCCTCTTATTCCCTAATGGCAGAGGGTGTGTGCTGTTTGTGGAAGAGCAGCAAAATCTGTCCTGGTTTGATGTTCCAGGAATGTGACTCCTGCACCCAATTCAGTTCTGTCAAAACAGTTCTCTAGTGCTGACGAGTACCCCCAGGGGACTCAATGAGTAGACTACCTTCCCTTCAGGGGCTTTTCCTGATTGCATCTCTTTGTTCCTCCAGCTGATTACTAAGACCCCATCTTCTTTATTCAGCTGACTGAGTGAGGCCATTCCTGCAGAATGACATAGGACAAATAAACGACAAGTAAACTCCAGACATACAGACACACAGACATCTAACAGCAGACTTTAAGCACCCACAGCAAGATGTGATTTACTCTGCTGGGAGGGTGGAAAAACGGTGTGAAAGGGAAGTGGTGTCTTGACTGGCCTAACTAAATCTATTTGTGTGGTATAGATATATATTGCACTAGGAGTGTGTTTGACTTTGCCATGAATGTCTTCTTTATTAGTTAGGGATACTTTTAGACTAAAGTTAAAAGGGAAATGAAATTACCCTATTGTGTTTTTATAACGTTCTTTCTAAAACCAAAATTATATGAACAGAGTAAAGAAATACTGCATGGTTCAAATTCAGAAAAGACATACATCAGGGATGCATCCACTCTCCATACCTTTTCAATCGACATGCAAAACAGATTATATGAGAGAGTGCATTTTATGAGGAGGAATGTGGCACTAGGATTAGAGGAAGACTCACTATGTAGAGGACACGACCTTGTT
>NW_006399809.1:17769741-17773845 GCF_000299155.1 Elephantulus edwardii
AGGCAAGGATTTTAAAGCTCTGTCTCACGTACTCTGGGCATGTGACCAAGAAGGACCAGTCCTTGATGAGGGACATCATGCTTGGAAAGGTAGAGGGACAGCACAAAACAGGAAGACCTAGAGGAGATGGACTGACACAGTAACTAAGGTATTAGGGGTGGTATGTCAGAGACAGCGAGATTGGCTAAGGATAGGATAGTGTACTATCCTATGGTCACCATGAGACGCAAACAACCAGATGGCACAGCAGCAACAACAATGCATTGGATATTTCCTGTGCATACGTTATACAGATGCAGCAAGAATTTTTAAAAATATATCTTATTGACTTAGTCTTATATATTCACTGCAATTGGAAAGTTACCACTGAGGTTTATTAAAGTGTGACATTACCTTCTAAACTCTAAAGTGATTAATTATGCTACAGATTAAGTATTGAGCTCAGAAACTGGAGATATTATAGAAAATAAGATATATAGTTAATGTTTTATAGCATCAGAGTTGTGCTTTTTGTTATTGTTTTATCCCTTGCTTTGAATCATATTTTCCAGGTTCAAAATAACATAAAGTGCCTTCTCCAAATCCTAAACCAAGCCCTCTGCATTACACAATTCCAGGTAGTACCATTCCTACAGTTGTCGTACCTATCCAGGCCTTATATCCCCAATTCGGATATAGGGCAAGTTCCTTGTTCCATCATTTCTGCTCCAAATACTTTGTTCATAAGTCTGACACACTTACTGCTTGTCAATATTACGATTTTTTTCATACTTTAACATCACTGCTTACACTTAATACTCTTATTACAGAGTTATGTTAATAACTGAGGACTATGCTGGATTTAACCCAAACACTGTGATAGTGTTTGGTTAAATCTCCTCTGTGTTGTTTGTTGTTATGTGTTGTAGAGTCACCTGCGACTCATAGCAACCCTGTGTACAACAGCTTTAAACTGTCCTCTATCCCTTGCCAATCTTACTGTCTCTGACAGGCCTATCCCCATTACCCCAGTGATCGAAATAATCTGTCTCATCAAGGGTCTTCCTCTCCTGTGCTGTCCCTCCACCCTCCCAAGCATGACATGACGTCCTTCTCCAAGGACTGATCCCATCTTGCAACATGTCAGATAGAGCTTCCGAATCCTTGCCTCCAAGGAGTAGCCTGGATTCACCTTCTCCAGGATGCACTTGTTTGTTCTCCTAGCAATACATGGTATATTCAATACTCTTCTCCAGCACCAAAACTCAAAGGCATCAACTCTCTTTCTATCACCCCTAGTCATTGTCCAGCTCTCTGATGCATGGCAATTAATAGCAAATACCATGCCTGTATCAGGTGCACTTTAGTCTCCAGCCTGACATCGTTGCTCTTCATCATTGCTGCTAGTGTTTCAGGTCCTCCTCGGTTTCAGCAAGCAGGGTTGTGTCATTTGAATAACACAGATTGCTGATGAGTCTACTTCCAATCTTGATACAACACTTGTCCTCATAGAGTCCAGCCTCCTGGATAATCTGTTTTGCATATAGGTTGAAAAGATATGGAGATAGGACACATCCTTGATGCACACCCTTTACAATTTTGAACCATGCAGTGTTTCCTTGCTCTGTTCTGATGACTGCCTCCTGGTCCAAGTATAGGTTTTGCATAAGTAGAATCAAGTGTTCTGGTATTCTCATTCTTCTCAGAGTCAGCCACAGTTTGTTATGATCCACACAGTCAAACACCTTTGCATAGTCAATGAAACACAGATAGACATTCGGTACTCTCTGCTTTCTGTCAAAATCCATCTGACATTAGCTATAATATCCCTAGTACCACGGCCTCTTCTAAACGCAGCCTGCACTTCCGGCAGTTCTCTGTTGATGTGCTATTTCAGTCATTTTTTGGATAATCTTCTGCAAAATCTTGCTTGCAAGTGATATCAATGATGTTATTATTGATTGCTTTTGAGTTGCACACAACTCATGGTGAATCTATAAACAAAAGGCCAGAAGCCTTTCTAGAACTATCAACATTTATCAAAGTTCATAAAGTTTCTGGGGGTACATTGTTTAGAAAGTGGATGCCACTCCTGCTTCCATGATCTTGTTTTATAGTTTCCACACTCTGTTGGGTCGCCCTTCTTTGGGATGGGAACAAATATAGATCTCTTCCAGTCAGTTGGTCAAGTGGTTGTTCTCCAGATTTCTTGGCACAACTTGGTAAACATTTCCACAGCAACATCTGTTTGTTGAAATATGTCAGTTGGTCTGCCATCAATTCCTGGGGCCTTATTTTTTGCCAATTCTTTCAGAGCTTCTTAAACTTCTTCCTTCTTCACCACAGGCTCTTGCTAATACATTTTTTAATTAAATTCTTCTGTGTCCGACAATTCCTTTTGGTACAATGACTCTGTATAATCTTTTCATCTTCTTTTAATGCTTCCTGGATCATTTAATATTCTGCCCAAAGCTTCCTTAACTATTGCACCCCGAGGCTTGAATTTGTTCTTCAGTTCCTTCAGCTTAAGAAATGCTGAACGAGTTTGGCCCTTTTGATTTTCTGACTCTGGCTTCTTACATATTTCACTGTAATACTTTACTTTGTCTTCCTGTGCTATCCTTTGGAATCTTCTGTTCAGTTTCTTAATATCTTGATAGCCCTCCAGATTTCTATTTTTTGTCTTATAAGTGGTTTGTTGTTTCACTAATAAAATCATAAAAGTGGTGGTTAATCAAACATAGATTAAGCATTTCTTCAGTCTCTCAGCCCTAGAACCTTCTACCCCCTTAAAATAGAGCCACTGGAAGATCCCAACTGATGGGTTGTTCCTGGAGAAAAGACAGTCCTCAGTGGAAATCATCTTACTCACTTCACTTTCTTTGGTTTTTTGGTGGGGTTATTTTTAGCCTTGTTTCTTCTCCTCTTCATAAAAGAAAAACTCTTTTCGTTCACAACTCTTGAGATCCTTCTTGAGAAGAATATTTAAGTTTCCCCCATTACAGTTGCTTTAAGGATTTTTTTCCCCCAGTGAACAATGTCTTCAGATGTTATAACTCAAAAACCAAAATAATGGACTCAAAGGTTCCAATGATCATGAAGATGGCGCAAGACAGAGCAGTATTTCAATTTGCATGAATCATAGCTGATCCAGTGGAAACTACACAAGAACATTTAACCCTGAATTTGGCTATTTGTTTGGTATTGCTTTGTATTTGTGTATTTGTATTCCACAGCCTGTTAAACTGGCTAGTACATAGAAGTTAATAGATTAATACTTATTAAATCACTGTAGGAATAAATTAATGAAGGAATTTATGGGTGTTTTGTTTGTTTGTTTGTTTGTTTGTTTTTACTTAGAGTTTTACCTCAAGCTCAAAACTCACCAACATTGGGTCAGTTTTGACTTTTGTGACACTCCCTCCATTGAGTTTCTAAGGCTGTAAGTCTTAGGAGAAAAAGAATGCTCATCATTCTCCCTGAAGTTGCTAGCAAATTCAAGCCAATGGGTACAAGAGGAATTTTGATAAGCTGCACAATACAGACTATCTACCACCAGAGATCCATCAAATAGTTTATCTACTATTTCTTCCTCTAAACCCCCCAAAAGTTTAAAACTTCTAACTTTATTCGTGAAAGAAATACTTAACATGCAAAAGTAAAAAATTAAAGAAAATTAAAATAACCAATGTAACTGTTTATGTGTAGTTGAAACTTTTACTAGCAGTAGGTGCTTTGTTTGTGGAACTTTTGAGTGTTGCGAATCGTTAATGTGATATTTGTTATTTATGTCCATCTATAGGGCCCTCAGAAAAAAGTCCTGTCAGTCTACTTCCCCTCCAAGAAAGCATCACCAAAGGTCCTACAGTTCTACTCTGAGACATATGGAGTAGTTAGGAATTATAATCAACTCAAAGTCAACTGGTTTGGCACATAATTTATATTGGTTTTACAACTCTCAGTACTTAGAGCAAAGGCAAATATTATTGAAAACTTTAGTTCTTTAGTGTTTTATGAAAACAAAAAACCATTACTTATTTTTTACACGTAAGTTAAAAATTAAACAAATAGCCTGAATATTATAGAGGAGCTCTGGTGGCCAATCCTCAGATTGTTGTTGTTGTT
>NW_006399809.1:17779141-17782820 GCF_000299155.1 Elephantulus edwardii
TGACCTAAAATTGAACTTCTCCTTTTCCAAAGAGCCAATGAGCTATCTCTACGCCAAAGAACCCCTAGACCTAGTATAAATTCCCTTGCTTTTTGGGGCTCAGGGTCGACTTCCCTGTCTCTTGTGTGAGATACAAGTCGTCCTGAAGCTTCGTCAATAAAGCCTCTTGTGTTTACAGCAAGTGGACCTGGTGTGAGTTGCTCAGGGTTGCGCCCAGTCTGGGAAAAGCCCTAGTTTAGGGTCTTTCATGATCAGGTTTTTTAATGTTACTTTTTAGCATATTTTTTGTTTTAAGTATTTGACTGTGCTAAAACTCTTTTTCCCTAACAAAAGGTAAGTCTAAAAGATAATTCTTGAGTTGTCTAAAAAAAAAATAATTCTTGAGCTCTTAAAATGCAACTAGTGTGTTTGCTGAGCAAATCATTCGAGAAGCAAATAATTAAGAATGTGGCATCAAGATCAGAGGAAGACTCACCAGCAACCTGTGTTATGAATATGACACAATCTCGCTTCCTGAAAATGAGGAGGACCTGAAATTCTTGCTGCAGAAAAACTCCTTTCTTTAATATGGATTATATCTCAACAACAAGAAAATAAAAGTTCTCACCACTGGACCAAGGGGAAACATCATGATAGATAGAGAGAAGATTGATATTATTAACAATTTTGTCTTACTTGCATCCACAATCAACACCCTTGGCAGTAGAAGTCAAGTAATCAAAAGATTATTGTTGTTATGTGGCATCTAGTCACCTGAGACTAATAGCAACCCAATGTACAACAGCTCTGACCTCTCAGTACAGCAGTAACTGTGTGAATCCATCTCATCTGTATCTTCTTCTCCTTGGCTGTCCCTTCCAAACATGATGTCTTTATCCAAGGAATAGTCAACACAAAGACATATTACATTGGGTAAATCTGCTGTTAGGAACCTCTCCAAAGTACTGACAAGCAATGACAGAAGTTTAAAAGAATAAGGTTTCCCTGATCCAAGTCGTAGTCTTCTCAATTACTTGTTATACATCTGAAAGTCGGATAATAAATAAGAATGAGAGAAGAAAAATCAATGCCTTTGAGTTGTAGTGTTGAAAATGAATACTGACTATCCCATGGACTGCCCAAAGAACAAACAAATATGTCTTGAAGAATGTGCAACCAGGGTACATCTTAGAGGCAAGGATGGCGAGGCTTGATTTCACATACTTTGGGCATATTATTTGGAGGGCTAGTCCTTGGAATACGATTGGAAAGGTCAGTGAAAGAGAAGAAGACCTTCAACAAGATGATTGACATGGTGACTGTAGCAATGGGCTCAAGTGTATTAGAGATTATGAGGGTGGCACAGGCTAGGGTAGGATTCAGATTTGTTGTTCATAGGATAACTAAGTCACAGCTGCTTCAAAAGCACCTGACAATAATAACAACTGATTGATAAAAGTATTTTCAAAATTGTATTTCATCTTACTATCTGCCATTTAAATTTATACACTGGTACTTGCTTGTTAGAAAACCTTTGTCAAGCCAATATATGTGAAACTATTTTTCAGTTGTAAGTTTCATGAAATCTCAATACAAATCAAATATAGAAATTGTAGAAAGCTAGCAAGCAAATTGAGTTGTGTTCTATTTAAACATCAGGATAAAGATGGGCAATTTTCTCCAATGCAATTTATAGCCAGTGAAAATCAGCTAGGAGGTCAGCTATGAATAGGTTTTGACTTGAAGATACATAACAAGGTATGTAAAAACACACCAGATTTCAATGACTTAGAACAATAGAGATGCCATCAAGATTTGTAATTGTTACTGATATTTGATGACTGGGATACAAAAGCTGGAAATCATGAACAAAGAATGCTAGTAAAAAAGTATGGATTTAGAGATAGAAACAAAGCCAGAAATTGAATGATAGAATTGTGTGCATTCAATGGCTTATTCATCACAAATACTCTTTTTAAAAAACACAAATGGCATGCAACAATGAATGAATGGAAATCCAGTCTCTGTAAATTTTCATTGAAATTAATAATACATTAAAACAAACAAACAAACAAACTAAAAAACCCCACACAAGTGGCTACTTTTCACATGGTCATTACCAGAAGGACTGCAGAGGATTCTGACTGAATTTATCTATGGAAGGCACCACTGGAGAAGCTTGATATCAGCAGTCAAAACAAGATCAGGTGCTCACTGTGGAACAGATCACCAATTACTCATGTGCAAATTTAAATTGAGGCTGAAGAGAATGAAAATAAATCCATGAGAACCAAAATATAACCTTGAGTATATCCCAACTGAATTGAAAAATCCCCTTAAAAATAGGTTTGAAGCATTGAACACCAATGATTGAAGACTAGATGAGTTGTGGGATGACATCAAGGATATCAGCCATGAAAAGAGCAAAGGATCACTATAAAGTCAGAAGAGAAAGAAAAAAACCAAAATAGATGTCAGAAGAGTGTCTAAAAACTGCACTAGAGTACTGCAAAACTAAAACAACAGAAAGAGATGTTGAAGTAAAAGCTGAACAGAAAATTTCAAAAAGCAACTAGAGAAGACAACACAAAGTATTATAAAAGAATATACAGGAATGAAACTCATGTTCCTGTTCTTACCTGTAGACAAAACACATATTTTACATTCCTAATAGCCAAAAAAATGTTTCTGTTTTTATAACAACAACAACAACAACAACAACAACAATAGCCCAAGCCCTAGAGGGGCCTTCTTTGCACACTCCTCTGCCTTTTAAGGATGCCACACATAGGGCATTTTCTCACCAGGACACAATGCTACTGCCCCAAAGTATGTAAATATGTAAATAGAACCACTCTGGTCAATCAGTACCACCAGCAGACCTATATAGTTAAAAAATCATTCCCTTTTCTAAAAGAGTCTTGTCCCAACATTTCCTCACTGCTGCACACTTGCCAGAGCCTCTTTTCACTGCTGGAGGAGAAGAGGCACTCAGAACAGAGGAGTGCTCAGACCTCTCCTCACTTGGAAAGTCACCTTCTCATATACCCAACTCTAGGTCTATATTGCTCAGCTCTCCATGTGCGCCAAGTTCAATGCAGGATTCACTCTCCATCAGCAGTCATAACCCCTGTCTGTTAGACATCTCCATGAGCTCCAGAGTATTAAGAACAGGATGCCTTCACTGACTCTCCTATTCTTACACATGCCTCAATAACTCAAGGGACTTGAATGATACTTTTCTCCTTCTCCTTTCCCATACACCATCTCTGTCTTTACTCTTCACTCATACGGTAATTAGTAAAGTAAAAATTAGAATCACAAATCTTACCAAAAAAAGAAAACAAAGATTCTCACCACTAGGCTAATTGACAGGATCATGATGGATGGTGAAAAGATTGAGATTGTTAATAGCTTTAGTTTCATTGGCTCCATGATCAACACTTTTGGTAGCAATAGCCAAGAAATAAAAAGATTAACTGCACTGGGAAAGTCTGTTGTCAGAGACTTCTCCAAAGTACTGAAGGGAAATGATGTCAGTCTGGAAACTAAGGTATGTCTGATCCAGGCCATAGTCTTTACAATTGCTTGCTATGCATCAGAAAACTGGACAATGACTAGGGATGATAGGAGAATTGATGTCTTTGAGCTGTGGTGTTGGAGAAGAATATTGAATATACCATGACTACTAAGAAAAGAA
>NW_006399809.1:17782920-17792174 GCF_000299155.1 Elephantulus edwardii
TAAATGATTTTCAGCAATATTTTGCTTGCACGTGATATTAATGAAAAGTTTAGTTTCCCCATTTTGTTGGGTCACTTTTCTTGGGAATGGGAACAAATATGGACCTCTTCCAATCTGTTAGCCAGATGGTTATCCTCCAAATTTCCTGGCATAGACTAGTGAACACATTCAAGACTACATCTGTTAATTGAAACAAGTCAATTGGTATCCATCCCATTGATTTCTGGGGCCTTATTTTTTGCCAATGCATTCAATGCAGCTTTCACTTCTTCCTTCATTACCATTGACTCCTGCTCATTTGGTACTCCCTGATTTTTTTCAGTGTCAGTCAGTTCTTTTTGTAGAGTAATTCTATATATTCCCTTCATCTTCTTTTGATGCTTTCTTGGGTCATTCAATATATTGCCCTTACCATCTTTCAATATTGTGACTCGAGGCTTAAATTTATTTTTCAGTTCTCTCAGCTTGAGAAATGCAGAGCGAATTCTTCCCTTTTTATTCTCCAACGCCAGCTTTCTACACATTCCATAACTCTTTGCTTTGTCTTCCTGAGCTGCCCTTTGAAAACATCCATTCAAATATTTTCCGTTGGCTTGTTTCCCCTTTATTTGGGCTTCTCGATAATCTAGTGCAATTTTTAAAGTCTCTTTTGAGACTCTCATGTTGTTTTTTTCTTTCTCCTCTGTCTCTGTAATGACCTTTTGCTTTCCTTGATACCATCCCACAACTTATCTGATCTTCAATCATTGTTGTGCAATGCTTCAGACCTAGTCATAAGATAATTTTGAAATTTAGATGGAATAGATTAAAGATCATATTTTGGTTCTCGTGAAGTTATTCATTTTCTTTGGCCTCAATTTGAACTTCCGCATGGATAATTGGACAGACTATGGATCAGACCATCAATTGCCAATGTGCATGTGCTGTTCTTAGGTGCCATCAAATCTACCATGACTCCTAGCAACCCTACGAACAACAGATCTGAGTTTTTCTCTATCCTGCAACATACTTACAGTCTCTATCATGCTCAAGCCTATTGTGGTGGTTACTGTGTCAGTATAACTTGTTGAAGGCTTTCCTTTCTTTTGTTGACCTTTCCCAGCATGATGTCTCTCCAAGGACTCTTGAAAATATGCCCAAAGTAAGTTAGATGAAGTTTCACCATCCTTGCTTCTAGAAGCACCCTTTTTGCCCTTCCCTCAAAACAGGTTTGCTTGTTCTTTTGATAGTACATGGAATATTCAATACTCTTTTCCAACACCCCTATTCAAAGGCATTGATTAATCTTCCTGTTCATGGCATTTGCCTAGAAAGTAATTGAAAATACGAAGGCTTAGATCTGTCTCTCCTACATCTTTAAATTGACATCCTTGTTTTTCGCCCTTTTGGAGAGGTTTTTGAGATTTCCCCAATATAACACATCTTCCCATTTCTTGACTACTGTTACCAAGGAGGTTGATTGTGGATCCAAGTAAAATGAAATCATTAACAACCTAAATCTTTTCTCCATCTATCTTGATATTGTCTATTGATTCAGGGGTGTGGGTTTCTGTTTTCTTGATTTTGAAATGTCGCTTATATTGATAGCTGTGGTCTCTGATCTGAAATAAGTGCTTCAAGCTTTCTTCACTTGTTGCAAATGAAGTTATGTCATCTGCATAACACAGTTCTTAATGAGTATTCCTCCAATCCTGATGCTATATTTGTTTTCATATAGTCCAGCTTCTCTAGTGATTTACTTATGACATAGATTGAATAAGTATGAGGAAAAGATGTATCCCTGATCTACACCTTGCTTGATTTTGAACCATGATGTACTCCCTTGTTCTGTTCTGACAACTGCTTCTTGTTCTATGTATATATTTGTTTTGCTTTTAAATTTTTTATTTTATATTGGTTTGCTTTCAAAGTTCATATGAATTATGTTTCACACTATTCTACATTCACATTGTGTTTCCTACAATCATTCCCATATCCTTTTGCTTTTATAAAACTAATCACCATTGGACTATGCCACCACTGCCCTGTCATTTCAGGTCACCACCAGATCTTTCTCACTTCCTTTACTCTTTCCTTCCACCCACCAAACATGCAATTTTATGATTTTGTCCCTGTCCATTCTCACCCCTCTGCACTTACCCCATGCCCCCTTGGATTCCCATACAAGTTTTACTAGTGAGCCTTCTATTTTTAAAAATAATGGTCTTATGCAGTATTTGTCCTTATGAGACTGATTTAGTTCATTCAGCATAATGTTCTCCAGTCTCTTCCAAGTTATATAGTATTTTTCAAAACTGTGGCTCCTGAGTACTGTACAATATTCCCTTCTGTAAATTTCCCAATCTATTCAGTTGTGGTTGGACATTTGGGCTGCTGGTCAATAACACCGCTATGATCATTGGTGTACAACTCTCTCTTTGGGTCTCAGTTCTCATTTTCTCGGGGTGTATTCCAAGCAGTGGAATATCTGGGTCATATGGAGTTTCTATGTTCAGTTTTTTTAAGAAATTACAAACTGCCTTCCAGAGTGGTTGTACCATTTACAAGCCCACTGACAGGGTATGAGAGTTCCCACCTCTCCACATCCTCTCCAACATTTATTGCTTGCTGTTCTGCTATACTTTGCCATTGATAGTGCAGTGATATGGAATCTCATTGTAGTTTTGATTTGCACCTCCTCTGTTGCCAGTGATGTTGAACACTTCTTAATGTGTCTGCTGACCATAGGAATGTCTTCTTCTGAAAAGCCTTTCCATGTCTCTTGTCCATTTTGTAACTGGATTATCAGTCCTTTTTTCCCTGGAGGCCCAGTAGTATTCTGTAAACTATTCTTATGAGACTCTTGTCTGAGATGGTATTGCCATATTTTTTACCCAGTCAGTAGACTACCTTTTGAGCACAGTTAAGTGTTTTGGGATTCTCATTATTCTCTATAATAGCCATAATTTGTTATGATCCACACAGTCAAATACCTTTGCATAATCAAAAAAATGCAAATAAATATCTTCCTGGTATCCTCTGCTTTCAGTCAAAATCCACCTGACATCAGCCATTGTGCCACAGTCTCTTGTAAATCTAACTTGACTTTCTGGAAATTTCCTGTCAATGTACCGATCTTTTTTTTAAATAATCTTCCAGAAGATTATCTGAAAGTGTAGCCAGTAATTCTAAAATGTTTGGAATCAACAGGTAGGAAGAAAGATGAATGTTAGTGACAAAGCAAGTGGGATATTTGAATCTTTATGCAAATTAAGGGAATCTTTATATTAGTTGTTGTTGTTGTTGTTGTTGTTATGTGCTGTCGAGTCGCCTGAGACTCATAGTGACCCTATGTACAACAGCCCTAAACTTCGCTCTGTCCTGTGCCAATCGCACCGTCTCTGACACTCCCATCCAGATTATCCCAGTCACTGAATCAATCCACCTCATAGAGGGCCTTCCTCTGCTGCGCTGTCCCTCCACCCTCCCAAGCATGATGTCCCTCTCCAAGGACCGGTCTCTCCTCACTACATGTCCAAAGTAAGTTAGACGAAGCCTCAGAATCCTTGCCTCCAAAGACCCACCCGGTTTAACCCTCTCTAGGACAAATCTATTTGTTTTCCTAACAGTCCATGGTATTCTCAATACTCTTCTCCAGTACCACAGCTCAAAGGCATCAATTTTCCTTCTATCCTCCTTGGTCATTGTCCAACTCTCTGATGCATTACAGGTGATTGCGAAGACCATGGCCTGTATCAGACGCACCTTAGTCTCCAAAGAGACACCACTGCTCTTCAGCACCTTGGAGAGGTCCCTAACAGCAGACTTTCCCATGGCAATGCGCCTTTTAATTTCCTGGCTGCTGGTGCCAAGACTGTTGACTATGGAGCCAAGCAAACTAAAGCTGTGTACAATCTCAATCTCTTCACCATCCATCCTGATGCTGCCAATTGGTCCAGTGGTGAGAATCTTTGTCTTCTTGACATTGAGCCTCAATCCATATTGGAGGCTGCAGTCCTTGACACTCTGCAGCAGGTACTTCAGGTCCTCCTCAGTTTCAGCAAGCAGAGTTGTGTCATCCGCATAACGCAGATTGTTGATAAATCGTCCACCAATCCTGACCCCACATTTCTCCTCATAGAGCCCAGCCTCCCGGATGATCTGTTCTGCATGTAGGTTGAAAAGGTATGGAGATAGGATGCATCCCTGGCGTACACCCTTCCCAATTTTGAACCTTGCAGTGTTCCCTTGCTCTGTTCTGACAACTGCCTCCTGGTCCAAGTATAAGTTTCGCATTAGAACGATCAAGTGTTCTGGGATTCCCATTCTTCTCAGAGTCAGCCACAGTTTGTTATGATCCACACAGTCAAATGCCTTTGCATAGTCAATGAAACACAGATAGACATTCCTCTGGTATTCCCTGCTTTCAGCCAAGATCCATCTAACATCAGCTACAATATGTCTAGTACCACGACCCCTTCTGAAACCAGCCTGGACTTCTGGTAGTTCTCTGTTGATGTGCTGTTCCAGTCGTTTTTGGATAATATAGTTGTTCCCATTTAAATCATCTTTAACAACAGATACCAAACAAGTCTTATTCAGTGTTGTATCCTTTCTTCCTCTCGATAATCTTCATGTGTACCTGTACTTTGGGCAGCACTTGATGGTGGTGAAATCAACTTTAATAAGACCACTTAGAATTTCATTAGATTTTAACTTAATCTAATATTCTGGAAGGGAGATAAGGATTAGTCCATATTGGGTGCCCTCCTAACTCAAAGGTAAACATCAATGGCATCTTTAATTCACCAGCTGATCAGTGATAGAAAGATGACCAGTCTCCCTCTCATTCAGTTCTAAAACTTGGGAGACTCAATGGAGGGTGACTAAAGAGTCAGAACTGACTGGACAGAAAAGAGTGAGTGAGAGACCATCCTTTATGTTATTTTCATCATACTTCGTAACAAATGCTTGGAGCAAATTCCAGGTTTTCAATCTATTTTTTTTCCTCTGAAAATGTTAAGATACAAATAATATACTGATAGCTAGTCAGTCATTTACTTATGCGTTAGTCTGTCAGTATGTTTTCCATTTACTTTCCACTTAACCTCTAAAAACATGTGAGGTAACAATTGAATGGAACATTTTTATCTCCTTTGCAAAGTGATTCACTATCTAAAAAGCTAGATTCCTTGTTTTGCAACTGTGCTATAATACATACGACGGCATATATTTTTGTATTTGTTTTCTATAAACTGCATGTTTTATTTTCTGGAAGTGTATCACAGATATGTTGAGAGGATACCAGCAAGGATAATGGATAGCAATACCTTCTGTCTTTAGCACCGGAATGGAGGGAAAATTAGAGTCATTTCTCAGAACGTGTACAGTAAGAATAGCTATAATTGTCCATTCCATTTTTGTGCGTTGAGGAAATGAAAAGAAACATAAATTAGGACTTACTTATTCATTTAGTCATCTCTAAATAAGCCTTGAAAATGTGAAGAATTCAGTCATGACTACAGTTCTAACATAGCACTTCTTTTTGTGTTGGACTTTTTCTTTTTTAATTCCCTCATCAAACAGCAACCAGAAATAAAGGAGGTTTGATTGTTTAGGTTACTTCCTAAGTTAGGAAGTTACAGCCCAAAAGGGACACACAGCTCCAGTAACAAGAGAAACTTTTTTGTGTCCCTGTAACTTAAACACTGATTTTTAAAAGAATCATTCCAGATCACTAGTCCATTAGGTGAGTTAAACACTTTGGCTATTTTAGTAAAACACATTCTAAGCATTTAACATTTTAAGAAAAGGGAACCATTTGTGGCCCATGCAGGGCCCAAGGCTTGAGTGACTTCACATCCCTATGGTTTATATTTCTCTGAAATACTTCTTGACAGGCATGATCCTATGACCACAGACCTTTAACATTTAAAATTGTATTTTGTGAATCCATCCTCTCTCTATCTTTCACAAACAATAAGGTTTAATGGCGATTAACACTAGACCACAGCACTTTCAAATTAAGGATAGCCCTGCCAGTTCTAATTGGTATTCTAATTAGCCCAACCAATTCAACTAATTAAGAACATTAAACTTTTTAACAAAGGCTATCTTGCTTTGTGTGTTGTAAAATGGAATTTCTGAAGGGGAGAGGCTGGGGGGAAGGGAGAGAAGAGCAATCTGAACTTCCCTAGAGACTTCAAGATGCAGCCAAGAGTTGGGGACACAGACTCCAGGGAGGTTAGGGACTGGACAAATACCTGCTTTGAAGGGGCAACAGTCAGAGATGCCTGCACATTTCAGAAGGGCTAACACAAGCAAATGTGGCTATGGCGCCCTGAGGTTTCTGTGCCTGCTGATACGTGTTATAAGTGCTTTGAAAGGACAAGCCAGCCCTGTGCTTGTTCACAATGAAGTGGAACCCTGAATGGCCTGGTTTTATATATCATATCGTATGACCTTTGTTACAATGAAGAAGGTTATGGCTGTAAAAGGGAATCTCTCTGCAATTCCAAATGCGGCTGAAGGAAAGCACTCCCTTACAGTCAAATCTATGTTGGGGTGGGAACAATAGAGCAGCATATCTCATAGATAGGTTGGTGTCATACTTGACTCTCATTCACATTCCAAATTCAAGCCATCATTAGATTCTCTCCGTTCTGGCTCCTTCTTTTATCTCCTCTACAAAGCCACTCTTGTCCAAGCTACCTGAGCTAAAATTTAAGGAGATAGGTGCTCTCTGGTCAAAGAACAGTGCTCGTATGACCCCGCCTCATTTGCCTATCAGCCTGGCCCTGCGACCATCATCTTTCACATTGACATGTGTAACAGCGTGACTGGCTTCTGCCTCACTTTCCCCTGCAACACAGCAGCCACAAGAGGCTGTTCAAAATCCTCTAGGCATTCCTGTCACACTTGGAAGGGTTGAAATTCTTATCATCCAGGCCCTGCAACTCAACTCTCCTTTGTTTCTCTTTCTTGACCACTGTACTCTCAAGGCATGTACTGGTTGTGTACCAAGGTATGGGATGTAGTCCATCCTTATAGGGGTTATGGAGAGGGAAATCTTTGTAGAGAAATAAAAGCAATTTCAAGCACTGACCTGTCTGCTCCCTAGATCAGTGAGTAGTTCCTGGGGTCTTAAAAGCCTGTGAGTGATCTGTACTTGCCTGGAGCAGCAGAGTAATGAGATTTAGAAAGCAGATATGAGATTAGACTGCATGTCTAATTAAAGCCATGAAAAAAAGTTCATGGCTACTACTGCTTAGTCTGCTTAGTCATGAGACCAGAAGAACTGGACAGAACCTGGCTAACGTTACTGAACATCATGGCCAAGGAACTAGTTGATAAATCCTGATCACAGAAGGTTAAAAAGTAGGGGAGCTCTGGTGGCCTAGTGGCAAGGAGCTGCAACTACAATCCCAGAGGTGCACGGTTCGAATCCACCAGATGTTCTGCTGGGTAAGGAGGGACAATCTCCTCCTGTACCAGTCAGATCTGATTTGACGGTACACGCACACAAAAATAATAAAATAAAAATTAAAAAAAAAAAAAAAAAAAAAAAAAAAGAAGGTTAAAAAGTGGGACATAAGTTCACATTTAACTAGAACCTAGATTTACATTTTAGTCCTCAGGAAGTTCTGGTGACCTACTGGTAAGAAGCTGTGTTACAGTCCCAAAGGCACAGAGTTCAAATCCACCAACTAATCTGAAGGAAAAGGATGGACATCTTCTGTGTAATTTATTGCCTCTGAAAACCTGCTGAAGGGTTGGTTCTCACTGAAAGACCTATAACAATATTAAAATGGAAGGGAGCTCTGGTGATATAGTCTATGGAGTTGGGCTGCCAACCCAAAGGCTAACTTCCTTTGGTGGTTCAAATTTACCAGGGATTTCTTGAGAGAAATCTGAAACCTCCTTTGCAATATACAGCTTCAGAAAACCCATGGAGGATCAATTGTGAGTATAAGTAGCCTCCACAGTAATAAGACAGAGAGAAATTCAGATGGAAAGGAAGAGGTAGATTCCGAAACCATCATACTGAGAAAGTCTTCAAATTATAAAGTAAAAGAATTTGCTTACTTTGTCTTTCAACTAAATCATAGTTGAGCTAAATTGATTAAGAATATTTAGGTAAAACTTGGTGCTCTTTCAAAGAATTACCTACGTCAAATTGAATGAATTATCAATAGCAATTCTAATAGATTTGTTGTTGTTAGTTATCCTGAAGCTGAGTATGCCTCCCATTGACCCAATGAACAACATATCTGAACCTTGTCCTATTCTGTGGCATCCTTATCATATCTGGCGAGCTTGAGCCCATTGCTACAATCATTGTGTCAATCCATTTGACACAGGGAATCTTCTTCTCTTTCATAGAGCATCTGCTTAGAGAAAGCTTGATATCCTCCTCCTAGCAACATGTCCAAAGTATATGAGACTAAACTTTGTCATTTTTGCCTCCAAGAAGCATTCTGACTACATGTACTACAGACATATCTGTCTCTGAAGGATTATGAGGAGACCTCACAGGACTTTTGCCCTCTTTTAGAAAAACAAGGCCATAAAACGGCTCACCCACATCTGCGAGTACAGATAAGAGAAATTCCAGGAGTTGTTTTTCTGAACTTTACTCCCCACTTCCCCACCCCTTGTGCTGACCCCGCTTGCCCCGTGCGCGCCAACTTGCTTTTAAATGTACCAATCAGATAGTTTTCCTCGCTTACCCGCCCGCGCCAAATTATTACCAATCAGAACTGCCTACCTCAGTGTATATTCAAATACACCAATCAGCAACCCTCCCTGTGTGTTAGCCCATGTTTGCGCGGGTTATTGCCTTTATAAGCTGTGTGTACCCTTAGCTCGGGGCTCAACTCCTCTGCCTCTGCATAGGTCAAGAGTTGTGCCCCAGCGCGCTGGATGGAATAAAACCTCATGCTGTTTGCATCAAGGACAGTCTCTCGTGAATGATTGGTGCTGGCGACCGATCTCATTGGGGTCTGGCTCTGTGGATCCAACATCTCATCTTCTGGCAGTTAATTTGAGAAATTTAAAGATTAGTAAGTCTAAGAGAATGATAGTTAAGAAATACAGGTAAAAATATAATAGTGACACAACATGAAGGACATAGTCAATGTTTTTTAATTGAGCCTCTAGAAATGTATGAATATTGTATATTTTCTAAGTATGTTTGCACAAAAACTAGACAAATAATGAACAGATATGATTGAAAGGAAAATTTTAAAAAATAATAATAATGTCCCCAAACCCAA
>NW_006399809.1:17798711-17828512 GCF_000299155.1 Elephantulus edwardii
ATGAGATGGATTGATTCAGTGACTGGAGTAATGGGGTTGGTGTGTCAGAGATAGTAAGATTGGCCCAGGATAAAGCAGGCTTTAGGGCTGTTGTACATAGAGCCGATATGAGTTACAGGTGACTTGATGGCACATAACAACAACAACAACAGGAACTTAGAATTGGATAATACAAAGGGAAGAACTCAATCTACATTTCTTAAGTGAAAAGAACTTAAAAACAAATTCAATCCTCAAGTTGAAATATTTATTGATGCTATAGGCAAAATATTGAATGATTCAAGAAGCATCAAAGGAAAATGGAGAGAATATACAGAATCACTCTACCAAAAAGACACAGAAACATTTCAGGCAGAATAATTTCAGGAATTATAATCAAAAGCTGTTATCATTCATTCAATGGTAATGAAAGAAAAGTTCAAGCTACATTGAAGACAATGGAAAAAATATAAAGCCCCTATAATCAATGAGATAAGGAGTCTGACGGCCTAGTGGCAAGAAGCTGTGATGCAATCCTAAAGGCATGAAGTTTGAGTCCACTAGTTGCCTTGCACGGGAAGGATGATCTATCTCCTCCCATGCAGTATACTGCCTCTAAAAACTTGCTGGAGTGTGAGCTATGGGTCGATTCTGACTCGACAGTACACTACCACCACCACAACAAACACACACAATAAATGGGACATTAGTTGATATGTTTCCAATGACAGATGCAGCCCTAGACTTCCTCATCAGTCTATGCCAGGTACTTTGGAGGACAGCTGTCTGGATGACTGAGTGGAAAATATCCATTTTTCCCCCTCATTCCTAAAAAACGTGATCCAACAGAATGTTGAAATTGTCAATGTCATTAATATTACATGCAAGTAAAATACTGTTGCTGTTCATTTAAAAAATTACTAGGACAGTACAAAAATAAAGAACTTCCAGAAGTTCAAGCTGGATTCAGAAGAAGCTGTGACACCAGGGATATAATTTTTATGTCAGATAGATCCTGGCCAAAAGTAAAGATTACCAGAAGAATGTCTACTTGTGCTTTATTGACTATGCAAAAGCATTCGCCTGTGTAGATAATAACAAGTTATAGTTAACATTGAGAAGAATGGGAATCCCAGAGAGCTTACTTGTGCTCAAATGAAATCTATACCAAGAACAAGAGGCTGTTGTATGAACAGAGCAAGGGAACACTACTATGTTTAATATTAGGAAAGGTTTGCATTAGGGTTGTATCCTTTCCCCATATATATTCAATCTGTACGCTGAGCAAATGATTCAAGAAGCTGGACTCTGTGAGAAGAATGAAGCATCAGGATTGCAGGAAGATTCATCAATAACCTTTATTATGTTGATTCTACAACCTTGGTTTTTCGAAGTGAGGAGGACTTGAAACATTTGTTGTAGAAGACTAAAGAATACAGTATTCAATATGGATTGCATCTCAACATCAAGAAAATCAGAATTCTCACCACTGGACCTATAGACAACATCATGATAGAGAAAAGATTGAAACTGTCAATGACTTAATCTTACTTGGATCCATAGTTAATGTAATTGGTACCAGCAGTGAGGAGATTAGGAAGTGTACTGCATTGGGAAAGTCAGCAGTTAAGGATCTCTCCAAATTATTGAGGAGCAATGATGTTAGTTTGAGGAGTAAGGTGTACCTGATTCAAGTCATGATCTTTTCAATCAAATATTATGCATCTGAGAGCTGGACAATGAATAAGAGTGACAAGAAAAAGTGATCCCTTTCAACTGTGGTGTTGTTGGAGAAGAGGGCTGAATATCCCATGGACTGCCAAAAGAACACATAAATATGACTTAGAGCGAGTCAGCCTGAGTGCTCCTTTGGAGGCAAAGATGATAAAATATTGTCTCGCATACTTTGGGTATGTGGCTAAGAGAAGTAAGTTATTCCTTCCAGAGAGACATCATGCTAGCGAAGGTGGAGGAACGGTAAAAGAAAGGAAGACCCTTAACCAGGTGGATTGACACAATGACAGCAGCAATAGGCTCAAGTGTGTCAGAAATTGTGAGGATGGCACAAGATAGGACAGGGTTCCCATCTGTTGTTCATAGGGTAGCTATGAGTCAAACATTATTTGATGGCACATGATAACAACAGGACAATAAAGAATGTAAAAGAGTAGCTTTTTAAATTGTATATATGTTGAATGTATATTAATGAATATAATATGTTGACTGTATTAGTTTTAGTGAAATACATTATTAAAATGAAATTCATCTCATCTTTTCTGTCTTTTTCTATGGCTAACATAAGAACTTAAATTATATATGTGACTTCACATTGTATTTCCACTGGAAGGTACTAGTGTAATTTCCAAACCAAGAGTCCACAAATTACTGCTTCCTGGCCAAATTTAGCCCACCACCTGGTTTTGCACAGACCCACAGCCAAGAAAGGTTTACATATTTAAGCAGTTAAAGAAAATCAAAGGAAGAGCTATATTGCAAGATATTTTAATATCATATGAAATTAAAATGTTAGCACTCTTAAACAAAGTTTTATTGATGTTTATTGACAAATGAAATTCATTTTCTGTGTTTGCTTTCACATGACAATGTCAAAAGAAACTTCAAGGTTTGCAGACCTTTGAATATACACTATCTAGTCCTGTGATAACAAATTTGCTAACTTTTGTCATTTGTTTTTGTATGTGAAATGTAAAATGCCAGTGAACAAACTCTACCCCAAATTCACGTTGAGCACAAACTTTAAAGGAGCACCAAAACAAAAATCAATAATATTTTAAGTTTTTTAAGGAAAACCACTTGCAAATTACTATAGCAAACCAACAGTGGAAACACTACCAAAATTTTACGTTCATCCGATAATACTGAAAGAGAGCTCTGGAAGCACAATCTTCAAGGAGCTACACTGCTAATCCCAAAGTAGAGCCTCCAGTGGTTCATATACACCAGCAGGTCTGTCAGAGAAAGGTGGAAAGTTCCAGCTAGATGGTAATTGACAATAACAACAGTAATGGAGAAGCTTTGGCAGCAGTTAAGTGTTTGTCTGCTAACCAAAAGGCTGGAGGTTTGAGACCACCAAGCAGTTCTTCATTCTTAGAAAGACTGATAAATCTCTCCCAGAAAGACTGCGACTTAGGAAATTTGACCAGCAATTCTACTCTGTCACTCAAGGGGTTGTTAAAAAAATCCACTCAGCCATAGCAGCATTACTGTCCAATCCAGAAATCTTGCTTCTGCTAATGATCTCTTGATGTGTGAAGGAAGATAGTCCTGAGGTTGGTGTCTAAAAACTCTTGGAGTTTTCTGGGTTCATTTAGAATGGTTTCCTGGGCATATTCTCATGGCCCAGTTGCAAAGAGCCCCACTCTCAGATCTCATTTCTTTATATGGCATGTTGTTTTTGTTAGACGTCGTGCAGTTGAGTATGATCCATAGTGACCCTATCAACAACAGATCTGAACCTTGTCTCATCCTGTGCCATCCTCACACTTCCTGACACACTAGAGCCCATTGTGGCAGTCACTGTGTTAATCTACCTGGTTGAGGGTCTTTCTCTCCCTTGCCTATGCTCTCCCTTTCCGAATATCATGTTCCTCTCCAACAACAGCCTCTCCTAGCACCACCCCTGCAGTTTGTAAGGTGTCTTTGTCTCCAATGAACACTCTGTATGCACCCTTTCTGAGACATATCTATTTGTTCTTTTGACCATACGTGGGATGTTCGGTGCTCTTCTCCAAAACCACAGCTCAAGGGCATTAATTTCTTCTTCTGTCATCCTTATTAATTGTCCAGCTCTCAGATGCATAACAAGTCATCAGACCGTGGCTTGAATCAGACTCACCTTAATCATCGAACTGATATCATTACTTCTCCGTAATTTGGAGAGATCCCTGACTGTAGACTTTGCCAGTGCAATACATCTTCTGATCTCCTGACTGCTGGTACCAATTGTATTGACTATGGATCCAAGTATGATTAAGCCAATGACAGCTTCAATCTTTTCTCCATCTCTTCTGCAACAAGTGTCTCACATCTGCATTATGTAGGTTATTGATGAGTCTTCCTCTGACCATGATGAAAAACCTATGAATAGTAAAGGAACACAGGTAGGTATTTTCCATTGGGTCCTAAAAATTATAGGCAGATCCTGCATCCCAGCTCCAGGTGTCTTTCACTTAAAGTTCAAGATAAAATTTGTAATTACACAGAGTCCATACCCTAAACCCCAGTTCTAGTTAAACATATCTGAGTCACAAAGGGAGAGTATAGAGTCCTGAGTTAAAGGAGGAAGATGGATTTCACTCAGCTGTGAAATCCCACCTCAGGAGTCATCTAGGAGTTAAAGAGGGGAGGAGTGTAAAGCAAATTGGCGAGGCTAATGCTAGATAAGGACACATTCACTGTCGGTGGTAACCCTACTTAGTATAAACAACCAATGCTCTTGGATGCCATCTGAAAGGCTGAAGGTTTAAGTGCACCCACAGGTGCCTAAGCTGGTGAACTACTTCTGAATAATCAGTCCTTGAAAACTGTAGGGAGCACAGTTCTACTTTGACACATGTGAGATAGCAGTGTATCAGAATTTACTTGATCACAATGGTTTTGACTCTTCTTGGCTCACAAGAATGTTCCATCAGAAAATTCAGTCCCACAGGAAAGTCTTAAAAAGAAAAGAACCACTCAGTGGTCAGATAAATTTGAGACATGCTCCTAGTATATCCTGTGTCTGAAATCCATAATGTTCATTGGCATATGGAAGAATCTAAAAAGACACGCATTAAAGAAAATAAACATTTTGGCCACACCACTCTTTTATGCATGTGATTAATGGTCTATAGAACATTCTTTGAGAAACAATTAGTGAATAGCATATTAATTAGGAAGCATATTTCATGAGGAAAGAGTAATTTCCAAGAATAAAAGAAGCATGCTGGATTACCAGAAAAAAATACAAAATCCTGGGTTATTTGGATTTTAAATAAACAGCAAAATATTTTGTAATAAAAGTAAATCTCATGTATCAGTGTATCTGACATTCAAATTTTAGTGGGTATTTCCTATTGTCATTAGTTAAATCTGATAACCTGAGAAATAAACTCATTTTGTCCTATCTCTAATAACATGTACTAAAATGAGGTCTTGTGAAAATGGAAAGGTTGGAGAAAGTGGAAGAGACAGATACTTCCGTAAATAATTCCCAAGCCCTCATTGTTAAGCACATAACTGCTGCTGTTTGCTGCTCTGTGGAGGTATTAAAATGCTGTTATGCCTCAGAGACAGGTTCAATTTATCTCATTGGGACAATAAGTACAGTGCCAAAAATCCACAATATTTGGAGGGTCTATGAAAAATGGAGGGAAAATTGAAGATAATACAGTCTGGATTGTATTTGTCTTTCAATGGCACAAAAATAAAATAATATTTTAAATATTTTTAAAGAGAAACAGATCCACAAAGACAAAGTGCCTGGAAGTTACAAAAGTCATAATGCCACACAGCACAGAAATTTTTATTCAAATGTCCACGTGTTTTTTGGTTTTGACTAGAACCTCCAAAATGCTGTAAGTTATACCACTAGTATTTCAAATATCAATAATGTCACCGATGGTGTACACATTTTAGTAGATCTTTCAGACTAAAACAAATAAAGGGGGAAAGATTTGGTTATCTGCTTCAGAGAATGGCCATTTAAAATGCTATTGATCAAACAGAGTATTGTCCAATTTAGTGGTGGAAGATGAATCCCAAGGTACGAAGACACTCAAAATGTACAGTGACAATGAACTTGAGCACACCAATGATTATGAAGAAAGTTCAGGAATAGACAAATTATATTCTGTTTTGCATGAGGCTCCCGTTATTCATAGCCAACTCACTGACAATGAAAAACAGTAACAGGAATTTTATAGGAAAATAAAAATTAATCCTATTCTCCTGAGGAGTACTCAGAAGCTGTGTTGTAATTGTTGTTGACAGGTGTGTTCGAATCGACTATGATTCACTGATTCACAGTGGTTCTATGAATAACGGATCTGAATCTTGCCCTACCCTGTGCTATCCTCATCATCTCTGATATACTGGAGCCCATTACTACAGTTCCTGTGTCAATCCATCTCCTTGAAAGGCTTCCTCTCTTCAGCTGACCCTCCATCTTCCCAAGCATAATGTCCTCTCCCAAGGACTAACCCCTCCTAACGACATGTCTAAACTATGTGAGATGAAGTTTCACCATCCTTACCTCCAAGAGCACCCTGGCTACACTTTCTTCAAGATATATTTGTTTTTTCTTTTGGTACCACGGGATACTCAATATGCTTCTCCAGCATCATAACTTAAAGGCATAGACACTTCTTCTGTTAATCTTAATAATTTTCCAACTTTCAGATGCATAGCAAGTAATTGAAAAGACAGCTTGGATCAGGTGTATCTCTGTCTTTGAAGTGACATTGCTCTTGAATACTTTGAAGAGGTCTTTGGCATCAGATATTCCCAATGTAACACATCTACTGATTTTTTTTTTTTGAGAGAGAGAATTGCCTTTATTAAGAAGATGTTGTGAAAAGTCCCTTATTAGCGTGTGTGTGTTCGTGGCACCTTATTTTTTTAAAATTAATTTCAATGAACATCTACAGAGATTTTGATTTCTTAACTGTTGCTACCAAAGACATTGATTATGCATCCAAGTAAGATGAAGTCATTGACAACTTCAATCTTTTCTCCATTTATCATAATGTTGCCTATTGACCCAGTGGTGAAGATTTTTGGCTTTTTGATGCAGACATGTAATCTATATTGAAGCCTGTGGTTGGTCTTTGGTCTTCTCCAGCAATCGTTTCAAGTCCTCCACACTTTCACCAAGCAAGGTTGTGTCAACTGCATAAGGGAGAAACAAGCCATAGCCATTCTAATTTTGAATTTATTCTTCATTCGATTCTACTCTTATTGATAAAAAATTCTAAATCTTCCATATGGAAATGTCCATTTAAAAAAATTTCTAATGTATGGCTTTATTTCCATCATTACTTACAATCTTCGGAATAATTTCAGACTTAATAGAGACAGACTTTTGTAGACTTGACTTGCACAGAGTATGACTCTTATTCTATTCTTTTTGGAATAGGTATAACCAAAACTTAACCCTATTGCAAATGAGTTGATTCCGACTTGTGCATGGTGATTCCTTGCATTCCAGAGCAGAACTGGACTCCCTAGGGAAATCGTAGGTCTAATCTTTACAGAGGAAGATCGCCAGGCCTTTCTTCAGTGATGCCATGAGGTGGATTCAAACCCCGATCTTTAGGTTAATGTTGTTTTTGTTGTGTACCATTGAATTGGAATCCACCCACAGTTGACCCTCCTGTGAATTTTCAGAGGCAATAAATCACATGATAAGAGATTGCCCATCTTTCTTCTGCAGAGCAGTTGATGGAATTGACCTACGTTCCTTTGGATTGGCAGTGCAATTCCTTACTACAAAGCATCAGAGTCCCCTTTGTTCTTTTTGTTGTTATTGATTACCACTGAGTCAAGCACAACTCATAGCGACTGTATGAACAAAATACCTAATGCCTTTCTATAGCTATTGTTGTTTTCCAAGTTCATAGGCATGTGGTTTAGGAAGTGAATGCCACTCTTGCTTCCAAATCTGTTTTACAACTGAGAGCTCCATCAAACACTAGGTAAGTAATTAATTGCAAATCTTTCATGCCGTGCAAGACACCCTAGAATATGTTTGTTTGTTGTTGTTATTGTTGTTAAGTGCCGTCGAGTCATAGACAACTCATAGCAACCCTATGAACAAAAGACCTGAACTTTTGTATAACTTTCATTGTTTCTCTAAGTTCATAGAGTTTCCAGAGGCAAGCTATTTTGAAAGTGGATGCCACTCTTGCTTCCAAACCTGTTTGAATCTGGGAGCTCCACCAAACACTGTCTACCATGGGTAACATTATCACATTTAACACATCGATGTCACAGTGTTTAGCATCACAACAACTATGAGTTACTTCTGTACAACAAATGGACAGACCAGTGCTATTCCACTTAGAAGAATGTTTGACCAAAACCAATTAAAACCAGGCCTGAGGGCCACACACGTGTCTACATGTCTTACAGTTAAAATATTTACCTGGGGCATATTTTCAAGAGGAACCCCTCCTGGGAGAGAGACATTATTCTGAGAAAGACTCAAAATGAGATAGATTGACACAGTGACTACCACAATAGACTTTACCAAGGCAGAGATCATGAGGATAATGCAGAATAGGTTGGAGTTCGGATCTGCTGCTCACAGGGGTAAATTCATAGTCATAACCAACTTCATGGCACCTCAAAACAACAACAGACATAGATGTCCTGTCAAATGATGAGTCCATCAAGGAAAGGGACCATGCTATACCTTCAGTGAGTGAAGGTCTTAATTATGTCTTCTCCAATTGACCTATCTTTTCTTTAATTCCAAATCCATAAAATATTTGTTTACTTCTATTTCGTCTCCTCTGGTTTTCTTAGTCCCCTCTCAATACAGATTGTTTTTATTATAAGAGAGATGCTACTTTGAAAAGACCTTTTGCTTTAAAGAGCATTGTTAGTATCACTGCTTTTCCATTCCATGGTCTCAAACCAAATGCATTTGTTAACTTTCAGGGCCAGAAAGGCCATGACAAAAGACGGCATCTTCCGCTGTCTTTGGTGCCAAACAGAAGGCAGCGGCGGAAGAAGTAGAGCTAGTATATTGCAAGTTATCCTCACCATTAACAAGCCAAATTTGGGTCCTGCTAATGGGAGAAAATCCAGCCTGGGAAATGCTTATGCTTTGAACTGAATGGATAATGATATATTTCCTCCAGAAAATGACACTGGCCAATAAGAAAATCCAAAGCCATGTGCCACTCTCTTAGACTGGATCTTATACCACATATGTGGGCCAAAATGAAATGCAAACTGCTCAGTGCAAGAGTTATTCCAGCTTTTGAAAGAAATAATTAGCACTGAAGCAGTCTCTTTGGATAAAGAAGCGAGAGGGAGATGGTTGGATTCAATCTTCACAGGCAGACTGTATAAAATTATAAACCATTATTGCCACTATATACGCTCTTGTTTCTCAAAGGATTTTTATTATACTGGAAATTACATATTGAATATTATAATCAATAACCTAATTTATGATGAATGGGATATGAAACTTTTTGCAGCTGACTTATTAACTCATTGCTTAGCCATATTGTTAATGAGGCAAAGATCACAAACTTGATTGACATATGGGCTTCCGAGCTCTAACGTGTTTGGCTGCCAAATACACTCAGAGTTTAAGTCATCAATTCAAGTCTACCTACAGTATTCGTGGTGTCCCTCCTATGATCATGATCAGTGTGTCATGTACTGAAGTGGCTTAAAAGAAAATGAAATATGCAAATGTTAAGTCAGAGATTTTTGTCCCCACAATATAGTTAGAGACAGATGTATTCACAAATAGCTGCACGACAAATTACGCCAAGCACTATAAAAGAACAGCAAAGTATAGTGAGAAATTAGAGGAGACAGATTAATTCCAACCGATGAGGATCTGAATGGACCACCACAAATTTATCCCCTACAACATATAATAAATGCTATAATAATAGTGAGTTAGGATTTTTTTAAAATTTAAAACACAAATAAAAAATATATTTTGATTAGATGAAATTTGCCAGTAGCATAGAGCAAATGCACTAGAAATTGAAAACATAAAAAGACAAATAATAGCTTGGGTTTTTTGGGTTTGTTTTGGATGAGTTTGTTGTTTATTTTTATTCCTATAGGCATGCACTGTAATTTTTTGTTTTACTTTTTGTTATTTGTTTGAAATGTGATCTGGAGGTTTTAAAAACTATGTGTATATAGCAGATCCCAGGGCAGAGAAATGCTTTTCCTTGGGAATGAATGGATCATGCCTGCTTGCTTTTGAATCTCTAGCTTTGGCAAAGTAAGACATTTAACTTAATGCTTTAATCTGCAAAGCCATCTCAATTCTGAAAACATGTAAACATCAACCTTGAAAATACTTTCTATCTTCTGAGTATACACGGTATTTCCTCTGTCAAAAACCAATAAAAGACTGAAATGTAGGTAGTAGAGAGGAAGAGCAAAGATGTCAGCTACATTTCTTTAGAAATTATTTGGAATATGCTTTGCAAGATTGCTCAAGTTCTTTAGAGGACTTCAGTCTGTTTCCACTTTTATCTAGAACTTTTTTGTCCTTAACTTTTTTGTCCTATTTCCTAGTCCAAGGTGCTGAACTTGAAAGCAGAAGTCCATATTGCTTTCAGGATAATCAGTGTCACTAACATCATAATCTGAGCACTCTACATACACCCTGAATACATAATAATGGTCATGGGAAATGTAGGCCTGGATCAAAGAAGATGTGACCTGGTTTTAAGGCACTCAACTAGAAAACAGAACAACCAGATCCAAAACCAAACTTTTAACCATT
Source organism: Elephantulus edwardii (assembly GCF_000299155.1). Classification (NCBI taxonomy): domain Eukaryota; kingdom Metazoa; phylum Chordata; class Mammalia; order Macroscelidea; family Macroscelididae; genus Elephantulus; species Elephantulus edwardii. The sequence continues at coordinate 17,809,180 of NW_006399809.1, forward strand.
ATCCCAGTCAGCTCAATGCTATATTATCCTGGGACAATTTTTATGGGAATTATATACCAAATGCAGAAATCTGGCAAAAGGTAATACTCAACCAATATTGTTAACTGCCATTGACTTGACTAAAACTCATAGCAACTACATGAACAGTAGCTATAAACCTTGCCCTATCCTGAGCCAGTCTCACTACCTCTGACACATCTGATCCTATTGCCACAGTCACTGTACCAATCCATCCCAACGAGGGTCTTCCTCTTCTGTGTTGTCCCTCCACCTTTCCAAGCTTCATGTCCTTTTCCAAGTCTGGGCCCTCCTGAATACATGCCCAAATACGTGTGGCAGAGCTTCAAAATCCTTGCTTCCAAGAAGCAGCCTGGTTTCACCATCACCAGGGCAGACTTTTTTGTTCTCTTGGCAGTCCATGGTATTTTCAATACTCTTCTCCAGTGTCACAACTCATAAGAGCTGATTCATCTTCTGTCATCCTTATTCTTTGTACAGTCTCAGATGCAAAGCATGAGAATCCCATGCCCTGGAACAGGTGCACCTTAGTCTCTAGAGTGACATCATTGCCCTTTGGTACTCTGGTGAGGTCCTTGACAGTAGCGTTTCCTAAGGCAATTCATCTTTTGATATCCTTACTACTGATGTGGATCCAAACATGATGAAATCAATCATTAACAACTTCCATCTTTTCTTCATCTATCATGATATTGCTTATTAACTCAGTGATAATCTTTTTCTTGATGTTGAGAAGCTATCTATATAGAAGGCTAGAGTCCTTGCCCTTCTACAGCAAAAACTTCAAGCCCACCTCCAATTTGGAGATCAAGGTTGTGTCATCAGCATAACACAGGCTATTAATGAGTCTTCTTCCAGTTCTGTATTACATTCTTCTTCATAAAGCTTAGCCTCAGAATGATCTGTTCAGCTTATAGACTGAAATCTATGTATACAGGACACAACCCTGATATACTCCTTTCCTGATTTTGAACCTTGCTTTATTTGGACAACAGCTTCTTGGTATAAGTAGGTTTCCCATGAGGACAATCAAATGTTCTCGGGTTCCCATTCTTCCCAATGTTAACTACAATTTGTTATCCATGTATGAGAGTCAAGCCAGAAGGCCTGCAAGCAGCAGAACCCAGATGCATGGAGGAAAGCAAGTGGGAGGTCAGCACCAAGAGTGCAATTTTTTTCCAGGGAACATCCAGATTATAGTTGGGAGTATCTGGAGGCTGAGCTTGTCATACTAGGGGTTAGTTAGAGGTTTTGCTTTGGGGCCCTTGTGGAGGGGGAAGGAAGAGAAAGGAAGACCAACACCAAATTGATCTGTCAGTTTTGTATTTTGTCTTTGCATGTTGCTGCTCTAACAGCTTAGATACGTGTATGTTTGCTTTTCCACCATCTGAACTTTTGGGTACAGGGCTTATTTGTCAGTTGTTGTACTAAAGTTGTTGTTGTTGTTGTTGTTGATGTTGTTGATGCCACCGAGTCAGAAGTGACTCCTAGCTGACCCCCTACTGGAATTTCAGAGACTCTTAATCTCACGGGAAGAGATTGCCCATCCTTCTTCCATGGAGCAGCTGGTGGATTTCAGCTCAGCTTTTTACCACTAGGCTACCAGAGCTGCCCTATTGTACTAAAGTGGAGCTATCACATTACTAGGCCAAAGGGTTGGTCATCCACTTCTGAAATAACTGACCTTTGAAAGATCTATGAACACCAGAGCACACTTAGACTATTAGATAGAGCACTAGAAGCTCCATCATCATCATCTTGGGAAACAAGAATAAGGAAGAATTTTTGTAACAAATATTAATCAATCTGACGTTAATCAATCCGTTAGGCAGGTTGTTAGTTACTGTACAGTCAGAATCGACTCATAATTAACCCTCTAGTGGGTTTTCTGAGGCAGTAAATCACACTGGAGGATATAACCCATCTTTTTCCTGCAGAGCAGCTAGTGAATCCAAACCCGCTTGGGTTTGGCTGTACAATTCCTTACTACAAAGCCACCAGAGCTCCCGTTAGCCATAGTGTTTTAAAAGGCAAAGTGTTCTCTAAGTTCAAGATTTCTGAAACATTTTCTTGGAGGGGGAAAAGATTTTACACTATCTTTCTAGAGGTTGTTAGATAACAAAGCACATACTTTTGCGCTTGAGAATCTGCACAATAGGTTTGTGTATCTCAGTCACAAAAGGAAAATACTGCACAGTGCCACTGTTGTAAAATGGGACTGACATCAGGGTTGGTGGGAGTCTGAGAAGGATGGGATAAATTATATATATTGCATTGAAACAGATAAGGGAGGAAACTGTTTAAAAGGGATATATGATTAGGTATTATTGTCATGACAGGAGTCCAGAACGAAGGCTGCACAGCGAAGTGGACTTTGAGGAAGGGATTGTATAACAGTGGAAGAATTTTTCTTTTACTTTTCAAAGAGAAGAGCGAACTGGCCAGGGGTGGGGGGGCGGTGGGGCAGGGAGAAAAGTGCAACAATAAATGAATGGAAATCCAAAGTCTCTGTAAACTTTCATTAAAATTAATAATAATAAAAAAGGGGGGGAAGAAATATTTTGGCTATACTTCTTCCAAGATGGATAAAAAAAAATGCTTCCTGTTTGTAAATTTTGTTTTCCAAAATGACACTAGGCTCCTTCAAGATAAGGACCATGTCTTCTACTTTATCTATGTGTCTGCTAATGGCTTATTTCACAAGAATCATTTAGTAAGAGTTTGCGAATTGGTAATCAACGTACTTGTGGATTAGACTCCATGAACCTTTGAACAATGTTAACAATATTGAGTAATGATTTTCAGAAATGCGTGGTCCTCATGTTCAATGAATAAAGATTATCTTTTCTTCTCAAATGTGTCATTCTGTATTTATCTTGATATTCTTCATAGAGCATAAATCTACATATTTCCTTTGAACATGTAAATAGAAATGGAATATAATTAACAAAAATATATACACATACTTATCAAATTATATGTACTAGAATAATACTATTTGTAATAGGTTCACATGTTCAACAACAGTAGGATGGAGAAACAAATTGTAACGTAGTTAATAGAAATATACTCTAAAGAAACCAGAGCTGCCACCCAAAGAATTATGTACACACCCATGTTTATTGCTGCATTATTCACAATAGCAAAGAGATGGAAGCAACCCAAGTGCCTATCAACAAATGAATGGGTAGAAAAACTATGATATATTCATACAATGGAATACTATGCAACACTGAAAAAAACAAGAAACCCATAAAATATTACACAACATGGTTGACCCTGGAGGACATTATGCTGAGTAAAATTTCTTAGGAATAAAAGGACAAATATTGTTCTAAAACAGGACTGACATGGAAATTGGGGGAAACTAAGAAAAGAGGGGATAAATAATGAACATTGTGTTAGATGAAGGAAAGAACTGTTTAAAAAAGAATATACACTTAGGCATTATTTGTTTGACAGCAGTCCAGAACAAGGGGTGCATAGCAAGTGGACTGGGAAGAGGGGAGGAAATTATGCAACAATGAATATTTTTTTTTTAAAAATTGAACTGAGGTGGGGGATAGGGAGGAAAATGTGCAACAATGAATGAACAAAACCCCAAATTTTCTGTAAACTTTCACTAAAATCACAATAAGAAAAAAAACAAAATTGCAATGTGGTCACATACTGAAGTACTATACAACAGTGACATGAATGGTCTATAATTACATGCAATAATAACGTGGTTTAAAGGGAGCTTCAGTGGTGTAGTCCATAGGGAGTAACACCACTAACCCAAACGGTGCACCCTATTGATGGTTTGAAACCTAAAAAAAGATGGGCAATCTCCTTTCACACAAGTTACAGCTCTTGAGTACTTTAGAGAGGTCCCTAACCGCAGACTTTCCCATCGCAATATGTTTTTTGATTTCCTGACTGCTGGTGCCAAGAGTGTTGACTGTGGAGCCGAGCAAACTGAAGCTGTGAACAATCTCAATCTCTTCACCATCCATTCTGATGCTGCCAATTGGTCCAGTGGTGAGAATCTTCAGGCTGCTCCTTGGAGGCAAAGATTCTAAAGCTTCATCTGACATACCTTGGACATGCTGCAAGGAGGGATCAGTCCTTGGAGAGGGACGTCACGCTTGGTGCGGGTAGGTGTGTCAGAGACAGTGAGATTGGCACAGGATAGAGTAGGGCTTAGGGCTGTTACATAGGATTGCTATAAGTCACAGGTAACTAGATAGTACATAACAAAAACAGCATATTAGTTAAACTATGTTAATAAAAATATAGAGAGGTCTTTGAGAGCATATTCCCCAATGATACACATTTTTTTAATTTCTTGATTGCTGGTATCATAAGTATTGGTTGTGAATCCAAGTAAAATGAGATTGTTTACTTCTCCTATCTTTTCTCCATCTATAGTGATGTTGCTTTATTGGTCCAGTGCTGAGGGGTTTTGATTTCTTGATGTTGAGATGTAACCCATATTGGAGGTTACTGTCTTTGACCTTCTTCAGTTAAGTCCTTCAGATTTTCTGTCTAGTGGTTCCCCTACCTTCAAAGGTTTTGAAAGTTCTCTCCTGCTTCTTTACATCTCTAATTTCTTCTCATCAGAACAGTCAGAGTGATCATTTCAAATCTTAACTCTCCAAACTACTCTCTGTCAGTTTATTGCTGTGTGGCAATGTGAATGTAGCTATGATGCTGGAAGATAGCCTAATATTACAATATGCCAGCAGCATCACCCACAATGCACAGACTACAAGGAATCATCCAGACTAGGGATAAAGGGCCTGACAAACTAGTTCCAAAAATCAGCCAATGAAAAATACTGAAGAGTAGACTAGGATAGGATAGGATAAGATAGGATGGGAGGGCAGGGGAGGGGAGGGGAGGGGAAGGAAGGGAAGGGAAGGGAATGCCACCTGGAATAGTGCTGGAAGATGACCTGCCTAGGTGGAAGACAGTGTGGTCAATCATGCTGGTCATGAGGCTGGTATCTCACTCACAGGATGGGTTTACAGGTGACCCCTTTGCATATTTTTGGGAAGATGTAAATCACATGGAAGGAGTTTGCTTAGCTTTGGTTTAGCAACACAATTCTCTGTGAGCTATGACATCAGTGTTCCTCCAAGAGACTAGAAGCCTGCATTCAGAGTATTAACATAGAGAAAGACCCTCTTTCATTGTTGGCTCTGGAGGAAGGGCATCATGGGCCAGAGTCAGTTTCACAACAACTAACAACACTACCAATACGTAGCCACCACAACCTACAAATACTCATTGTGCTCCAGACTTTCAAGTCCATTTCAGGTCCTGGGAAACTGGAACTGTCATCTATGTTCTTACCTTTGCTTCTTGTTCTTCACAGTTAAGCATAAACGATGATTCAGAAAAGCTCCCCCAGATACATTCATCAGGTGGCTCTATCCCACTGTTAACTGCATCTTCTGATGTGTCATTTCATGTTCAGGCATTGTGCTCATCTGCTTATCATCTGTTTCTCTCTTTTAGACAGTAAACTCCTCACCAGCCTTAATCATGGCTGATCCAAGCATCACTGAGAGCCCATCGTGTAACCCAGAGCCCGAAGACGTCTTCAATCATAAAGTAGGTGCTTACTGTTTCTTATGTGTCTGTATTGGTCTACTACCTGGGAATATGGTACAAAAGAGTCAAACTGCCTATTTTTATAAGGTGGTGGGAGTCCAGAGAAGGAGAACTAAAGATTCATGCATAAGAGAAATAAGTTATGTATAATATTAGAAAAGTCCCTGGGGAGTACAAATGTTTTGTGCTCCTCTAATAAAGCTAAAGGTGGGTGGTTCCCACATACTTAGGGGTTCTGTGGGTGAAACAAAATTAACTCATTGCTGTTGAGTCAGGACCAACTTATGGCTGACCCTTCATTGTTTTGAGGACTGTAAATCGCATGGGTGGAGATTGTCCATCTTGCCCCCTTCAAGCCCCAGGGAGTTTGAACAGTCAAAGGGCTAGTCTTTGGGCTAGCAATGCAATTCCCATGCACCACACCACCGCTGCTCCCTCTGAGAAGGAAAGGCCTGCCAATGCAGTTCCATAACAATTACAGTCAAGGAAAACTTTTGGGCTCTTTCTACTCCCTAACATATGAATCTGAATCCACAGGACAGTGATGGATTTGAGTTTTAATTACAATATTCCCTCTCTCTCTTCCTCTGTCATCAAGTCAGAACTGACTCATAACTGATCCTCCAATATGCTTTCTGATGCTAGAAGCTGCACAGAAAGAGACTTCCCATCTTTCTCCCATGGAATGCTCATGGATTCAAATTGCCTGCCTTTGAGTTAGCAGCACAAAATAGAGCAGGGAAGACCAAAAGAAGAAGAAAGGAGAGAGAGAAAGGTGCAATATAAATGACAGTGGCGTGGGCACATTTGAGCAGGCACTTGAAGGATGTGAGAAGTACTCTTTCAAGCTTAGCAAGGAAGAGGCACTGTGAGGAGGATGAAGAGGTAGTGTCTCTAAGAGGTCAAGAATCAGCAAAGGACCAGTGAAGCTGGGCCGAATGAGAAGAGCCAGAACAGGAGGAGGAGATCAGGAAGCCTGAGAGGAGCCTGCCACCTCCTTAAGGGGTAGGTTTCTGTGTTGAAGCAGACACCTCTGGGTAGTTTTAAGCATAGGAGAGCATGAGCTGATTTATAAACTAATGAGATGCTTAAGGATTCTGAATTGAGAGCTGTATAAGGACTGTAGTGGTCTAAGAGCTAAAACTCAGCATTTAGAGATAGAAGAGGAGGAGGATTGGTTCAGGGTTGGAGTGCTGGAATTGCAAAGTGGTCAAATTCCAAATATCTTTTTAATGAGTTCAGAGGATTTGCTGGCAAATTGATGGTGAGATGTAAAAGAAAAACATGGGCTACGAAATCTTCCTAAGTAGGCATTTAATATACTTTTCGTGAACTGATGAATGGATACATGTCACATAGCTGTGAAATAGTGGGATCAGGATTTTAAATAAGATTAGTAAGATATCAAGATACTCTTTCTGCTTTTTAACTTTTTAGATTCTTATAGAGTCTCTTCACAGAAAAATAAATGCATATATGTACATATTATACTTCCACATAATCTTAAGAGCTCACAGACAACTTGAAATCTATCCAGAAATCCCTTGTGTTAAGAGAACCTGAACCTCACCATGTCATCATCTACCAAAAAGCTTGAGTTTCTAAAACACAATTTGCATTTAATTTTTGTGGAAACAGCCTGTATACAAAGTGCAACTCTAAACTTACAAAATGGATTAGTGCAACAAAAAGACAATTTGTAGTTCTGTTTCCTGTGTTTTAAAAAGAAACCCCAAAACCTAGTGTAGTTCATATTTTTAATAAAATTATAAACTCTAATCCAGCATCATAAAAAAAGTAACCAGGCCCAATAAATAATTGTAACAGCTTTAAAAGCATAATACAAGCCACACTACTTACAGAGTAATCTCAAAAGTTAATAAAGCTTTTCTTTTTTTTTTTCCATTGTGGCTAGATTTAAATCAATTCAGCCCAGTAACACTGGTTTTCTCAAACTAGTAGAAGTTTTAACTGTCAGATATGGATGCCTTTACATGACAACAAATTAGAAGACAAATTTGATAGGCACACTTTGGTAACTAAAATAAAAAGGATATACCAGAGAAGAAAATAAGGAGAAATTCTTCCAGAAGGTTTGCAGCCCTGCTTTGGGTAAACATTAAAAAAGAAGACTGAATAGTTCATTATTTTGTGAGTCATATAAACCACAAGATAACTTACTACATAAGAACAACCCAATTTCATCACATCTTCACCCTGAAATAAATCTAAAATTCAATCCCAATGTCAATCTCAAATTATCTCCAGATTATCTGTTTATGCTAAATAAATTTCGCATGTATGTGTAAACAAAACAATTGGATATCCATGACTAAATTATATTTTAAGTCCCCTAAGACTTTGAGGGGAAGAAGATAGTTTTTCATGTTTTGTCTATAGTTTAAATAGATTTCTTTCCATTCCAAGAACTCTACTACAGCCATAAAATTATTTAAAATCAGGGGAGATCACAGACTTAAATCTTTAGGAAATAGCAATGAACTTGCTTATAGGCTTTTCTATACTGCCATAAAGCATTTGTCTGAAAAGCTTTTTGAAAAATAGAAAAAATTGTCCAAAGTTATCTCACCAAGTGTCACAAATCTAAGAGGAAAAATCTGGTCCTTGGATTTTGCTGCCTGATCCTGTATAGGTCCACAGGCCTTATGTCCTATGCTGCCAAGAAAATGTTTGTCATTTCCTCAACTGATCTGTCAAGGTACTGTGGAAAAGAGAATGAATCAGATTTTATTTACTAAGACCCAGGTACCAACAGAATAACCTAAAATTAACCACATGTCAGCTTGAATTTAGAATTTGAGTTTCTATTACCATACCACTGAGTCAGATACTGGCTATATTTTCTGAGTTATTTTTATTAAGTGGAACAGGAGCTTTTACCCACTGAAAGCAAGAGAGGGATAGACAAGCACTCATATTTGGAAAAAAATCTACTGTGAAATTTCGTGTCCCTAGAGACAAAAATTATATCAGTTAAATGAAGATCAAATTGAGTTATAGATATGAACTTTGATATGTAGTGACTGTTGAAAAATGAGGAATTATATGATAGAGATGGTAATAATATACTCTGCATTTCCCTCTGTAATTCAGGATGCATTTCTGCTTGGAGTATTGGTGCTAACATGCTTTCTTAGTAGAGAGTAGAACAGCCGTTATAGTGTATGTTATGAATGCATATTAACAGCAGAGGCATTTGCATATTTGGAACTATAGAAGGAAATGCATAACCAAATTTCTTTTTGAAAGATTATTATACAAACACACTGAATCCTTACTAAATCTTGATTTAACAGCTTTTTGGTTTCCCCTTTATTTTTGTTGAAAAAAAAATAGAAGAAGAAAGCAAAGACATTCAAACAATAGATTAATAGAAATCCTGAACATGGATTCCACCCCCCACCAAAGGTTGCTCTTTCATGTTCAAAGGCAGGAATAGAACAGCCGCAAATGTTTTCATCAATAAACTCTTCCTCACTTGTCTGTGCATGCAGAGAAAAAGTATAACATCTACCCTTTCCATGAGCTACATTGGTGCTAATTTTCTACTGACAAACATCAAGTCTTGCAGCCTTTGGATTTAGATTTTCATGTATGTATTGTCTGTAATGAAAGCAGCTTCTGGAGACTTTGCAAGTTTAGACTATGGTGCGATATGCAAAATTTATGACAGAGCTGGCTGCTGTGGCTCATGATTCTGATACTTACGCTTCTTAACATTTAAAAAATAAAACCGTACGTGAGAACAAACAAAATTCTGCATCTCATCTTGCTATAGATACAGTGTGTTGCTATAAAGTATGAGTCATTTTTTAAATTAAAACATATATGAAATATTCTCAATGTGCCTTGTGCCAGTAATACACTCTTTGTACACAAGAAACTCTGAAATGGCTTTGGAATTTCTCATTAAAAAGGAAAAAATTAGCTAGGCTAAGCTATGTTAACTTCTGAATTACATATAGCCCAATTTTTAATTCAAATGTATACATTTTCTTACAAATTATGCTCCTTTTTACACTTTCCCATTTTATTTCTGTAACTGTCCAGGCAAAGTTGAATAACTTTTTGAGAAGATACGGAAATGTGTAGGTCATGACAGGAGCAAAAGTTAATTTAGTGTGGGGATCCTGATGCCAAATTGGACCCAAAGTGCAATTAAGCAGCAGAATGTAAAACCTTTCAAAAAATGAGATTTATAAGGGGAATACTAACACAGATTCAACAGTTCCAGCTCTGCCAGGGATTATTTTAATACCAAAAGCATACTCTTTCACTTCATAGGAAGAGATTACACAGTTGTCAAACAACAAAGGTTGTGTTTGTTTATTTTCAACCTTTAACATTTTTTAAGGTGTACTTTTCACTTTAATGACAGACAGCCCTGGAATAAAATGTCCTTTTCTTGGGGGGTGAATTTCAGGGGAGTGGGGCAAAGGATGAGGAAGATGGTGAAGCCCGCCCCTGTCTTCACAGTAGGTGTTATCTGTAAGGCTGTGCCAGGTTTGCTTAACTGTTTCTGCACTGTGTTACACTGAAAAGAAAGCAAAGGGTAGAGGGCGGGAGAGAAAGAAGAAATAATCCTGATAGGAAAAAGCAATCGGATATCTGTAAGAAAAATGGGAAATAGACAAATTGATGTTTCTCAAGAAAAAAGAGAGACAGGAGAGTAAAAAGATTTAAAAAAATCTAAACTTGAAAAAAAACAAACAAACCAAAACCCACAAACACCAGGCAAGTTAATCTTTGATTAAATAACTCAGCAGAATGCCAGAGAGAAAGACAATATCCTAAGTAATCACTTTTATTCTTATTGTGTCTAAAATGAAGTGAAAAAGAACAAACAAGTAAATGTTGGTGAGAGGGGACAATAAAAGTGTGAAGTGAGTGACTTTCATTAGAGGACACAAGTATGTACCTTGAAATTGTTAACAATGGACTTACAGCATCTCTGCATTATATATATTTATATATGCCTATACATATACACAAAACAACATACGCACTGTATATAATATATGTATTTATTTATCTAAGGATATTTCTGAAAAGTTGCCGAAAAATACCAGTGTAGGAAGGGGAAACATCTGAAAATGCCTCTCGCAGACCCCAGATGGAGAAACTGTTCCTTTATTCTAAATTCCTAAGAAGCGCAGAAGTCTTCTATGTTAATAAGAAAACACACAGACACATTCCCGTAAGCTACATGCCACAAAACAAAATAAGGGCATAAGGAGACCTTTGCTGACCCTGTTTGCTTACATGGATTTAAATTTGGTTAAGCCTCTTCCAGACCAGTTTCCTGATTCCAGCTTCTTTCGGTGGCATTCTTTCCCTGGGTACCCAGGTGCATGAATGGGATGGTGATCTTTACAAAACAACATTCACAACAACAACAGAAACCCTCTCGCGCACACACAAAAGCCCACCTTGTGAATAAATGGAATATTAACCACTAGCTAACAGTTGCACCGTTGGCAGGGCGAAACTGAGCACTAACACAGCTCTTTCTCCAGATTGCCAGTGAAGCCGGAGCAGCTCCAGGAGAAAGGCACCTACTGTATGGGAAATGCTGGTGCAGATTTTTTCCCTATCAGTCTAACCTTCTGTGTTGATACATGAATGCTGGTACCCACTTACAGGGATGCCAGATGATCAGTGCAGAATGAAGGTCCCAAGAGAGAGGATCACATGGTTCTCTCTGCCCTGTGACGTCACTAGCAGATGGCATGGGTACCAGCTCTGGCAGTTGGCATCAATGTCACTTTTTAGAGATCAATGAGATAGTGCAGATATACACAGATCTAGAGACTCGAGGAGACGATGCGACACTCAGCCTGAAAAGATTTGGAAGACCCAAAATGAGAACTGATTATTGAATGAAATTAAAACCTAAGGTAATATAAATAAAGATATTCTTCAATTGATGCTGGCTTTGCATGCAAGTATTTAAAGATACAGTGTCACTGTCTTGTAGTATTGATATGCTCTTTGCCATCTCTAACCTCTCATCCTATTTCATTCTTATGATGCAATTATCACATACTTTCACTGCTATTATGTAACACTGCAAGTATGTGGACATTACTAAGTTTGTGTGTGTGTGTGTGTGTGTGTGTGTGTGTGTGTGTGCAGGGGGCTGGAGATTGTTAAATTGAAAAGTCTCTGTTTTACTGTGCCTGTTTGTTGGAAGACTTTAGAGGAAAATACTTGCTGTTTCACCAAATGAAAACCAAAAATGCCTTTGAAACACAAATTCCTTTCCCCTTTCATTCGGGATTCTGAACACACGTGCACAATTGCAGCCAGAATCCTTGGACCGTTCCTGACAGATATTAGCTAGAGGGAGACTTCCGTGGCTCGTAGAACAAAAACACTATGAGAGTGGTTTTTTTGTTCAGGGTGATTTGAAAAGCAGTAAACAGACAATTTACATTCGGAGAAATTTTCAATGCAAAAGCACTCTTAACATTTTCTTAGATAAGCAATGAAAATATCAATGATTTTAATTTATTTATAGAGTTTATGCTAAATTAGCTTAATTCTCTTTTCTTTTTGAAGACTAGGGAAAAGAGTGCACTTTTACAGAATTCCTTACTGATTAGGAAGAAATTAGTTTTTAAATTTGCTCTGCTTAATTTTATTTTAAATGTGTGTATTCCAATAGTCACTTGTCTAAATTTATAGTTGCATGATACTGAAAATAAAGTTAAAGGTGGGGTTGGGTGTTTGGGTTTTTTTGCCTTAAACAAAAACCAAAAATAAAGCACTAATTTGTCAGCTAATGGGAAGAGAGCACTTTTCGTTTTAAAAACTGGTTTCTCTTCTCATTTTGTTCTCAGGGGAATCGAATTAATGAAATTCTGCATTGCTATATCATGTTTTGCATTTTCTTGCGTTCCATGGTCCTTTTTTTTGTATATTAAGAGCCAGTTTAAAATGAAAAGAGAGATGGTGGTGGTATTGCAATAAATGCTTCATGCTTTAGTTTCTTTTAATAATTTGCCTGTATAAATTAACCCTAATGCATGTGTTAATGTTTTTATAATCCCTAGTCCACATAAACTCAAATTATATTTAATGTCTAAAAATTAGCCTCGGAATCGATCTTTTCCCCTAGTTTTTGCATTCGTATCATAAAGTCTTTAAATGTGTTTTAAATGTGCAAACTTTAAAAATGAAAACACTTTAAATATTGTGCTGGCATTTTTTCAGGTAATTTAAGATTAGAGAACCATGTTAACACTACCGTTTGATGAGTCTGTTGTAATGCCAGAATCCCAGATGTGCAGAAAGTTTTCTAGAGAATGCGAGGACCAGAAGCAAATTAAGAAACCAGAAAGCTTTTCCAAACAGATTGTCCTTCGAGGAAAGAGCATCAAAAGGGCTCCTGGAGAAGAAACGGAGAAAGAAGAAGAGGAGGAAGACAGGGAAGAGGAAGATGAAAACGGGTTGCCCAGAAGGAGGGGCCTTAGGAAAAAAAAGACAACCAAGCTCCGACTGGAAAGGGTCAAGTTCAGGAGACAGGAAGCCAACGCGCGCGAGAGGAACCGGATGCATGGCCTCAACGACGCTCTGGACAATTTACGAAAAGTGGTTCCCTGTTACTCCAAAACCCAGAAACTGTCTAAAATAGAAACTTTACGCCTGGCCAAAAACTACATCTGGGCACTTTCCGAAATTCTGAGAATCGGCAAGAGACCGGATCTGCTCACGTTCGTCCAAAACTTGTGCAAAGGTCTTTCCCAGCCAACTACAAACTTGGTGGCAGGATGCTTGCAGCTCAACGCCAGGAGCTTCTTGATGGGCCAGGGAGGGGAGGCTGCGCACCACACAAGGTCACCCTACTCCACTTTCTACCCACCTTACCACAGCCCTGAGCTCACCACGCCTCCAGGGCATGGAACTCTTGATAATTCCAAGTCCATGAAACCCTACAATTATTGCAGTGCGTATGAATCCTTCTATGAAAGCACTTCCCCTGAGTGTGCCAGCCCTCAGTTTGAAGGTCCCTTAAGTCCTCCCCCAATTAACTATAATGGGATATTTTCCCTGAAGCAAGAAGAAACCTTGGACTATGGCAAAAATTACAATTATGGCATGCATTACTGTGCAGTGCCACCCAGGGGTCCCCTTGGGCAGGGTGCCATGTTCAGGTTGCCCACCGACAGCCACTTCCCTTACGACTTACATCTGCGCAGCCAATCTCTCACCATGCAAGATGAATTAAATGCAGTTTTTCATAATTAATGAGGAAAATGAAAATAAACAGTGGTCATTCACCTCCCCCGTCTAATTAAGACAAAGCAGATGCTTGTGGGCTGAGTAAATTGGCACAGCTCTAGCTAAGGTGTTTACTAGTTTCTGAAGTGTGTTTCAACTATTGTGAACATTTTTTATGTAATAATAAATCTTTTTTGTATGAGAACTTCTTTTCCTTTCCTTTCCTTTTGTCTGTAAAGCACTGTGATTCTGTTTCTACTGGCAGGATATTTTTCTCCCCTTGTTTTATTTTGTTTTAAATTTACTTAATTTGTTTATACAGTGTGTCTAAAAATATGCTGTTGAATAAGACATGCACTCGGCAGAACTCAATGTCTATTTTGGTTGTACAGTAATTATAAAAATGCATGTTATAAAAATCAGATAATACAATGATGTGTTCATAATTATTAGGAATTATATATTATGTATCTCTGAAGGATTGGACTTTTAAAATATCAAGAATATTACTAAGCTGATAATGATATTGCAAAGTGCATTTGAGGATGGTACAACAACATAAAAGCTATGCAATTTTCTTCTTATTAATGATGAATCTAAATGCATTCAATTGGTAACTATTCCTTTCCAAGTATTTGCAGATGGGGCAACATAATATTTGGGTAGGTGGTGTCGTAATTTTGCAACAATTATCGCAATCATAAAGCAAAAAAAAAATCAGCACTTCTTTTGTATTGTTCAGAAACTATCTGTAAAGATTTGTTATCACAATGTATAATTGTGTTTTTCCACCCCACATTTTTAAAGTAATTAAATATAGATATTTCCACTCATAAAGGACATCTATTAGCTGTGATATTTTTGCACGATGTTTATTATTTCCTGATACACAGCTGCTTTCTGTCTTCAAAACTCCACATTTCAGAAATATTTCTGGATTTCAAAATTATATGAGATAAAACTCATTGTTTATAACAAAGTCATCTAAGCATTTACTTTTTTTTTTTTTAAGTATCTTATATTGAAGAAGAAGCGCCCACAGGGTTAAACATTCTGGGGAAACAATGATAAATCCTAGTAACCTTCAACTCAAGCCTAAATTCTGTGGCAAATTTCCAGCAAACACCAGAGTGGATGTGAAAAATGGAAGGTTTTGCTTGTGTCTTTTAAATAAGTCTGGCCGCTTAGAGGCTAAACACAGCTTGATTAAAGTTTCTTGATAAAAGCCCACATAAAACCTACTTTAAGGGCGCCTGAGGAGTAAACTCTTTTAAAGGGTACTGGGCCCCTCAGAGAATAAGATCCAGGTGTCAATGACTTTACTCAAGGTGCCCCTGGAGCGCAAGTTTGCCTCCCTTGGGGAGCGGCAGGGACATCTGCGAAGGTTGCTGAGGATAGCAGAAGATGGATGCGGTGGTCGCGGGGCGCGGCGGGCCTGGAGACGGTGGCTGCATGCGTGGGTCCCCATGAGTCCCCTATGAGGTGTCCCCGCCTTGGCCCCGCCACTCTGAAATTGTACCGCCAGCCCGCCTGCAACAGGCGCGGAAGAGGCTGCGCGCCGGGGCGTAGCGCGTGCGCCCAGGTGCCTGGCCCCCGAGACGCGGAGGCCACCGGCCGGCTCCAATCCCCCCAGACTCTCTGGGAGTGCCCCCTCTACTGGCCGGTCAGCAGCAGTGGAGCCCTGGGGGCGGCTGCCGGCTGTCTTCTAACAGCCTCCTCTGTCCAGCCCCTGAAACAGCTTGGCTTTCCAGACTTGAGTCAAAGCTGGAGGCCTGGGCCACCTCCTCCAGTTTTGGGTTCTGGGCCGGTGGGAAGCCTGACTCTGAGCAGCAGAAATGTGCAGGGGCCGCTGCACCCCACTGGGCCAGTGTTGAAGGCGTCTATCTCCTCCAGGGTCTGAGCACCTGTTTGTTTATGCAAGACCCTGGAAGGCAGGGAAAAGGAAGTGAAGAGAGGAGGAATTGTGTCTCTGTGGGCAGACAGTAGTGTGCTCAAGGCACAGGACCCTCTGTCTCCATGATCTAGGACACAGAACTGAATCGCTAAAGCTTTCTTCCATTTGATTGTAAAATCTACTCTCCCTGGGTCTGTGGAGAGGGTTGTGGGGTCTCTTCAATGCTCTTTAGACACTGAGAGTGGGATCACTCAAGCAAGAAAGTGAGAAAGTATCTAGAAATAAAATAATTCCAGTTGTTGGCTTTTGGGTTTTAGGATGTAGTTATTTATTTTTTTTTTTAAGTCAGGCCTATTTAATAACCAGCTGAGTAAAGTTTGAGGCTCCCTGCATACTCGCTCCAAGGTGACCCACGGCCCAAAGAGAACAGCCTCGCGCGCCTGCTCAACATCCTGTTGGTTCAGACAGCTTTGGAAAGCTGCGTGGACCTTCCAGGTTCACAAATGCGAGAGTTGGAACCAGAAATTGCAACAGGAGATGTATTCTGCGTCTCCCTTCTGGCAATATGGGAGCGCGGAGAAAGAGAGCAGCTGGCGATGTCTGGGGAAGAAGCAAACGCTCAGAAGCAGCTTCTGAGCTCAAAGCTTTGTTCACAAGGGGCTCAAGGAAAAGAGATTTGAAGACACAGACACCCCCCTCCCCCCGCCCCGAACATGACGTTGCTTCCCCCATGCGGATGTCCACATCCACACGTGTTCCCTCCTTCGGTGCACTGATGCGTTCGGGGATAGGATGTTTGCTTTGAATAGATTCTGTAGGACTGCTTGTGGGCCTTGTTTATTCTTCCCTCCAGCCCCACTGATGAACTCATGCATGAGAATCGCCCAGCTGGGGCCATGTGTGTGTTGTCTCCTTCATTAGGGCTCTTCCTGCTTGTTCCCTTTCGACTTTGTGATCCTTGGTAATCACGCTGGTTCATTCATATACTACCAGCATCCCAGATGCTATCAAGTGGAAAAATCTTTTCAGATTTCATTCCAGTGGGAGGGAAAAGAACATGGTGTATAGTTGGACTCCCTGAGTAGTGCAAACATTTAATGTGCACAGCTATTAACGGAAAGGTTGGAGGTTTGAGTCCACCCACAGGTACCTGAGAAGTAAGGCAAACCCAGCCAATGAGAACTCTATGAAGCACAGGCCTACGGGGATGCCAGTGGGGTCACTAAGAGTCCGGCAACTAAATGGCAAGAGTCCGGCAACTAGATGGCAAGTGGCACTAGAGAGAGCTGCTCAGAATGTGAAGACTTGGGGTCTTCAGAATTGGGCCAAAATCCTGCGTCACCAGCTAGTGCAGCCTCAGGAAGATAATGCAACTCACTGAAAAGGATGGATGTGAGCAATTTAGCTCCTGCTCTTTTCTTAAACACATGCTTCCCCCACCTCTACATGTACAATGATTTCTTCTGAATCCTGTGATAATTACTATCTTTCAAATTGGCTATCATCTCTTCTATTCAACTAACTTATGTGTACCTTACCCTTAATTTCTTATGTTTGTTCTTTCTCTTATATTAGCATTTGTTGTTGTTGGGTGTCTATGGAGCTTATTAGGACTCATAATAAGAGTCCCTCTAAAACAACAGATGAGAAACTAGCTGTTTCCGGAGTCATCCTCACAGTGTCTATCATGTGTAAGCCTGTTGTTAGTAATTGTGTCAATCCATCTCATTGAGGGTTTTCCTCTCTCTCTCTGATCCTCTGCTTTTCCCAAGACAGATTTTTTCCTGTGAGACAGATTTGTTTGTTCTTTTGACAGTCCACGGTATAGTAAATGCTCTGCGCCAGCATCACAATACAAAGGAGTCACTTCTTTGGTCTTCCTTTTTCACTGTACAACTTTCACAGATTGGCCTATATATAATTTTAAAGTCATGTAAGTGGCCTCATCACAATAGAGGTGTACTCATTTCCCACTCCAGAGAAAAAGCTGTGATAGATAGTATGGGGCAGATGTGGATGTTCCAGGAGCATCGAAACCCTGGTGCCAACTGCCTTTCAACTCTGCTAGCGTTAGTCCGAGGCTTTTGCCATGAGATAACTGCTGGAGAACTACCCATTGTGATGGTATTCCAAGTGAGAAGAAGGAGAAGGATTATCTAAAGGATGTCCCACCACCTTGATCAGTCTCTTTTGGGGAATACTTATGAAAGTGCCACCCTATGATTGCTACTTATATTTCAATATTCAGCTATAAAATTAAGAGAAACTGGGAAATACATCTTTTTATCAGAATACATTGTCACCTAGAATAAACATTTACACATTCACTTCAGTTAGTCTGAAGAACATTACTATTTTTGGGAATCTTATTGAAAAGATCAACAAAATCATGTCTATTGTGTGGACTAATGAAACTCTTAGACAATGATTGTCCTAAAACTTTCACCCTTGAGCAATATTCCACAGCTCACAGACTATGACCTGTTATTGGCTGAATGTGGTGTTGTTGTTGTTGTTGTCTTTGTTAGGTGCTATTGAGTTGTGCCTGGTGTGGAAGCAATGAAGGATCCTAACACTGTGCTGTCCTCACTATCTCTGATGAGCTTGAGCCCATTGTTACAATCACTGTTAATCCATCTTGTTGAGGGTATTCCACCCTTTCTTTGACTCCCCATCTCTCCAAGCATTGTGTCCCTTTCCAAGGAATGGTCCCCCTCTAACAGCATGCCCAAAGTATGTGAGATTAAGATTTGTCATCTCTCCCTCTAAAGAGAAATCTTGTTATACTTTCTCTAAGACATATCTGCTTGTTCTTTAGGCATCCCATGAGTTAGTTTGTACTCGTCTCCAACACAACCACTCAAAGGCATCTATTCTTCTATTATTATCTTTACTCATTGTTCAACTCTCAGATGTATAACAAGTAATTGAAAAGATGAAGGCTTTAATCAGGTGCACTTTAGTCCTTAAACTGACATCATTGCTTGTTGGTACTTTGGAGAGGTCCTTAACAGCAGACTTTCAAAAGACTTTTCATTTTGCAAGGTCTCTCTTATGCCTTGACTGTCAATACTAAGATCAAAGATCAGATGAGTTGTGGGATGACATCAAGAATATCATTCATGAAGAGAGCAAAAGATCATTACAAAAGAGAGAGGAGAAAGAAAAGACCAAAATGGGTGTTAGAAGAGACTAAAAGAAAAATTGCACTAGAGCATTTGAGAAGCCAACACAAGGGGAAGAGATGCTGAAATAGAAGAGATGAACAGAATATTTCAAAGGATAAAATTGAGTCCATGGGAAAGAAAGATGTGTTGAAGTCCTAGCTCCCCTCTCCATCATTATGTAGTTAGAAGTAGTCAAACAATTAAAAGATGGCCCCTAGCCCAATATGACTGTTGTTGTTGTTGTTATGTGCCATCGAGTCGCTTGCGACTCATAGCGAGCCCATGTACAACAGCCCTAAACTCTGCTCTGTCCTGTGCCAATCGCACTGTCTCTGACACTCCCATCCAGATTATCCCAGTCACTGAATCAATCCACCTCATAGAGGGCCTTCCCCTCCTGCGCTGTCCCTCC
>NW_006399809.1:17830007-17831987 GCF_000299155.1 Elephantulus edwardii
GAGTTCGGCCCTTTTGATTTTCTGACTCCAACTCCTTGCACATTTCATTGTAATATTTTGCTTTGTCATCCCGTTCTGCCTTTTGAAATCTTCAAGAGGGAAAACAGCCCCACCCACAATACAAAACAGATACCTACAGACACAGAGGAAAAAGGGTCGCATAAAGATAGAAGTGGAGATTGGAGTGATATGTTTATCAGCCAAGGGATGCCAAGATTACCAATGTGTAAGGAGCTTTTCTGACAACCCGAAGGCACACGGTTTGAATCCACTGGCTACTCTGAAGGATAAAGATAAACAATATCCTCTCCTGTGATTTACTGCCTCAGAAAACCCACTGGAGTGTCAACTATGGATCAAAATCAGACTCAGTGATACACAACATCAACCCGAAGTTAAGGAGAGGCAGGACAAAATTCTTTCTTTAGAGCTGACAGAAAAATACCTTCTGGTGTGTCAGCATCTAGATTCTAGAATCATTATGTCCAGAAATGTCAGGTACTCCACTTCTGGGTTGTTGTTTTGTTGGTTGTTTTTTTTTTTTTTTAGCTCTCCAAGCCCCACTCAATCTGTGATACTTTGTTAAGGCAGTTTTAGGAAGCAAATACAGAACTAAAAAACTCATTGCTCAAAAACTCATTACCATCTCATCAGAACTGACCCTGCAGTGGGTTTTCAGAGGTTACAAGTTGCACTGAGCTTTCCCATTTTTCTCCCGAGAAGAGAAGGATTCAAACTGCCAGAAAGGTAAAAATTTTGGGTTAGCAGCACAACTCCTTATCCACAACACCACCAGAGCTCCCTAGGCTTTTAAAATAGGCTCTTTAATCTACTTTTTGAGCCTGATATCCCAATTCCTTAGATTCATTGTTTTTTAATATATTTTTAACAGAACAATGTGCTTTTTAAAAAAAAAATACTTAAAGAGATACATGAAAATACATGAAGATATCTATGCTCCCAGTAAAGGTAGTCATAGAGGACCAAAACCAAGTCTGCTCTAGCTGTTGAGTGTTAGTTAGTCTATATGTGTAACAAAATTACAAAGAGGTTCAACCCATTTACTGCACTTTTCTCTGCCTTTTAAGACTTATATTGATACGCCTGTTTGAAATATTTCAGCCCTCTTTCCTCCACTTCCTCTAATCCACATGTTTTTCAAGGCCCTTCAACCTAGAAACCTCAGACATCTTTCTGGTCACTTGTTGTTGTTGTTGTTAGGTGCTGTCAAGTTGAGCTTTCTGGTCACTTGTTGTTGTTGTTGTTAGGTGCTGTCAAGTTGAGATTGACACATAGTGACCCTGTGAACAAAAGATCTAAACCCTGTTCTATCCTGCACCATCTTCAAACATCCTGAAACTCAAGAGCCCATTGCAGCAGTCACCATGTCAATCCACCTGGCTGAGGGTCTTCCTCTTCTTTTCTGACCCTCCACCCTTCCCAGCATTATGTCCTTCTCCAAGGAATAGCCCCTCCTAGCAACATGTCCAAAGTATGTGAGGCAAAGCCTCATCATTCTTACCTCCAAAAGCCCTCTGGCTGCACCTTCTCCAAGACTTAATCTGTTTGTCTTCTGGTCATGAACACTACAATTAACAAATAATAAATTGCATTTATATTACAAGTGATATTTATCTTATACTTGTATCATTAAATAAATATTAGCATTCTATTAAATGATAAATTATAATTATGCTGTGCAGAAACCACAGTCTTTATTGTTTGACCACATAGTTGTCAACTGAATTTCCTCTATCTCATTATGTTATATTTAAAATGTTATTTATACCACACATTGCAGCTTAACTTTTAGAGATGGCTACATTGAGCATCCCATTGGAAAAGGGGCATTGTTTCATCTTTTTGGTGTCTCTGGGCTCCATAGTCAACACTCTTGGCACCAGTAGCCAGGAAATCAAAAAACGTATTGCGATGGGAAAGTCTGAGGTTAGGGACCTCTCTAAGGTACTCAAGAGCAAC
>NW_006399809.1:17832208-17833775 GCF_000299155.1 Elephantulus edwardii
GAAGACCCTCTATGAGGTGGATTGATTCAGTGACTGGGGTAATCGGGATGGGTGTGTCAGAGGCAATGAGATTGGCACAGGATAGAGCAGGGTTTAGGACTGTTGTACATAGGGTCGCTATGAATCGCAAACGACACGACAGCACATAACAACAACAACAGCATTCATTCAATTCCTGATTCATTATAATTAGAAATACAAGCTCTGGTTTCCTCAGAGAACAGCCCCAAGTCAAAGGCAAAGCAGAAAAGATCTTTCATATCCAACATGCACACTGAAAAACCACTGTAAAGTTCAGAATTTTCAGAATTTAAAATGAGAAAAAAAATGGCACATATGTCATAGAGATTTGATGTGATCATTTATTAAAAACACTTAGCTCACTGACAGCCACCACCTCTATTATTAGTGAAGTAATTGCAGTTCTTGAGTGGTGCAGTTAACATGCTTGGCTTCTAACTGGAAAGTTGGAAGACCAAGTCCACCTAGAAGCAATTGTGACACACAGCGTTTCCTTGATTCCAAGTCAAATTTGAGGTAACTCTTCCTTGAATATGAACTACATCTCAATGTAAAAAAAACCAAAAGTCCTAGCCACTGGACTGATAGGCAACATCATGTTGGATAGGAAAAAAGGATTGAAACTGTCAATGACATCATCTTACTTAGAGCCACAATCAAGATATTTGGGATTAGCAGTCAGAAGATACAGAGACATATTGCACTAGGAAAGACAGCAGTCAGAGACTTCTCCAAATTGTTGAGGAAAATAATACTGGTTTGAGAACTAAGGTATGCCTGATTCAGACCATGTCTTTTCAGTCACTTGCTGTGTATCTGAGAGCTGGACAATGAATAAGACTGACTGAACAAGAATTGATGCCTTTGAACTGTGGTGTTGGAGAAGAGCTCCAAAGATCCCATGGACAGCTGAAAGAACAAACAGATATGTCTTGGAGAAGCAGCCAGAGTGCTCCTTGGAAGCAAAGATGATGAAGCTTTGTTTCACATATTTTGGACATGCTGATAGGAAAGGCTAGTCCTTGGAGATCATGTTTGGAAAGGTGAAGGGGGAGGGTAGCAAAAGAGAGGAAGACCTTTGACAAAGTTGGCTGGCCTGTTGACTGCAGCAAAGGGCTTGAGTGCATCAGGGATTGTGAATATTACACAGGATAGGGCAGTGTTCAGATCCGTTATTCACAGAGTTGCTATGAGTTGTCCAGGACTCAGGACTTGTTGTAGCAACAATTCTCAATCTCATTCTCCTTAAGTTGAAAGCAACTATAACTGACCCTCCTGCTGGTTTCCCAAGGCTGTAAATGACACAAGATGAGATTGTCCATCTTTGTCCCTAGGAGTAGGTGCCAGAACGTGCTGCCTTTGGGGTAGTAGCTCCCCTCCCTATGGAATATGCCGCTAGAGCTCCCTCAAGAGTTGTTGTTGTTGTTAAGTGCCGTCGAGTGGCAGGCGAGTCATAGCGACCCTATGAAGGAGAGTCCTTGACGCTTGGGTGCCTTTCATCCTCTCTCCAAGTTCATAGGGTTTCCGGAGGCAAGCTATTATGGAA
>NW_006399809.1:17834065-17835745 GCF_000299155.1 Elephantulus edwardii
GCCGCGAACTAAAAGTCACCCACATTTGTCTTGGTCACAAAACGTGTATAAATGCTTTCTAAATCGGAACAATATATTTCTGCATGCAGGCATGTGTTAGGTAATGTACTGCTGTCATAAAAATTTAAAGGACTTAGTAGTTGTGGATAATATATTTTTTACAAAACAAAAAATAGAGACCTACTCAAATAGTAAAGGTAAATACTTGTTTATGAGACTTCTGGCACACACACACATCATTTATGGGGAAAAAATTATAATATCAAATGCCAGTAAAATAAGAAAGTCACTAGTCTGGAAGATACCTGTAATGTTAAATGTATTAAATAGATGAAAAGATCAAATGTGTCAAAGAAAACACCAGAACCTAGACTCCTGGACTATATTTACAACAAACTCTATCACACCCAAAAGCTAAGGGTTTTAGGGGATTAACCTGCTAGTCTATAGGATTGACTTTTGACTTCTTGTTGTTGTTGTTGTCGTCGAGTCACCTATGACTCATAGCAACCCCTATGTACAACAGCCCTAAACCCTGCTTGATCTTGTGCCAGTCTTATTATTTCTAACACACCTATTCCCATTACTCCATAAACACTGAATCAATCCATCTCGAGGGTCCTTCTCTCTTGTGCTATCCCTCCACCTTCCCAAGAGTGATATCCCCTTTCAAGGACAGGTCCCTCCTTGTAACATGTCCAAAGTATGTCAGATGAAGCTTCAAAAGAAATTCTTGCCTCCAAAGAGTAGCCTGTTCTCACCCCCTCCAGAACAAACTTGTTCATTCTCCTAACAGTCCATGGAATATTCAATACTCTTCTCCAGTACCACAACTCAAAGGTATCAATTCTTCTATCATCCCTAGTTATTATCCAGCTTTCAGATGCATACCAAGTAATTGCAAAGTCTATGGCCTGGATCAGGCACACCTTAGTCTCCAGACTGACATCATTGCTCTTCAGTACTTTGGAGAGTAGTATACATTTCCTAAACAACATGCTTCTGGAAATTCTATGAACTTTGATAAATGACCAGTTATAGAAAACGTCAGGCCATTTGTTCATGGGGTTGCTATGAGTTGTGCTCAATTCAACAACAATCAACAACAACAACTGACAGCAGATTTTCCCAATGCAATTGATCTTTTAATTTCCTGGCTGCTGGTATGAAGAGTACAGATTTGGAGCCAAACTAAAGCTGTTAAGAGTCTCAGTCTCTTTACTATCTATCATGATGCTGCCAATCAATCCAGTGGTGAGAATCTTTGATTTCTTGATGTTGAGCTTAAATCCATATTGAAGGCTGCAGTCCTTGACCTTCTGCATCAAGTACTTCAGGTCCTCCTCAGTTTCAGCAAACATGGTTGTGTCACGTGCATAATGCATATTGTTGATGAGTCTTCTTCCAATCCTGATGCCACATTTCTCATCAAAGAGTCCAGCTTTCCAGATATTTTGTTCTGCATATAAATGTAGCAGGAATATTAAGGTATCAAGACAAAAAGATCTTCTTTATTTGTTTTTAGAATTTTTAGGATTATAATGAGAATAAGGGTGGTATGTGACCAGGATCTTCTTTTATGTTTTTAGATAGATAGATGATAGATAGATAGATAGATAGATAGATAGATAGATAGATGATAGATAGATAGATAGATAGATAGATAGATAGATAGATAGA
>NW_006399809.1:17835845-17838665 GCF_000299155.1 Elephantulus edwardii
GATAGATAGATAGATAGATAGATAGATAGATAGATAGAGACAAAAACCCTGCCCCTACTCCACAGTTTCTGGACAAATTGATCAGTAATATTGCTTATATTTGCATTGTATGCATCAGAAAGCTGGACAATGACTAGGGACGATAGAAAGAGAATTGGTGCCTTTGAGCTGTGCTGGAGAAGAGTACTGAATATACCATGGACCACTAGGAAAACAAAGAGGTTTGTTCTGGAGAGAGTGAAACCAGGCTGCTCCTCGGAAGCAAGGATTCTGAAACTTCATCTGACATACTTTGGGCATGTTGAGAGGTGGAACCAGTCCCTGGAGAGCGATGCCATGCTTGGGAAAGTGGAGAGACAGGGCAAGAGAGGAAGACCTTCAGTGAGATGGATTGACACAGTGCCTGGGCTAATGGGGGTAGGTGGGTCAGAGACAATAAGGTTGGCTCAAGATAGAACATGGTTTAGAGCTGTTGTACATAGGGTCACTGTGAGTTGCAAGCAACTCAATGGCACATAATAACAACAGTTACATTGCCAATGTTGTTTTAAGTTATTTCAATAATGAGAATCTTTTTGACATCAGGAAAGAGAAAATGAGAAGAATAAATTCAGAGATCTTACATTAGGTATGATATAAAGCAGGAATGAAAATGGCTGAATGATCCACCAGAAGACCTACAAGAATCGAGTCAAATATATGATCTGTTGGGTCAGTCATTTTCAAGTTTTCCACAATTGTGTATATATATATATATATATATATATATATATATATATATATATATTAGAATATGGGTGCTCAGATTCTACCCCTGGCATAATCCATAGCGAGCTGTACTGTAAATCAAAGGGATACATGTCAAGAGGTTAGAATTCATGAGCTGCTCTGTGGAAGAAAGATGGGTATTCTCCTCTAGTGAAATTTATGGCCTTTTTTTTTTATCGGTGAGTGATTTCATTTTGCTTTGATCTATAATCAACACAAATGGTAACAGCAGTAAAGAAATCAAAGACACTTTGCATTGGGAATATCTGCTTTCCAAGGATATGTGTTTCACAATATTCTTCATTCATAATGTGTTTCATACAATTATTCCCATGTATTATGTTTTATAAAATAAATAACTATTGGACCTTATCCATCATTACCGAATCTTTTTAGGTCCCCACCAGATCCTTCCCATTTCTTTCCCTTCTCCCTCCACCCACCAAACTGCAACCCTGTGGTTTAACCCTTATCCATCCTCATCCCTCTGCTTCCCTCCCCTTCTCTCTTGGGTCCCTATGGCCTTTTAAACCACACCAGAGAGTCAGCTATGAGCAGGTTCTGACCAACAACAACAACAACAAAAATTTGAAGATTTTTGTTTGTTTGATTTTTAGTATCATTACATGGTCTACATATATTCTTGGAATTATAGGATTAGTTCACATCACTAAAAAAACCAAAAAACAAACAAAAAAAAAACCCCAATCAGCTATGATCAATCAATTTATATACTTGCCTATGAGTCCCTGGGTGTTACCAATGTTCAAGTACTCAGCTACTAGCTGAACGTTTGGAGGCTTGAATCCAGATGTACCTCAGAAGAAAGGCCTGATGATCTATTTCTTTAAAAGTGCATTCCTTAAAAATCCTATGGGGTACAGTACTGTTGGGTCCATATGATCCATGTGTGTCGACACTGACTATGTGCAACATTTGATTGATCAGATTTATCTATCATATCTATCTATTATCTATCTATCTATCTATCTATCTATCTATCTATCTATCTATCTACCATCAATCATCGATCTACCATCTCTGAGTGATAAAGGGCAAATGAAGGGCAAGTTTCAATGCCTGAAGGCAAATAACACAGGCTTTAACTTTAACAGATAGTTGGCTACAGGTATTTGGAAAGAGGCAATTGGATAAAACAAGCAAGAAGAGGAATTCCAGAGGCCAAGCAGTGTTTATGACAAGAAGAGTGAGGTTATAAGGCTGGTCACATTGACCTTTTGAAGCAGCAGTGGCCAGATACTTCTACAAGTGTATGGTTGGCTAAGACACAATGACAGCTTTTCTTTCTAGCCTATGACTTGTCATTGGAAACTAATAATCATTTGGGGATTCTCCCCCCCCCCCAGCCCAATTGTAAAACGCACCTACTCTAAAGCTTCCATTGCCAAACATTTTAAATACACTTCTTATCAAAATATAACCGTAGTGAAATCAGTCATGAGGACATTTTGGGTGTTTGTGGTGTTTTTATATAAAATAAGGTTCAAGCTAACAAAAGACATTATGATGGGTCACAAGATAAATCAGTCAATCTGTTTGTGGTGGCGGGAGCTGGACTTGTTGTCACTCTGGGAATATTCAATGCAGGCAGCCTCATTTCGGTGTCTTAAAAGTCATACCACAGGATAGCAATGAAGAGTGTATACTAGTCAAATGGAAAAATGAATCTGTATGCATGTGTACAAGATCTTATTCCAAGCAAAAAAAAAAAACCAAAAAAAAACCCAAAAAAACCCCAGACCCCAACAAACCAAACTCAAAAAATAGCAAGCCAACAAAAAGATTTTTTAACCATTTAGCGGTTTTTGGTTTTTGTTTGTTTGTTTTAAATAGTCTCCCCTAAGTCTGAAGAATTGCAAGTTAAGACACTTTATGCTCTACTAAAGAACTGGTCTTGGAAGCAGGAGGGGCATCTACTTCTTTTTTTTTTCTCTATAATTATATTTTATTAATTTTCATAAACATTTACAGAGATTTTGGGTTTCTATTCATTCATTGTTGCACTATTCTCTCTACCCTCCTCCCAGTTTG
>NW_006399809.1:17839635-17850327 GCF_000299155.1 Elephantulus edwardii
CACTCCCACCAACAGTGAATCAGGGTTCCAGTTTCTCCACAACCTCGCCAGCATTTGTTGCTTGCTGTTCTGTTAAATTTTGCTATTTTGACTTAAACAACATGCCTCTGGAAACTCTATGAACTTTGATAAATCAGTAATAGAAAGGCTCCAAGCCTCTTGTTCATAGGGTCAGTATGAGTTGTGCTCAACTCAACAGCAATCAACAACAACAGGGAACTGGTCAGGAAAATATTTTATCACATCAAAGATGCTCTATCCATGAATACATATATTCATCATTCTAACAGGAGCTGAACTTGTGGACAAATGAAAATTTGCAGCAATTGCTCATTGTTCAGTTGGGGTATTTCAAGGCCCTGCAGCTGTTTATAACACTTAGTTTGTGACTCAGTGGTCAATGAAAAGAGTGGGAGAAGCATTATCAACCCTTCTTAGAAGAAAAAAAACCCTACTACGCTATGCTTGGGAAATTGCTCCATGCCTACTGCTAAAATCTCAAAATAATGGGGCTTGAGCTCACACTTTTTCTATCCCACTTGGTGCTGAGAAGAGGAAGATTCAATGAAAGATGTTTGCTCATCCATCCAACAATTATTTGAGTCTCTACAATGATGAGTCATTCATTGCTCTAAGCAGTGAGAGGATATTGAAGGTGGAGAATGTTCCTGTTGGGTTTCTAGTGGAATGAAAATCGTTTGTGTCTTTTTACTCAGTGGCACATTATTAATGAATACCATCGTGCACTAGGTGCCATGCAAGGTTCCAGGGAGCAGGTGAACATGATGATGACCAGGTCAGATTCAGCTCCTACTCACCCGGAGGTTGAATAATCAAAGTCTCAATAGTATCTAGTAATTTAACAGATACCTATTTTTAAGCTACTGACTTTGTTATTGTTTCTTCTGAGATAACATTAGATATGTTGTTGTTGTTATGTACTGTCACATTGGAACCAACTCATAAGCTGAACTTCCAGTGGGTTTTCAGAGGCAATAAATAGCACAAGAGGACACTGCCCACATTTCTACAGTGGAGCAGCTGGTGGATTTGTACCATCTGCCTTTGTGTGGGCAGCACAACACCTTAGCACTGAACTATCAGAGATCTCTTATTAATAGGTATTGTCATTGTTTTTGTGTGCCATCAGGTCAACACTGACTCATACCTGACCCTCTAGTACTGTTTCAGAGGCAGTAAATCACACTTGAAGAGATAGCCCATCTTTCTCTAGTAGAGCAACTGGTGGATCCTAACAGCATGCCTTTGGGATTGCAACACATACTAGATATATATGTTGTTGCTGTTGCTAAGTGCTGTTGAGTTGAGTACATCTTGGTTGTTCATAGTGACCCTATGAACAATAGATCTGAACTCTGCTATCCTTATCATCCTCAATGCATTTAAATTAATTGCCACAGATACCGTATCCGGGCAATTTGTTGAGGGTCTTCTCCCATGTTGACCCTCTCTACCTTCCTTAGCATAATATCCCTTTCCAAGAAATAGTATCTTCTAAAAGCATGTCCAAAATACTTGAGACAAAATTTCACCATCTTTGCTTGCAGTGAACTTTCTGGTTGAACTTTCTCCAAGATATATGTTCTTTTGTGATTTCATGTGATATTCAGCACCAAAACTTAAATGTGTCAATTCTTCTGCTATCATCCTTATTCATTGTCAAGCTCTCAGATGCTTAGGAGATGATTGGAAAGACTGGTTTGAGTCAGGCAGATTTTAACTTTTAAATTGGTATATCTGCTCTTCAGGACTTCAGAGTGATCTCTGACAGTAGATTTTCCCAATGCTATGCATCTCCCCTTTCCTTGACTTCTAGTATTGTGGCTATTGATTGTGGCTCCAAGAAAGATTAAATCACTGAGAATTCTATTCTTTTCTCCTTCTATTATTATGCTGTCTATAGTGGTGAAAATTTTTGTTTTCTTGATGGTGAGATGTAATTCACATTGAAGTCTGCAGTCCTTGATCCACTGTAGCAAGCATTTCACGTTCCTTCTCACTTTCAGCAATCAGAGTTATGCCATCTAACATAACTCAGGTTGTTGATGAGCCTTCCTTCAGTCCTAATGCCACATTCCAGTCTTCTTCATAAAGTCTAGCTTCTCGAATAATTTGCTCAGCATACAGATTGAATAGTTAAGAGATTAGATATAACCTTGACACATACCTTTCCAAATCTTAAACCAGAAAATATTCTATTAGGACAACAGCTTCTTGGTCTAGGTATAGATTTCATATAAGCATAAGTAAGTGTTCTGAAATTCCCATCCTTCTTATGTTTCACCAAAGTTTATTATGATCCATGTACTCGAATGCCTTTGCATAGTTGATAAAACACAAATAGAAGCTCTTCTGATATTTCTCCTTTCAGTCAAGATCCCTCAGACATCAGCAATAATAACCCTGGTGCCATGGCCTCTTCTAAATCCAGCTTGAACTTCTGGCAGTTTTCTGTCAATGTGCTATTCTAATTGTTTTTTTATGATCTTCAACAATATTTTACTTTCATGTGTTATTAATGGTATTGTTCAATAAATTCCACATTCTTTTGGATCACCTTTCTTGGGAATGGAACATATATGGATCTCTTCTAGTAAGTTTACCAAGTAGCTGTCTTCCAAATTTTCTGGCACATACCAGTGAGCACATCTAGGGTTGCCTCTGTCATTTGGAACATGTCAATAGATAGTCCCTTGATTCCTGGGGCCTTATTTCTTTCTAATGTCTTCACTGTGGCTTGAACTTCTTCCTTTATTATCATTGACTCTATATCATATGTTACTTCCTGAAATATTTTAGTATATAAAAATAGCTATGTAGAGAACATAAATATAAGACCTAATTTCTATCCTCTCTGAACTGGAAGTAGATGACAAGAGATAGATGTTAGAATAATTATAAATTAGTGAATGAAAACTTGGGTAGTCACAAAGGGAGGCGTAAACTGTTCTACCTGGGCAGTACTATGAAAGAGGAAAATATCGCGGTGTCATACTCAGTTCAACTCCTCCTCATTCTCCATTGGCCTGTCTGGATTGTCATCCTCTGCTCTTGGTTGATTAAGGGAATGCAGAAGGCATGCAGTGAGCAGATAATTTATGATTATCTGAAGCAATCTGTTCAACTCCAGGGCTAGGGCAGCATATCCATTAAGCTCACACTCTAAGTGACCTCCCTTGCACAAATTTGACTTTAGAGTTCTGATTTTCATATGCCTCACTTCTTATTTTATTAATTAATTCCATACAGAGGGGGAGGAAGAAGCTGTTTAGAGTGAGTCCCTCAAATGCTCTAATAGAAGAGCAGGGATGCTCACATAGATGGTACTGTTGCTGTCAGCGGACTGGCTTCTACTCATGACCACCACATTTATAATAGAATGAAACACTGGCTGACTCTGTGCCACCATCCTGAGATTCCATATGTTGGGACCATTTAGAGAGAGGAAGGTGCAAATCACTGTCAAGAACTTCAAGTGTATGTTGATGGGAGTGTTTGGAATAAGGGAGAGATTTGTATAAAGTGAGTCTGGAGAAGCTGCCATGGACTAGCTTGTAAGTCTACTGAGGGTCGGGTGTGCAGAGACGTGAACATCTGAACATTTGTATTTAGAAATATCTGTTGCAAAAAAAGATCACTGTGAGGATAGAAACGTAGGGAGAGACTTAAGGGATGATTACTGAGAAAACAGTCACATACGTTGCCTGAATCTAGAAACCGTGAAGAGTGATGGGATTAGAGAACAGTTAGCATATTGGTGGCTTGGGTCAGACATGGGGAGGCTGGGCAGTCGTGTCCACCTCAGTTTTTAACTTCTTGAGATTCAAGGTCTTGTGAAGAATCCTGGACCAGTTTTGCAGAAGGTGAGCGAATGACAATTTTCTCTGTATGTGGAGTTAAAAAAGGGAGTGTGAACTTCAATTATCAACTCAGAAGATGTCATGGGCAGAGAGGAAATCATTAAAGGAAATATGAGCTCACACTCACAAGCATGACACCTGGGCAGAGAAGTAGATCAAGACCACACACGGGATTGATGCTCAGGAGTCCCTGGGGTGCAGGAACACTTCAGTGGGGAAAATCTCACAGGACAAGTTCTCCTGTAATTGGAGCTATTACCCCACATTTCTACCAACGGTGCCAAGGAAACTTTATCATAAAGAGACAACTCTGAGTCTTTGATTTCTGGACATGACAATCAAAGACTATGCAGACAAAAGTGTGGTTTCTAATTGCAAGATTTAGGAACAGTATTTGTAATGCAGTAAAATTTTTAGACGTTCTTTTTTTAAAAGCTTTTTTTAGCCACAAAATCAGATATGGTAAAGGAAAAGAAAGCCCCTGAAACTGACTATACTACTCCTTTTAATCCCCTAAATAAATTTAAGAAGTGATCCTATAGGTATTTTTTTCACCCTCACTAAAAAGAATTCTCTTTATTTGTACAATAAGTATTCAATAAGTAATAGTTATTGTTATTCTTTTGGTGGGGGGAAATTCAGAAATTTTAATTATACAGTTCCAATTATTTGCATACAGAATACTCACAGCAACATTTTTAAAGTACAAACTAATTTCTCCTTTGCTATCTCCTCCTTCCATTGCCAGTCCGTGTTTATCCAGGAAATGTCAACTAATCTTAGTATTATCTCAAATCAAATATAATTAGGAAGAAAAATCTGTAACCAAAAATAAAATTATAATGTATTTGAAATGCCACATGTAAGCACTTACTGTATTATTTGTGAGTTTGGCTTTTCTTACACAGTTTCCATTGTCACAGGTCCTCTTTAATATAAAATCTAAGAAAAGCTCTTTCCCATGGAGGGAAGGGAAAATGAATAGTTACTAAACTTTTTCCATGACCCCTTCAGTATTAGATGTCCTCACATGTCAGCTTACATTTTCCTTCAGTAGTGCAAAGCAATTGGTTTTGCCTGAGAATTTAAATCTTAGAGATAATGATTGCTATTCACACAATTGAGCTATCTGTCCAAGCTCATAAAAGTCAAGAAATCTTGAATCCAGGTCCCAGGTCTGGTCTGTTTTGACACATAGTGATTCTATAGACCACAGTAGAACTGTTCCATAGAATTTCCAAGACTGTAATCTTAACAGAAAGAGGTTGTCACATTTTTCTCCTCTGGAGCCACTACTATTGTAATGTTTGTGCCTTTCAATCCTCTATGACTTCTAGCAGCCCTATGAACAAACAGTAGAAATGAACCTTGTGCCATCCTCATTGTCTCGGATATACTTGAGCTTACTGTTACAGTCACTGTGTCAATGTATCTTGCTTAGGGTCTTCCTCTCTTACACTGAGCCCTGTCTTACCAAGCATAATGTTCTTTTTCCAAGTACTGGCCCTTCATAACAACATGCCCAAAATATGTGAGGCTTCCTTGCCTCCACAGAGCACTCTGGCTGCACCTTCTCCAAGGTGTATTTAGTTGGTTTGCAGTCTGTGGGATATTCAGTACATTTCTGCAATGCCACAACTAAAAGACATCACTTCTTCATCTGTCATCCTCATTCATTGTCCATCTTTCAGAAGTGGAGCCTCTAGTGGAGCTACTCACTAGTGGGTTCAAATACCTCACCTTTCTCCTAACATGAAAGTACTTAACCACTGCATCATCAGAGATCCTTGAGATATAGTAGCTCTCATTTTAAAAGCATCCTTGAGACAGCCCTCATCTAATCACTTCTCATTTAATCCAAAAGACTTTCTGGTTATTGCTGTTATTAGCGGCTGCTGGCTGCATTCCAACTTTTGACCACCTCATGGATGCTAGAGTTGAACCGTTTCTGTTGGATTACCCAACAAGCAAGGAAAACACAAACTGTAGGGAATAATTTAACATTGTTACTTCAGCAAAGGTTTTCTTTCAGGTATAGCTGGTATCTCTCTCTCCCCCAAGTCTGTAAAACCTTCCAACATAATCAAAGCCTCTTTTTTAATTTAAAGTCCTTGTCTGAGATGACAAAATGTCAGAGTAAGCAATTCGAGCATGAACTTACTTGTGTTTCATTTAATAGGGAAAAGTTTCATCTGTTTTTCACCATATTGTTCACCACAGATTAATAAAAACAAGTGACCCTGTGCTTTCTTTGCTTATTGGTTAATCTGAGCATTATGCTTCCTAACAGTTTGCATTTTTAGAGGTCGACCATCGGTCCCTACTTCTAAGGAACTTCTTGGGCGTGTTTGTATTGCCCAATATGTTCCATCTATTGGGTCACCTGGGGATTCATTTACAATACTGAGCTGTTATTATTAGCCTCCTTAGAAAACTAAGGCCCCAAACAAGTTCAGGGTAACAGTTGGCCAGTTTTCTTGTTGTTTCCAGGTTTCCTTGAGTTAACAATGTTCCTTGGTGACCCTCTCTGAACAACATATGTGCCTCTTCCCCTAGGCTGCACCACCCTGGGGATATCGGATGTGCACTAGCCCACTGTTGCAGTCATTTTTGTCAAGGGACTTCCTCTCTGGCTCTGATGCTCCACCTCTCCAAGCATGGTATCTTTTTCTTAGGACCGGTCCTTCTTGAAGTATGTGAGATAAAGTTTCACCATAATTGCATCTGAAGAGAACTCTAATTGCACCTCCTCCGGGGCCGACTTGTTATTTGGCAGTGCATTAGATGTTCAGTACTTGTATCCAACACCACGATTCAGAGGCATTGACTCATCTTCTGCCATCTTCCTTCATCATCCAACTTTCAGATGCATAGAAAACAACAGAAAAAGTAATGGAATGAAAAGTACACCTAAAGAGTGTGTCTCCAGAGCTCATGCCCTTCACCACCAAATTTAGCTGTCTTTCTTATGAGAAGCAATTAGAATTGTCAAAGTTTTACACCAACATTAAAATATGGTTCGTTATGACTCCTCATGTGAGAGAATAATGTTAAGTTATAGGATAAAGACAAATCACTTAAAAAATATGAGAATGATATTTGCCATACTCAGTTCCCACTCGAATGTAACAAGACAGCAACTACGTTTTGATAATAGCCACAGCTGTTGTCTATCAGTGAAGTTATCAGCTTGGGCAAAACAGTTTTTCTGGAAAACTATGTGGTGTTAAGAGAAAGAGTAAATGAACTCTTAAGCTTTCAAAATTATAATCTAACATTACTTAAAAGTCTACAAATTTGTTCCTAAATGTATTTAAATCTTACCAGTGAACATGATGCTGGTTATTAAAAAGTAATTCTGGAGAAATTAGCTTGCAGCTACAAAATTAATATAATTCATTTATTACTTGCAGCCACAAATCAAGATGCTGTTAACACTGCTACACACAATTTAATATGCACATGAAGTTTCTATATGGCTTTATGTCTAGGGTACTGGTCATTCTACTGAATCATTTATTGAAGAGCCCACCATGTCTGGTCAAAAGTTGTTTGACCCAACCAGGGGACAAGGCTTTCAGATTATGGAGTTTAAGGCTTGGTTCACTTTTTCTATTTTGAATATAAGAAGTCTGATAAAAGAAGTAAATTTTAATTAAAAAATGTATTTTTTAAAAAGAAAAGTCTATATATTTACTGTTACACGGAGATTTAGTGATAGAGAAAAACAAAAATCACTCACTTATAATAACCAACATCATTCTGCTGTTTCTATTATCCAGACAATTCCCTTCCTTTCTCATTGCTTTTTCTAATAAAAAGAAGAAATAAGAAGAGGTAAAAGAAGGAGAAATATGCACAAATGTACAAGCATACATGCACATTTGCATTTAACTTCTTTTTAAAAGTTGAAATAAAAAAAATTTGTTCAGTATGTAAGACTTCTTCACCAAATACCCAGCGAGGACAATACATTACGTCTCAAGGTTCTGTTTCCTGTCTTCATTAAAAAGATTCCAAGTGTCTTAATGAAGGCAATCCACCACCAGTCTGTCTGTAGATCTGTGTTGACTTGAATTCCTTGGAGGAAGACATGATGCTTAGGAGGGTGGAGGGACAGGACAGGAGAGGAAGACCCTCGATGAGATGGACTGACTCAGTGACTGGGGGAATGGGTGTAGGTGTGTCAGAGACAATGAGGTTGGATTAAGATAGAGCAAGGTTCAGAGCTTTTGTACATCGAGTCACAGGCAACTTGATGGCACATAAAAACAACATAATTCTGGAAGATGAAGTCCCTGATATAATAAATACCAACAGGATCGTACAATGTGGATAGGTTGCCGTGGTGCTTCCTGACTAAGTTAGAGTAAGAAGTGAGTCCTTTTGCTATACTTAAAAAAGAAACAAAACAAATTAGCCATTGAAGCTATAGCAGGTATGCAGCAGAGTCCTTGATAGTGCTTCTGAATGATTCCTCTATGTTGGAAGTTACTCACTCTAACTGTAGATAAAGCAGTGGACAGATGAACATCAACACTCGCAAAGACAGCACAGGGCCTGGTAGCATTCCACCATGCATGGGATCATCGTGACTCAGAAGTGACATCAGCTAGCAACGGAAGAGAAATATGTAGGCTACGTACACTTACACTTCATATTCCAGGCCTAATAAAGAGTAATAAAACCCTAAGACCAATCCCACTGTGTTCAAGTCTATTTTAGCCCATATTGATCATCCACTGGGTTTTTGAAACTATATGTCTTTTTGAGATGAGACTGTCCATCTTTCTCCCTCAGTGCAATTGGTGGGTTTGAAGTGTTAACCTTTTGGTTAGCAGTGCATCACCTACAGTACCACTCTACGAGTGTAATGTCCTTTCTCCACACCTATTCAATCTCTATGCTCAACAAATCATTTGAGAATCTGGACTTTGTGAGAAAAAATATGGATGGCATCAGGATCAGAGGAAGACTCATCAACAACCTGCATAACACAAATGACACACCCTTGCTTACCGAAAGTAAGAAGGCCTTGAAACATTTGCTGCAGAATATCGAAGATTACAGTCTTCAGTATGGATTGCATTTCAACATCAAGAAGACAAAATTCCTCACCACTGGACAAGCAACATCATTATAGATGGAGAAAAGATTAAAAAAAAAAACCCAGTCAGTAATTTCATCTTATTTGGATCCACAATCAACAACCTTGGTGCCCTCAGTAGGAAAATCAAAAGATGTATTACACTGGGTAAGTCTACAGTCAGGAGCCTCTCCAAAGTGCTGAAGAGAAATGATGCTAGTCTAAAGACTAAGGTATATCTGTCCAAGTCATGATCCCGTCAATTTCTTATCTGAGAATTGGACAGTGAATAAATATGGCAGAAAATAAATTGATGTCTTTGTGTTGGGATGCTGGATAAAAGTACTAAATATCCCAAGGACTGTAAAGAGAATAAAAAAGTATGTCTTGGAGAGGTTTCAGCTGGAGTGGTCCTTAGAGAAAAAGATGGTAAAACTTCATCTCACATACTTTGGGCATGTTTTGTTAGGTGGGGCCAGTTCTTTGAAAAAGACATCACACTCAGAAAAATGGAGGTTCAGTGTATGAGGGGAAGACCTTCAATGGGATGAATTGACATAGTGACTGTAACAACTAGATCAAGTATGTCAGAGACGATGAGGGTGGCACAGGATAGGGCAGGGTTCAGATTTGTCATTTGTAGGGACATTGTGAGTTATAGTCTGTTCAGTGGCACCGAACAATAACAACATAACATAAGATCATCTGAAAATAGAGTCAGCTTGTGTTTTTCTTCAGGATTTAATTTTCTTAGGGACTTTTCATTATTTGAACTGCATCCACACTTTCTCTGTGGTTATTTTTATTCTATTTGGGTTTTTTGTTTTGTTTTGTTTTTCTTTTCCTTCTACTGAGCAACTGCGTTTCTTCCTTAACAAACCTTCCTGTGAGAACTGGTGAAGCAGAGCAGCCAAGCCACGCAACTTTCCCTCCAGAATTTGATCAAGACTGGATATCATCACCCTATTCAGTCATGATGAAAGCTGCCTGAATAACTACATTTCAGTCTGTAAGGTTTGCCAGATTTTTTTTTCCACTGCCCCTTCAGAAGCTAAAGTGAGAAAGGAAACCTATGATTCAGAGAAACTTAATGACAGATTTAACTTCCCACTTTATACTTAGTTATTGCACCTTTTTGCTTGTTATAAAATATGAGAGGGCAGTGGAAGAAGAAGAAAGGCAGGAATGAAGCTGAGACTGCAGAAGACACATAAAGGTTGCTATAATCTATACCAGGCAGTGGAGTTCACATTTGAAAAGAGGGTGAGGCAGGTGAAGACAGTGACTCCAAAGGAGTCTTTGTGCAAAGTTGTCATACAAGGACTCATCTCTATAGAAGTATTATTGGAATTTGATTCAAAGTTAAGTCTATGTTGTTGTTGTTGCTGTTGTTGTTATGTGCCATCGAGTCACTTGCGACTCATAGTGACCCTATGTACAACAGCCCTAAACTCTGCTCTGTCCTGTGTCTCTGACACTCCCATCCAGATTATCCCAGTCACTGAATCAATCCGCCTCATAGAGGGCTTTCCTCTCCTGACCTGTCCCTCCACCCTCCCAAGCGTGATGTTCTTCTCCAAGGACCGGTATCTCCTCACAACATGTCCAAAGAATGTTAGACGGAGCCTCAGAATTCTTGCCTCCAAGGAGCCACCTGGTTTAACCCTTTCCAGGACAAATCTGTTTGTTTTCCTAGCAGTCCATGGTATTCTCAATACTCTTCTC
>NW_006399809.1:17851327-17860918 GCF_000299155.1 Elephantulus edwardii
GGCCAAGTGGTTGTTCTCCAGATTTCTTGGCACAACTTGGTGAGCACGTCCAGGGCAGCATCTGTTAACTGAAATATGTCAATTGGTATACCATCTGTTCCTGGAGCCTTATTTTTTGCCATTTCCTTCAAAGCAGCCTGAACTTCTTCTTTCATCACCATAAAGATCTATAAAAGAAAATGAGAAATAACCCATAGATATTTGTGGTGTTGTCTGTAGCGTGTTGCTCTGGTAACCGAGAGGTTGTGCATGTTTGGTTGTTTTAACCCAGGAGCTACACCACGAGAAAGTATAAGCAGTCTCCTCCCATTAAGATTTACAGCCTCAGAAACCCATTGGAGGGTCATGAGGAGTCAGAATCAATTTCATATCACAGATATTTTGTTTTGCATTTTTTTAGATGCTTATTCCAGAGCTTCTTATAATAATGACACCTTCCATTCAAGTAATACTTTTCATTGTTATTTTATGTGATGAATGATTCCAACAATTCTTTTGAATCAATTGTAGCAGATACTAGTAATCACATACTTTACTTCATTATCACCAAACTTGAAAAACTGAGTAATTAAATGACTTTCCCAAACTCATACTATGAGCAAGTGGTAGAATTAAAATTCAATTCAAGGGTTGCAGCATCCACATTTATTTTCTTCCTATAATATGACTGAAAAAATCATGATTAATGTCTAATTTTCATTGTTATTAAAATGGAGTGACACAATCTTGCACTATGCTCTTTATTAAATTATAAATTTGCACATATTGTAGGCTCACTCACAAGTAGGTGTGACACTTAACATGGTGTGCTGCACAAAGAAAGGTGCACATTTGTTTGACTAAGTGCAATTCTGTTGTTTCTAGAATGCTGCCAATGCTCTTAACAAGTGGTTAAACTGGTGGCCTAGTGGTAAAAGCTGTGTGTGCTGCAATTCTAAAAGTGGGTGATTTTGAATCCACCAGCTGTTCTGTGGGAGAACAAGGGACAGTCTTCTCCCATGTGCTTTATCGCCTCTAAAAACCACTGGAGGGTCAGATATGGGTTGGTTCCAAGTGGACTGGAACATAACAATAATATACCAGTCCAAGATGACACAGATTAGTCTAATTTGTGTTTAATATTGATTTAAAATGCCACTTTCTTACTTCATTTCTCTATGTCAAGTAGCCAGACCTCCACATGAAGTCTGATAAAAGTCCCACCACATACAGTTAACTATTTTCTATGTGTCATTTCTCACATAACATTTTCTTTTCGAAACCCCAGAAAGAAGTAAAATCTCTTTTAATGAATTTAGAAAAAAAAGACATTGCCCCTTTAAAAACCAGGTAGGTCAAAAGGTTGGTCAAAAGTTAGAAGATAAAACTACAAGAACATTAGGAAGGAGTACGAGTGAGTACACTTTTCTAGTTCTTTGTTAATGGACAGAAACACTCAGTTTTAAAGGGCAGAAAGCTAGGCAGGAAAATAATGAGGTGGAGGGAAATGACTCCCTTCTGATTGGAAAAGGATCATTAAGAAGAGCTCACATGCAGAGGCCTAGTGGGATTTCCAGCAATGTGGGGCAGAAAGCCGCATGGAGCTGACAGTGGAACAAAATGCAAAGCCCACTGCCCGTTCTAGCAAGGGGACTGCTTGTGCAGTTGGATAGCAGATAAAGGAGGGAGAAGGACAAAGGTGGCAATTCCCTTCACTGGCAAGGATTACTCACCTGAGTTATCAAAACCCCCACGTGTTTAGGACAGGATCTTAAAATTTATCTGTACTTGCCAAATTCTCCTGTTCAGGTCTATGCCTACCTCTTCTCATTGCCTTCACGTAGAAACTGACTCATAGTTCCTTCTCCAAAGGGTTTAGGAAGCTGTAGATCACACAGGAAGAGATGCCCCATCATTCTCCGGAGGAGCCATAGATTTGAATTAGCCGAACATCCCCCTGTAGACTAGGCCACCAAAGCTCCACTTGGGTCTATGGAGGGTTAGAGTAGCAGGGACCAGCAGAAGGTAACCAACAAGAGTTGAAGAATATTAAGAAGGCACTGATTGCTGGAGGACAGTGTGGATTCAGTGGTAGAATCTGTGATCTCCATCGCAGAAACAAGAGCACTCACCAAGTTTCCTCACCAAGGCACTGCTTGACTACCATTAGAGATATGTTTGCTGCTGTGATGCTGAACAAGTTCAGTGGAAACTTCAGACTAAAACTGAATTGGAATAAAGGTCTACTGGTCAGATTCCTAAAATCCTGAATCAGTCAATGGAAACACAAGGAATCACAACAGTCAGATCCCATCAAGCACGGTCTCCATGTTTCCAAGATAGCATTTGAAAAAGTATGTCTTACTTACATCAACCTCTAACTATTATAAAATATAAATGTTAATTCCTAGAATTTTAAATAGCTATATAATAAAAATATGTAGGTGGAGAAATAAATTGAAGCTGTTAATGTTTTCATCTTGCTAGAATCAACAATCAATACCCTTAGTACCAGCAGTCAGGAAATCAGGAAGCATATTGCACTGGGCAAGTCTGCTGTCAGGGATTGCTCCAAAATACTGAAGAGCAATGATGTCAGTTTGAGGACTAATGGGCTCCTGATTCAGGTCATGGTTTTCTCAATCATATGCTATGAGTCAGAGAGCTGGACAATGAATAAGGATAATAGAAGACTAGATGAATTTGAGTTGTAGTGCTGGAGATGAGCACTGAATATCCATCCTATGAATGATCAAAAGAACAAATAGATGTGTGCTGCAAAGAGTGCAACCAGAGCTCCTTGCAGCAAGCATGATGAAACTTTGGCTCACATACATCAGGCATGTTGCTAGGAGGGGCTATTCCTTGGAGAGGGACATGATGCTCAGAAAGATGTAGGATTGGTGAAGGAGAAGATCAGGTGGATTGACACAGTGACCGCCACAATGGGCTCTAGTGTGTCTGGAGGTGTGAGGAAGGCAAAGAACAGGACAGGGTTTGGATCTGTTGTTCATAGGGTCTCTTTGGGTTGTACTTGACTCACAGCACCTAAAATCAACAAAAAAATTGTTATATTTATATGTCAAACATACAGCTACACATGGAAAAAAAAAACTATTGCTAATTAGTAAATGCTTTTGAGTGGGTGGATCATAGCTGACTCTGAGAAGAATGGGAATCCCAGAACACTTGATCGTGCTAATGTGAAACCTATACGTGAACCAAGAGGCAGTCATCAGAACAGAGCAAGGAAATACTGCATGGTTCAAATTTGGGAAGGGTGTACTCCAGGGATGTGTCCTGTCTCCATACCTTTTCAACCTATAAGCAGAACAGATTATCAGGGAGGCTGGGTTACATGAGGAGAAATGTGGGGTCCAGATTGATGGAAGATCCATCAACAATCTGCGTTATGGAGATGAAACAATCCTGCTTGCTGAAACTGAGGAGGACCTGAACTGCAGACTTCAATATAGATTGAGGTACAATATCAAGA
Source organism: Elephantulus edwardii (assembly GCF_000299155.1). NCBI lineage: Eukaryota > Metazoa > Chordata > Mammalia > Macroscelidea > Macroscelididae > Elephantulus > Elephantulus edwardii. Next base: position 17,854,803 of record NW_006399809.1, read on the forward strand.
AGACAAAGATTCTCACCACTGGACCAATTGGCTGCATCAGGATGGATGGTGAAGAGATTGGGATTGTTCACAGCTTTAGTTTGCTTGGCTCCACAGTCAGTCTCGGCACCAGTAGCCAGGGAATTACAAGACGTATTGCCATGGGAAAGTCTGCTGTTAGGGACCTCTCCAAAGTACTGAAGAGCAATGGTGTCACTCTTGAGACTAAGATGTGCCTGATACAGGCTATGATCTTTTAATTGGACAATGACTAGAGAGGATACAAGGAGAATTGATGCCTTTGAGCTGTTGTGCTGGAGAAGAATATTGAATGTACATGGACTGCTAAGAAAACAATCAGGTTCATCCTGGAGAGGATTAAACTGGGCTGCTCCTTGGAGGCAAGGATTCTGGGGCTTCGTCTGACATACTTTGAACATGTTATAAGGAGGGGGCAGTCCTTAGAGAGGGACATCATGCTTGGGAGGGTGGAGGGACAGCGCAGGAGGAGAAGGCCCTCTATGAGGTGGATTGATTCAGTGACTGGGGTAATCAGGATGGGTGTGTCAGAGTCAGTGCGATTGGCACAGGACAGAGCAGGGTTTAAGGCTGTTTTACATAGGGTCACTATGAGTCACAAGTGACTGGACGACACATAACAACAACAACAAAAAATAGATAATTAAACGGAAACTATATTGTGACCACTTGGAGTAAGGGAAAGACAGACTTTAGCTTTGTACTCTATTACTCCAGGCAGCTCTGGGCACATAGTTTGTAGGGAGTTAGGCTGCTGATGCCTGTGACCCTCTGAGGGTTCATACCACTTAGAGGAAGAAAGATGGGGAAACCTCTGAAACCCAATGGTGGGTCAGCTAAGAGTCAATTCTGACTCAATGGCAATAAAGTTTTTTCTACTAAATATTATATTGTCAAAGTGTTGTTATATTAAGATATGATTAAAACGTGCAAGAGGAGTTATATTTTTCAAGTGTGCCAATAAGTCAATTATTTAATATATGAGCTTGATTAGAAGTCATAATGCTTGTGGTGTTTCTCAGCTTTTTAACGCTTTTGTAAAGGGTTGTGATCTCCTTTTCTATTTTAAAGAAAATTTCATTTTGGACCCATTTATGTATTTTCCATCTTATGTTCTTTGTTTTCAAGATGTCCTGAAAATGGGCTGCTTCTAGGTACAAAAGGCAAAAGCAGGCAGTGCCTGAGCTTGCAAGTGAGGTTAAAGTTGGGTTAGGCAGGATAACAACCAGGAAGCCAAATAAGGACAGAAAACACGTATACTAAGTTAGAGTAGAAGACTAACACTGAGTGAAATACAGCCCATCAATACATTCAAATTGATTAAAAAGAAAGTTATTATGAGCTAAGGATGTATTTCACTTTTTAAGCATGTATACTAAGTTGCAGTAGAAGACATTAACACTGAGTGAAATACAGCCAGTCAATACATTCAAATTGATTAAAAGGAAAGGCATTATGATCTAAGGATATATTTCACTTTTTCTATTTGTGTGGGTGTATAAATACATTGCAGTATTTACTTTAGATCTTCAACTGAGATGAATTTTTCAATAAAATATTTAGATGTACAAATACTTCAGTTAAGAAGACATAAATCATTTGCTATTTAGGGCCAATTACTATAATTACACTGTCTCATCTTATCATACACAAGGCAGCTATGAATTGGAACTTACTGGTAGCATAGTCAGTAAACAGCTGTGTTGCTAAATCATAAGCTTCTCCTCTCTAGTGTTTCAAAATCACCAGTCACTCCACAGGAGAAAGATGAGTCATCTCCTCCCATGAGAATTACAGTCTAGGAAATGTGTTGGGAGGTCAGCTTCAAATAGGTCCCAACTCAATGAGTAGTGAGTTGAGTGAGATCAACAACTAGTAATAACTACGTTTGCATCTAAGCATTAATGTGTAGTCCTAAAATGCTAATTGATGTGAAGCTGGGTCTGTTACTTGCCCTCAGTATGACCTGGTGCTTACTTAAGCTCTGCTTGTCATTTTTCTCGCTTGCATGTTTGACTCACCTCATAGAGGTGAAGTAAGGAGTTACATGATGGTAGTCTGAGAACTAACATGAGCCTTGTTCAGGTTAAGCTCTTGTCAATCACTCACTATGCTACTGAGAGCAGGATAATGAATAAGGATGACAAAGGAGGAATTGGTGCCTTTAAATTGTGGTGTTGGAGAAGAGTACTGACTGAATATTCCATGGACCGCCAAAGGAACAATGATATATATAACATGGAGAAGATGCATCCAGGGTGTTCCCTAGAAGCAACAAAGATGAAGCTTCATTTCACAAACTTTGGGCATGTTACTAGGAAAGGCTATTCATTGGAGAGGGACTTCATGCATGGGAAGTAGACTTCCACAGTGACTGCCACAATGGGATCAAGTGTGTCAGAGATTGTGAGGACGGCACAGCATTCAGATTTGTTGTTCATAAGGTTATTATGAGTTGTACCCAAGAGTTAATAGCACCTCACAACAACAAATTATAAATAGAAACTTTTTTTAAAAGCAGGGCATTTTAAAAGCATGAGCATTATATTATTCTGCACGGTTGCAAATTCTGAGTCTATTGATTACCATCAGTGTGACCTGGTGCAGGTAGCTTATTCTCTTAAGAGTTCATTTTCTCGCTGTCCCTTACGGAAGCACTTACCTCACAGTGTAGAAGTAAGGATTAGAGGAGATAATACATGAAGAATGCTTAGAATAGTGTCTGGTTCAGAAAAAGTGCTCAATTCATGTGACCTCTTATTTGCTATTCACATACCTTCCTTATAAACCATGAGCTATTGAATAGAGCATGAACTTAAATCAAGCTGTCTTGAGTTATTATGACACCTGAATCAGTGATCATGAAGTAGAAAGTGGTTTGCCTGAACAAATTGCTTTGTTTCTAGCCCAGTCACACTGTGGCAGAAATCCTGACAAGACATGCAGTGTTGCACTGATGGGAGAACATGGCAAGAAAGATATTAAATTAGTCATAAGTGTAACGAGTGATTGATATCATCTGTAACTCTCCAGGATCTCTCCGCATTGCTGTGCTGACCAATTTAAAGTTCTGTATTTATTCTCTCGGGCAGATGTTTAAAGTCCAAATTTACACTGAGCGGTCTCCATCCATCTGACAAAATATGGGAAAGAATTACAAAAACAGAGAAACTCTCTAATTGGTTAATTGTCATGACAATAAAACGGAAATAAATTTGTCATGTAATCATCGTGCACGGTTCTTAGTCTTACAACCGACGCAAGTTTAAGAATTTTCTGCTCTAAAGCGAAGTAGCAAGCTTCAGTCAGAAAATATTAGTGTATATCCTTTTTATTTTTGCAAAATTAAATCTTAACTTGAAAAAAAAATTGCTTTGAGCCTTCCACACTGCTGTTTTAGAAGAAGACACGAATGCTGGTGCTAAGCTCAATGTTTTTCAGCCTTACTACAATGACTATCTAGAGAATAACATGCTATGTTCATCACAGAGAGATTTCTTAAAAGGCTATTAACACCATCGCTTCTGTGGATTTTTTAAAAAGACATTTTCATTTAAAAGACAAAAGAAATTAATAGATGTAATTTAAAGCAGGCTCAAAAATATAGTCAAGAATTGGATAATTCTTCTTAATAGGAATCATCTCTTAATAAGATTAAAGAAAAAGTTACCAGTTTATTTTTTGCTGGGTTAGGGAACGAAGAATCAATTGTCAGGTCTACTTTTCCGGTTCCCAAACAAGGAACTCTGGTGGCCTACTCCTTAGGGAATTGTGCTGTTAACATAATGGTCACACCTCTTGGGAAGTTGAAGTCCACCAGAGGCTCTGTGAGCACTTTCTCCCCATACATTTCACAATATCCCAAACCCAACTATGAGTCAGTTTCCACACAGTGACAACAAGTGGGTGAGGGAATAAATGAATATTGGAGCACTGGTGGTACTGTAGAGTAAGTGTTGGATTGCTAGCTTACAAGTCAGGAGTTCAAATCCCCCTGCCCTTCTATGAGAGGAGGCAATCCTCTCAAAAGATGTAAAGTTTAGAAATTCTGTGGGGCAAATTTAATGTTTTATAATAGGTCATTAGGAATCAGAATCAACTCTATAGACGTAGGTTTGACATCAAAATACAAGAATATTTTACATGATTAATACCATTTCATCAATTTCATCAAACATATAACGATAGGTCACTAGGCACAAAAATTCAAGCTGAATTTCAGAAAAGGTCATGGAATAAGTGTTAGTATTGTTGATGTGAGATAGATCTAGACTGAAAGCAGAGAATACCAGAAAGATGTCTACTTGTGTTTTATTGACTATATAAAGATATTAAACTGTGTGGATGATAATCAATTATGTATAACCAGAGATTATGTATGCCCATGGGAAACCTATGCCTAGACCAAAAGTCTTGGTGCAAATAGAAAGAGGGGATGATTGCATGGTTTACAATAAAAAAGTTGTGTGTTAGGGTGATATCGTTTCACCATACTTAATCTATACACTGAGCAAATCATTTAAGAATCTGGACGATATGAAGAAAAGCGTAGCATTGGGATTGGAGAAAGCCTCTTGCAGCCTGTGTTCTGGAAATGATGTATCTTTGCTAACTGAAAGTGAAGAGGACTTGAAGCAGTAGTTGTGATTATAGCCTTCAGCATGGATTACACGTGAACATCAGAAAACAAAATTCTCACAATTGGATCAATAAGTAACATCATGACAAGTGGAAAAAGAATTTAAAATGTCAAGAATTTCCTTTTACTTAGATCCACAGTCAATAGTCATGGAAATAGCACAAGAAATCAAATTACCTATTTACATTGGACAGTCAAGAGTCTTTTTTAACCAAACTAAAAGAGCAAGGCTGTCAATTTAAAGTCAGGGTATTTATAACTGCTTTGTATGCATGATGGCTGGTCAATAAAAGAAGATTAAAGAAGACTAGATGCTTTTACTGTAGTGTTTTGAAGAGTATTAAATATATTACAGACTGCCAAAAGAAACAAACAAATCTGTCTTGGAAGACATTGCCTCCCATAATTGGACGTGTGGCCAGAAGAAAATTCTTATTGCTAGGTATTGTCAATACAACCCATAGTGACCCTATCAACAACAGATCTGAACATTGTCCTATCCTGTACCAGCCTCTCACTCTCACTTCCAGACACATTAGTGCCCACTGTGGCAGTCACTATATCAAAATGCACCTGGTTGAGGGTCTTTGTCTCCTTTGCTGACTCAGCGCTTCTGAGCATCATGTTCCTCTCCAAGGCATAGCCTCTCCTAGCAACCTGACCAAAGTATGTGAGGTAAAGCTTTGTCTTTGCCTCCAAGGAACACTCTGGCTGCACTTTCTCCAAGACATGTTTGTTAGTTCTTTTGCCCATCCATTGTATATTCAGCACTCTTCTTCAACACCACAACTCAAAGGCATCATTTCTTCTGGTATCCTTATTTATTATTGTTCAGCTCATATATGCATAGCAACTGATCAGAGAGAACATGGCCTGAATTAGACATGTTTGTCCTCAAACCGACAACATCACTCCTCAATAATTTGGAGAGGTCCCTGACTGGAGACTTTCCCAGTGTAATATGTCTCCTGATTTCCTGTATGCTGGTACCAAGTGTGTTGATTGTGGATCCAACGAAGATTAAGTTGTTGACAGTGTCAGTCTTTTCTCCATCTATCACAAGGTTGCCTACTGACCTAGGGGTAAGAATTTTGTCTTCTTGACCTTGAAATGCAAGTCTTATTGAAAATTGTCTTCTCTGATCTTCTGCAACAAGAACTTCAAGTCCTCCTCACTTTCAATAAACAAGGTTGTATCATCCAATATAACAGTTTATTGATGAGTCTTCCCCTAATTTTGAGGTGACATTCTTTTTCACAGAGTCTAGCTTCTTGAAAAACATGCTCAGCATACAGATTGAATAGGTATGGAGAGAAAATAATCTCTGACAAACTCTCTTCTTAATTTTAAACCATCTAATGCTGAAACTGAGGAGGACCTCATGCACTTGCTGCAGAGGGTCAAGGACTGCAGCCTTCAGTATGGACTGAGGCTCAATGTCAAGAAGGCAAAGATTCTC
>NW_006399809.1:17862543-17871259 GCF_000299155.1 Elephantulus edwardii
CTCTCAAGTTAGGTAATAATTTTATATTGGTTTACATACAAAGTTCATAAAGTTCATATACTTTGTTTTTCACACCAGACTTCCCTCCATCTTCTTGTGATGCTTCCTGAGTCATTCAATATATTATCCATAGCTTGTTTTAATATTGCAACTCAAGTCTTAAATGTTTTTTAGTCTTCTCTGCTTGAGAAATGCAGAGTGAGTTCTTCTCTTTTTATTCCTCAATTCAAGCTCTCAGCACATTCCATTACAATACTTTGTGTTTCCTTCCACAGCTGCCCTTTGAAATCTTCTGTTCAACTCTTACTCGGGCATGTTTTCCTTCTGTTTTGGCTCTCAACTCTCTAGTTCAATTTTCAGAATCTCTTCTGGCATCCGTTTCTGTGGTGGTTTTCTCTTCTATCTTTATAACTCTTTGCTCTCTTCATAGATGATATCCTTGATGTCATCCCACAACTCATGTGGTCTTTGATCATTCAATATTTCAAATCTATTCTTAAGATTATTTTGAAACTCAGGTGGAATAGATTCAAGATTGTATTTTGATTCTTGTGGAAATATTTTCATTTTCTTGGCTTCAATTTGAACTTGCACATGGATAATTGATGGTCTGACCCACAGTCCACACTTGACCTAGTTTTGATTGCTGATACGGAGTTTGTCCAATGATTCCTTCCACATATATAGTCAATCTGATTCCTATGCAGCTCATGAGGCGGAATCATGTGTAAATTTGCTATATGTGTTTTTTTAAAAAAAGGTATTTATAATGAATAAATAAATCATTGAACATATAAGATTTAGTTATTCTACTTCCAGTCTTGTTTCTACCAACAAACCCATACTTTCTGACTATTCCTTCTTTATTGTTTCCAACTTCTGCATTCCAGTCACTAATTATTCATGCAGCTTGACTGCACATTTGGTCAATTTTGGATGGCAAGATTTGGTAAAAATTTTCAATTTCTTCCTCTTTGGCTTTAGTTGACTTCAAAGACAGAAGGGGATAGTCCTTGGAAAAGGATGTCAATCCTGGAAAAGTACAGGACCTGTGAAGGAGAGAAAGATCCTCAATGAGATGGACTGACACAATTACTAAAAAATAAGAGTTATAAGGATGATGTAGGATCTGACAAGATTTTCATCCATTATACATAGGATCACTATGAGTCTGAGTAAGTGACCTCTACGGCATCTAATAACAACTGGTACAAAAAGTGTACACAGTGCTGTAATTAAGATCTGTTTTATTAAGGTTGTTGTTGTTATGTGTGTCACCTGTGACTCATAGCAATGCTATGTACAATAGCTCTGAAGCCTGGCCTATCCTGAGCCAATCTCACTGACTCTGGCACACCTACCCACATTACCCCAGATTATTAAGGTACAGTTGTAAGTAGTTATAATTTCACCAAAAATGAATATTGTCTTCTAACAGAGGAACAGTTTTAGTTCAAGATAGTTGAGATTATGTACTACCACTCATTTTCTCAAAAAATTGTATAACAAGTAAAGAAATGGATAAAAAAAATAAATACATTGCATTCTTGGAAAATTGGAAAGTAGATCACAAACAGACTAAGACAGAGAGTAAATTCTCAAATCTGTAACAGAAAGAGATAGAGCACAAAAGTAAAACTGACAACTACTTCAAATAAAAGAGAAAACTTCCTACAACTTGGTGACTTTCCACAACAGGAACTCTGATTACTCCAAAAGAAACAATAGTAGATTTCAGGAGTTAAGGCCAAAAGGTTAGCTAACCAATTAAGTGACAATTTAAAAAAAAACAACAAATAAACAACAACAACACAGCAGTTTCATAATCTCTGTTCTGCATTTGGCATATGACTATGGGTTAAATTCTAGTGTGCGTATGAATTCTGACATGAAAGACTGAAAGCTTAGGGACTGATATGAGGCAGAGGACTTTCTTGTCAATCTGTTGGTGTTGATTACTCAGAGACCCTATGAACAACAGATCTGAACCTGGTCCTGTCTTGCCCCATCCTCACACTTCCTGGCACACAAGAGCCCATTGCAGCAGTCATTGTGTCAATCCACCTAGTGATGGTCTTCCTTTCCTTCACCGACCCTCCATCCTTCCTTCCATCATGCCCTTCTCCAAGGACTAGCCCCTGCTAGCAATATGCCCAAAGTATGTGAGGTGAAACCTCGTCATTCTTGCCTCCAAAGAGTATGCTGGCTTCATTCTCTCCAAGACATATCTGTTTTCTTAGCCACCCATGGGATGTTCAGTGCTCTTCTCCAACACCATAGCTCAAAGGCATTAATTCTTCGGTCATCCTTTTTCATTGTACAGCTCTCAGATGCATAGCAAGTAATTGGAAAGACTATGGCCTGAATTGGACACACCTTTGTCCTCAAACTGTTATCATTACTCCTCTATAATTTTTTTCCTGTCAATGTAATGTACTGTAATAATTTTTTATGTTTTGATATTGGAAGTTTTACCACAAGTATTTCAAGTACAAGCATAATAACCCATGGTGGACAGGTTTCAGTGGAACTTCCCGGCTGAAACAGGCTAGAGAGAAAGGTCGGATAATGTTCTTCTGAAGATTAACTGATGCAAAACTATAGATAACAAGAGAACATTGCTTTGGCTACATCATCAGAGTGGATCAATTACCGCAAGAGGGCACAATGTTTGGTGAAGTTGAGGATCAACGCGGGGCATAGAAGACCCTCAATAGAAGATATTGGCACAACAGCTACAATTATACACTTGGATATGCCAGTAACTGCGGGAATGATGTCGTTATTGTTATGTGCCTTCAAGTTAAGTTCAACTCAGAGCTGTTGTGAACAACAGATCTGAACTCTGTGCAGTCCTATTTCAACCTCATCACCTCTGAACATGCTCCAGTCCATTGTTGCCATCACTGTTTCAAACCATCCCAGTGAGGGTCTTCCTGGCTTTTCACTGACCTTCCACCTTTAAAAGCACAATGTACCTTTCTAAGGAGTAGACCCTCCAAACAACATACCTAATGTATATGAACTATAAAGGCTTCACCCTCCTTACCTCTAAGGAACACTCCATCTGCACTTTCCCTAAGACTTATCTCTGTATTCTTTTGGCAGTCTTTGGAATTTTCAGTACTCTTCACCAACATCACAACTTAATGGCATTGATTCTTCTTCTATTATCTTTGCTTGTTGTCCAGCTCTCAGACACATGGCAAGTAATTTAAAAGACCATGGCTTGAATCAGGCACACTTTCATGTTTATACTGACAGCATTGCTCCTCAGTACTTTGGAGAGGTCCTTGTCAGCAGACATTCTCATTGCAAAACATCTTTTAAGTTCTTGACTGCTGGTGACAAGAGTGTTGATTGTAGATCTCAGAAAGGTGAAATTCTTGACAGTTTCAATATTTTCTCCATCTAGCATAATGTTGTTTATTAGCCTGTGGTGAGGATTTTGTTTTTCTTGATCTTGGGAAATAACCCATATTGAAGGACTGAGCAGTGCTTCATCAAGCTGAGCTTAAGGTCACCGTGAATTGGCATCAAACAAGAACAAAGAGCAAAGAAGCTAACGCAATTTAAGAAAAACTAGCTGAAGAATCATTCTCCCGTGTATGCAGAGGACCAACCACCTGTAGTCTTAAAAAGGATTTATTTCCTCTCTCTCCATTTAACCAGAGAACACAGCTTTCTAAATAAGAACACGAATTCACACGTAGACAGGAAGTTTCACTTGAGCAAAGAATTCTTCTTTACACTATTGATTAATAGGAGTTCTCACCTATGAACAGATAATAAAGAAATACCAGATATTCAAGGAAAATTCAAGAATGAGGTAGATTTAAAACCTCTACAAAGAAGACACACATTTAACATAAACAAAAGGGAATTTTTAATTAAACGTCATTCTCAAAGAAATTACCAAACTTTCAGATGAGTAAGTCTAAAAAGAGCAGCCCACTACAAAAAGCAAAGTAAAGAGAGCTCTTGTCAATGAAAGGCAGATGATTAAGAAATAGATGATCTGAAATGCAAAATGTGCAGTCTTGGACATAGAAACAGAACCATAGAACAGTGATCAAAGAACACTAAGCCCCTTTTCTTGTGTTAGACACTGGGGGGAAGGTATGGAAGAGTGTGGATTGTGTTCAGGACAAAAAGCTATTAAGTTTGGCTGGAATAGAGGTTATAAATAGAGAGTAACGGGAGATACTGCAGGAAACGCACATTAGGGGAACTCCAAGGAGAAAGTGAAGTGGTCCCAGGGCTGGCGAAGAGTTAGTAACTGGGAAATACAGCAATAGAGGGAGCATGTAGAAGGCAGATGACTATTTAAGCTTCAGCTGCCTCTATCTGCCTTTCACTCAGATCAGGGCTAATCCCAGGAGAGCCTACAAACACAACAGAAAACATCTGGCTGGATATTCTGAGTGCAGGAGCAAGAGCAAACTGGTTTTTAGCAGCTGTGGTTCTCTGCAGGTAAAGAGCTTAGGATTCAAGAAAGCTGCCTGACCCAACTGAAAGGAATGCCCCCTTCTTGGGCTAAGTAACATTTTGTGGGAAGGAGTTAAGGAATCATAGTCAAGAAAGCCCTCCTGGGGGGGCGGGGTAGGCAGGGAGGAAAATGTGCAACTATGAATGAATGAGGGGAATAGTTAAATGGAAAGAATATGCTGTATATATATATAATTTGTTGTTGTTTGGTGCCGTCGAGTCACAGACGACTCATAGCGACCCTATAAATGAATGGCCTGAGCACTCGTGTGTATGTGTGTGTGTGTATATATATTATATAAAATCATTAATAAATAAAAAAAGAAAGGGGGGGAGAGAAAGCCCTCCTTTCTTCCAAAGAAATCCTACCCATGGAATTCCTGGATCCAGGGACAAGCATTCTATCCAAAGAGGACACAAAATAAATCTGATTTTGTTAAAGGTGACATCTGGACAAAGGACGTCAGTGGCTCCTTCTGGGGCTTTGTGGACAGTGGAGGTCGTAATAACACTGTGCCACTTGTAAACAGAATTGTGCTGGTGTTTAACAACTGCTTCTACAGAATGGAACCTTGGATTATAATACTTGCCAGTTTTTGTGATGTAAATATCCCAACAATGGCTTATTTCATGCTACCAATGTGATACCAGCAACAATGATATGGAGAAGAGATGGATTAGCCAGGTCCAGACAAAACTATCTGCAACTCACTCCTCACACACCCATTCACTCACTCACTCACTCACTCACTCACTCACTCACTGTCACTGAGTTGGAACCAGTTCATAGCTGACCCTCCAGCAAGGTTTTAGAAGCAGTAAATTGCATGGGAAGATATTGTCTATATTTCACTGAGGAGCAGCTGATGAATTCTAATCACCTGCATAACTCTTTACTCACTAGGTTAGGTTAGCATTTGTCCTTCCAACACATGGTAAGTCCTACTCTTTGCATATGTAATGATTAATGGTATGGTTTGACTTTGCTATGCTATGAGTCTCAGTATTATGCAATTATCTTCCATTTGTAACTCCAGGTTAAGGACGTTTCCTTAAAGGTGGCAAGAAGCTGCATTATTATCCCAATGGCACGCAGTTTGAGGCCCACAGCTGCTTCACGGGAGGATGGGCAAGCTCCTCCCATGTGATTGACTGCCTCTAAAAACCTGCTATGGTTCAGTTCCTACTATATGTTGTTGTTGTTGTTAAGTGCCATCAACTCATAGACGACCCTATGAATGAAAGACCTGAACATCGATATCACTTTTATTGTTTCTTCAAGTTCATAGAGTTTCCGGAGGCAAGCTATTTTGGAAGTTTGTTTCGCATTTGAAACATCAGTGTCACAGAGTTCAACATCACAGCAACCACTAGTTACCTCTGTACAGTAAATGGAAAGACCAGTGCTATATCACTTAGAAGAATGTTTGATCAAATACAATTAAAACCAGGCCTGAGGGCCACATATTAAAATCACCCACCTGTGGCTTGGTAACTTCCTTTCTGTCTGATTATGTATGTATTAATATAACTGTTGTTGTTATTGTTATATGCCGTTGATTCGTCTGTGACTCATAGCGACCTTATGTACAACAGGCCCAAACTCTGCCCTCTTCTGTGCCAATCTCACTAAATCCAACACACCTACCCCCATTACCTCAGTCACTGAACCAATCAATCTCATCAAGGGTCTTCCTCTCCTCCCTGCTGTCCCTCCACCCTCCCAAGCATAACATTCCTCTGCAAGGATTGGTCCCCCCTTGCAACATATCCAAAGTGTTCAGACGAAGCTTCAGAATCCTTGCCTCCAAGGAGCAACCCGGCTTCACCCTCCCCAGGACAAATCTGTTTGTTTTCTTAGCAGTCCATGGTATATTCAATAAGCTTCTCCAGCACCACAGCTCAAAGGTATCAATTCTATCATCCCTAGTTAAAATTCTTTCTCTCTCGTATCTGACTCACCATCACATCATATGATTTCCAATTCTTGGAGTATGAGATGCTGCTTGACCTAAATATCTTGGGATTCACATTTTGCCCTAGCCCCCTGAGCCAGCAGCCTGCTATTTGATTTGCTCATTTGGAGTTCTTCATCTCCTGCAACCAAATGAATGAGAAGAAGCCTCTCTCTGTTGCTTGACTCATAGTTTTTTGACTTGGCATACACAACTGTGTGAGCCATTTCCTTGAAATCCCAGAACCCTTAATAGTTCATGTGAAACTCAGATCAAGAATCTGTCATCTGAACAGAGCAAGGATGGTTTAAAATCAAGAAATCTGTGTGATAAGCCTGTATCCTTTCTCCATATTTGTTCAATCTGTATGCTGAGCAAATAATTTAAGAAGCTAGGCTTATGAAGAATGTGGCATCAAAACTGCAAGAAGATTCATCAAAACCTGCTTTATGCAGATGAAACAATCTTCCTTTCCCAAAGAAAAGAAGATTTGAAACTCTTGCTGCAGAAGATTTAAAAACTATAGCCTTCAATATAGATTACATATCAACATCAAGAAGAGAAAAATCTTCAACACTGAATGTGATGTTAAGGGTATATTGTTCAGTATGAATGCAAATGTTCATATTTTCAAGTTACCATGGTCCCATGATCCAGAAACCTGCCATCTGACCCACTAATTTTGGTTTATGAGCCCCTACAACCATGTGTGGCAGGAGACACCTCCAGCTTGACAGCTGACCAATGGATTTGGGGTTTCTTATCTCTGCTATTACCTGAGCCATTTTCTTAAGACAAAATCTTTCTCTCTGTAGGTAGATAGATAGATAGATATAGATCTATCTCTATCTTGCTCCTCTAGATACATAGCATTATTGTTGCTGTTATGTGCCTTGGGGTCTACAAAGACTGTGACTCTTAGCGACCCTCTGAACAATGCATCTGAACCCTTCCCTATCCTATGCCATCATCATCATTTCTGCTGCACTTGAGCCATTGCTACAGGTACTATGGCATTCCATCTCATGTGCCTTCCTCTCTTATGCTGATTCTCTATCTTTCCAAGCATGATATCCTTTTCCATGGACCAGCCCTTCCTAACAAAATGCCCAAAATAAGCAGGATGAAGGCTCACCATCCTTGCCTCTGAAAAGCACTTTGGTTTCACTTTCTCCAAGAGATATCTGGTTTTTTGGCATTGGATATTCAATATTCTTCTCCAAGGCTACAACTCAGACATCAATTATTCTTCTGTCAATCCTTATTCATTATCCAACTTTCAGATGTATAGCAAATGATGGAAGAGATCATGGATTGGATCAGACACACATAAGTCTTTAGACTAACAACCTTATTCTTTGGCACTTTGAAGAGGTCCTTGACAGCAGATTTTTCCCAAGGCAGTACATTTTTTTTTAATTTCTTGACTACTGCTACCAAGGGTGTTGATTGTACACAACTTCAAATTTTTTTCATCTATCAAAATGTTATCTGTGAAGTGGGGGCGGGTTTTAAGGCCCCCCAAGGTGTCATCCTTTTCCACCTGTGAAGATTTCTTTCTGCCCCTTCTGCACTACCTCCGAACAATTTTCCCGTGGTCTTGTGGACTTCAGCGTCATGTGCAGGTTATATACATGGATTTCACCTGATGGTGTGTCTAGGAATCAGGTCTATTACATCTGCAGAAAGAACCACTGGAGAGGCTCAATATCAGCTGTGAAAACTAGGCCAGGAGCTGATTGTGGAACAGACCACCAACTACTCATATACAAGTTCAAGCTGAAACTGAGGAAAATTAAACCAAATTCACAGGAACCAAAATATGACTTTGAGTCTATCCCACCTGAATTTCAGAACCATCTCAGGAACAGGTTTGAGGCTTTGAACACTAAGGAGCGAAGACCAGATGAGCTGGATAGCAAGGGTATCAAGGATATCAAGGGTATCATCCAGGAAGAGTGCAAGTGATCATTGTAAAGACAGAAGAGGAAGAAAAGACCAAAATGGATGTCAGAAGAGACTCTGAATATCGCACTGGAGTGCAGAGAAGCCAAAGCAGAAGTAAGAATTCAAGATACTAAAGAGATGCATAGAAGATTTCAAAAGGCAGTGTGGGATGACAAAGTAAAATATTACAAAGAAATGTGCAAGGAGTTGGAGTCAGAAAATAAAAAATAGCGAACTCACTCAGCATTTCTTAAGCTCAAGGAACTGAAGAACAAATTCAAACCTCGAGTTGCTATAATCAAGGATGCTTTAGGCAGAATATTAAA
>NW_006399809.1:17871359-17874505 GCF_000299155.1 Elephantulus edwardii
GTGGAGGGAGAGCGCAGGAGGGGAAGACCCTGTATGAGGTGGATTGATTCAGTGACTGGGATAATCGGGATGGGTGTGTCAGAGGCAATGAGATTGGCACAGGATAGAGCAGGGTTTAGGGCTGTTGTACGTAGGGTCACTATGAGTAGCAAACGACTCGACGGCACATAACAACAAACAACAATGTTTTCTTGCTCTGTTTGTACAACAGCCTCTTAGTCTAGGTATAGGTTTCACATGAACATAATAAAGTGCTCTTAGGATTGCCATTCTTCTCAATGTTAGCCATAACTTGTTATGATCCACACAGTTAAATGCATTTGCATATTCAATTTAACATAAATAGTCATTCTTTCAGCCAGGATCCATCTGACATCAGAAATTCTATCCCTGGTGCCTCTTCTAAATTCCTGCTTGAATTTCTGGAAGTCCTCTATCTTTGTACTGTTCTAGTAACTATTTAATGGTTTTGGCAAGATTTTGCTTGCATGTGATATCTATGATATATGTCAATAGTTTCCACTTTCTGTCGGATCATCCTTCTTGTGAGTGGTAACAATTATAGACCTCTTCCAATCTATTGGCCAGAAAGCTGTCCTCCAAATTTCCTAGCACAAAGTGCGTCTAGCACTGCATCAGTTAATTGAAATATGTCAATTGACATCCCATCAATTCCTGGGCCTTATTTTTTGCCAAAGCCTTCAAAATAGCTTTAACTTCCTCCTTCATTACCATTGGCTCCTGCTCATATGGTATTTCCAGAAATTTTTCAGCGTCATTCAGTTCTTTTGGTATAGTGACTCTATGCGTTCCCTCCATCTTCTTTTTTTTTTAAGATACTAGTTTATTTACAAAATTAAAATACATTGTTTTCCACACCAGATCCTTTCCATTTCCCTCACCGCCCCCCACCCATCAAATTGTATGATGTCATGATTAATCCACCCCACACTTGACACATACTCACCCATTTGCTCCTACCCTGCTCTCCCCCTTGGATCCTCATACTCATTCTACAATAATGGTTTTATACAGCATTTGTCCTTGTAGGACTGAGTTAATTCACTCAGCATAATGCTCTTCAGTCCCTCTCAAGTTAGGTAATAATTTTATATTGGTTTACATACAAAGTTCATAAAGTTCATATACTTTGTTTTTCACACCAGACTTCCCTCCATCTTCTTGTGATGCTTCCTGAGTCATTCAATATATTATCCATAGCTTGTTTTAATATTGCAACTCAAGTCTTAAATGTTTTTTAGTCTTCTCTGCTTGAGAAATGCAGAGTGAGTTCTTCTCTTTTTATTCCTCAATTCAAGCTCTCAGCACATTCCATTACAATACTTTGTGTTTCCTTCCACAGCTGCCCTTTGAAATCTTCTGTTCAACTCTTACTCGGGCATGTTTTCCTTCTGTTTTGGCTCTCAACTCTCTAGTTCAATTTTCAGAATCTCTTCTGGCATCCGTTTCTGTGGTGGTTTTCTCTTCTATCTTTATAACTCTTTGCTCTCTTCATAGATGATATCCTTGATGTCATCCCACAACTCATGTGGTCTTTGATCATTCAATATTTCAAATCTATTCTTAAGATTATTTTGAAACTCAGGTGGAATAGATTCAAGATTGTATTTTGATTCTTGTGGAAATATTTTCATTTTCTTGGCTTCAATTTGAACTTGCACATGGATAATTGATGGTCTGACCCACAGTCCACACTTGACCTAGTTTTGATTGCTGATACGGAGTTTGTCCAATGATTCCTTCCACATATATAGTCAATCTGATTCCTATGCAGCTCATGAGGCGGAATCATGTGTAAATTTGCTATATGTGTTTTTTTAAAAAAAGGTATTTATAATGAATAAATAAATCATTGAACATATAAGATTTAGTTATTCTACTTCCAGTCTTGTTTCTACCAACAAACCCATACTTTCTGACTATTCCTTCTTTATTGTTTCCAACTTCTGCATTCCAGTCACTAATTATTCATGCAGCTTGACTGCACATTTGGTCAATTTTGGATGGCAAGATTTGGTAAAAATTTTCAATTTCTTCCTCTTTGGCTTTAGTTGACTTCAAAGACAGAAGGGGATAGTCCTTGGAAAAGGATGTCAATCCTGGAAAAGTACAGGACCTGTGAAGGAGAGAAAGATCCTCAATGAGATGGACTGACACAATTACTAAAAAATAAGAGTTATAAGGATGATGTAGGATCTGACAAGATTTTCATCCATTATACATAGGATCACTATGAGTCTGAGTAAGTGACCTCTACGGCATCTAATAACAACTGGTACAAAAAGTGTACACAGTGCTGTAATTAAGATCTGTTTTATTAAGGTTGTTGTTGTTATGTGTGTCACCTGTGACTCATAGCAATGCTATGTACAATAGCTCTGAAGCCTGGCCTATCCTGAGCCAATCTCACTGACTCTGGCACACCTACCCACATTACCCCAGATTATTAAGGTACAGTTGTAAGTAGTTATAATTTCACCAAAAATGAATATTGTCTTCTAACAGAGGAACAGTTTTAGTTCAAGATAGTTGAGATTATGTACTACCACTCATTTTCTCAAAAAATTGTATAACAAGTAAAGAAATGGATAAAAAAAATAAATACATTGCATTCTTGGAAAATTGGAAAGTAGATCACAAACAGACTAAGACAGAGAGTAAATTCTCAAATCTGTAACAGAAAGAGATAGAGCACAAAAGTAAAACTGACAACTACTTCAAATAAAAGAGAAAACTTCCTACAACTTGGTGACTTTCCACAACAGGAACTCTGATTACTCCAAAAGAAACAATAGTAGATTTCAGGAGTTAAGGCCAAAAGGTTAGCTAACCAATTAAGTGACAATTTAAAAAAAAACAACAAATAAACAACAACAACACAGCAGTTTCATAATCTCTGTTCTGCATTTGGCATATGACTATGGGTTAAATTCTAGTGTGCGTATGAATTCTGACATGAAAGACTGAAAGCTTAGGGACTGATATGAGGCAGAGGACTTTCTTGTCAATCTGTTGGTGTTGATTACTCAGAGACCCTATGAACAACAGATCTGAACCTGGTCCTGTCTTGCCCCATCCTCACACTTCCTGGCACACAAGAGCCCATTGCAGCAGTCATTGTGTCA
>NW_006399809.1:17881495-17907233 GCF_000299155.1 Elephantulus edwardii
TTAAAAGACATATTGCCATGGGAAAGTCTGCTGTTAGGGACATTTCCAAAGTTCTGAAGAGCAATGGTGTCTCTCTGGAGACGAAGGTGTGTCTGATACAGGCCATGGTTTTTCCTATTAGTTGTTATGCGTCAGAGAATTGGACAATGACTAGGGAGGATAGAAGGAGAATTGATGCCTTTGAGCTGTTGTGCTGGAGAAGAATATTGAATGTACACGGACTGCTAAGAAAACAAACAGGTTCATCCTGGAGAGGGTTAAACTGGGCTGCTCCTTGGAGGCAAGGATTCTGAGGCTTCGTCTAACATACTTTATGCATGTAGTAAGGAGGGACAGGTCCTTGGAGAGGGACATCATGCTTAGGAGGGTGAAGGGATAGCGGAGGAGGGAAAGGCTCTCTATGAGGTGGATTGATTCAGTAATTGGGGTAGTCAGGATGTTGGTGTTATGACCTCTTGTAAATTCAGTTTAAATTTCTGACAGTTCTCCTGTTAATGTACTGTTCTTGCCATTTTTTAATAATCATCAGCAAGATTTTGCTTGCATGTAGTATTAATGACATTGTTCATTCATTTTCACATTCTGTTTGATCACTTTTTTTTTAGAAAGAAAACAAATATGTACATTTTCTAGTCAGTTGGCCAGATAGCTGGCTTTCATATTTCTTGACATTAGAAATTGTGATTTCTCTGATCTTAAGTAAATTCTCAAAGAAGAACACCACAGAGATGCTTCAAAACAATGTATCTCTCACTATCCTAAAAATGCTCAGACCTTGTTAGCATACTTTGAAATTTCTTTGCTTAATAAAATTTATCACCGGAATGAGAATCTATCACTAGCAGGTAGTTAGACAAGAATATAGATAGATATCTAGGAGAATGAGTCATAGAATACACAATTCAGACATCTACTAAAATAATACGAAAAAAGAGAAGGAATTTATCCTTTACATCTTAAAAGCTATGTACAAATCTCAATTATATTCCACTATTTTCCAAGAGCTAGGAAGAAAGTAACTAGTTCATAAATTCCATCAGGAGCTTGGGGATTTTTGATGTAATGAGTTTTACAGTTTCAGAGGAGAATGCTTTGCTAATAATTATGTAACAGTAATTAAATCTGAAAAAGGCTGTACTCTAACTATGTTGATTTATTGCAGCTCCAACAAAGTACTCCTCGAGCGTGCACTGGAGTGTATGTTGCCTCCCTCCAGTTTTCTTTAAATTCTCACAGAGCACTGGGTCACAGATGGTCTGAGCTGCTATATTTTCCCTATTAAATTCCTAATAATCTTTTTCCGAGGCTGAGTCATGGAAGCCTGGGGATTTCTCATTTTAATTAGAAGGTTTAAGGAGCTAACTCTGTTTGAAATTTCCTCCTAGGAGAGATGGGTGCAGGTGATTCCATTCAGAAGAATGACACAGTGCGGTGGCCAGCGCCACATTTCCATATTAGATTGCAGCTCGTTTGGCTCGACTCCTATTTCTGAGAGTGATCATGCATTGTCTGAATTTGAGGAATCAACTTTAGAAAAATAAGGTTATTTGAGACCCATTCATTTTGGGGGACAGAATTTGGCATTTGCTAATTATCTTTACTTTGCATATAGAGCAGTAATTCAAGAATGTGAATTATTTGTTATTCCAAATGATATTTAATCATATCAATCTGAGCCAAAGAACAGATAGGGGAGCTATTTGTCCTTTATCCCTGCAATATTTTGTTTTCTTCCTTTGCCCTTCCTCACACTTGACTTTTTAATCTGCCAAGTTCTGGGGCCAACTCACATTAAGTATTATTTAGAACCCATCTTGCTAGCAAAGAAGTGTAAAATTCTATGTGAATAGACAAGCTACTCAAGGAATGCTTTTACTTTGTTGTAGAAACACAGACTAACATCAAGGTAAGCCATATAAGATTATCTTTGAGAGTTTACCAATGAGTCTGATCATTTGTAGGAAGCCTGCTATGTGAGATGGAGTGTGTGTTCTTAGGTGCAGTTCCATTGATATTATAATGCGAAAGGGAAAAAAAGAAAAGAAAATGCTTCTTATAAGACAGCTGTTCAAGTTTCATCTCCCTAACTGCAAAGCTGGTTTCTCTGTTTTTTTGTGAAATAATGAGCACCTCATGCTTTTAATGCATCGCAATCTAGAGAAGTCCAACCGAACTGTGGTTACCTTGTGAGCACCCTGGAGTGTGAACATGCCGCACGTGTTTCGGGCTGGCAGCAACTACTGTGTTTTACAAAACAAAGATGTATATGCAGAACAAATGCATTATTTTTTAAAAAAATATATTTTGCAAAAATACAGGGCTGCCATTTAGTTCCTTGGGGTCATACATACAAAAAAAGGTTTTCGTTTTCATGCTGAATTTTTTGGCTATGTTGCTTGATTCTTTGCCCTATTCAGGTTCAGCTAATTGAGGCATTCTAAGGTTTACTATGTATATTTGTTCAAATATTAACCTTCAATGATTGTACTCATGGCTTCATAATTTTCACAGCAATCACATATGACAGGACAGGACTTTTTTGGTCATAATTTAAAATATAAACATTAATAATATATTTATATACTTATGATACATTTCATAGAGAATTCTGATGGTGTAGTCTCAACAGATTTGTACCTTTAACCCAAAGGCAATTCAGAATTCACAATGACTCCTCAGAAGAAAGATAGGCAATCTCTCCCATGAAATTTACAGTCTCCAAAATCCCACTGGAGGGGGAGCTATGATTTGGCTCTGACTTAATAGCAATTGTGTTGTTGTTATGTGCCATTGAGTCACCTGCGACTCACAGCGACCCTATGTACAACAGTATATATATATATATATATATATATAGAGAGAGAGAGAGAGAGAGAGAGTAATTATATATATACATATATAAATAAATAGAAAAAGAGATAGAATTATAAAATCTATAGGGAATGTTATGGCATATTAACAGAGAGTAATTCTCATCACTGGACCAATTGGCAGCATCAGGATCGATGGTGAAGAGATTGAGATTGTTCACAGCTTTAGTTTGCTTGTCTCCACAGTCAACACTCTCGGCACCAGCAGCCAAGAAATTAAAAGACGTATATGCGATGGAAAAGTCTGCTGTTAGGGACTGTTCCAAAGTTCTGAAGAGCAATGGTATCACTCTGGAGACTAAGGTGCATCTGATACAGGCCATGGTCTTTGCAATCACTTGTTATACATCAGAGAGTTGGACAGTGACTAGGGATGATAGAAGGAGAACTGATGCCTTTGAGCTGTGGAGAAGAGTATTGAATGTACCATGGACTGCTAGGTAAACAAACAGATTCATTCTGGAAAGGGTTAAACCAGGTGGCTCCTTGGAGGCAAGGATTCTGAGGCTCCGTCTAACATACTTTGGACATGTTGTAAGGAGGGACTGGTCCTTGGAGAGGGACATCATGCTTGGGAGGGTGGAGGGACAGCGCAGGAGGGGAAGACCCTCTAGGAGGTGGATTGATTCAGTACCTGGGGTAATCAGGATGGGTGTATGGGAGACAGTGCGATTGGCACATAACAAAGCAGAATTTAGGCCTGTTGTTCAAATCCTTCAGCTCCTCCGAAGGAGAGGGATGGGCAATCTCCTCCCTTGGTCCAATTAACTGCCCTTGAAAATCCACCAGAAGGTCTGTTATGAGTTAGTCCCAACTTGATGGTACACCACAACAACAACCACATATAACTAATCAAAACAAAATTGAAAAAAGAAATAATAGTTCCAACACTAAATTCAGAGTTACATCAGAAGGTGAAAAAAAAGTAAAGATATGTTCAGTCTGAAAATATTCTACTAAAATAAAAAGAGAAAGGAGTGGGGAGAGTTAAGAATGTTTTGTCTTTAAGGATACATTTTCTTTCCGCTACCCCTAGGCCAACCTGATGTTTCTAGAATGTGCTGGCTAGAACCATATGCTTAGTGAGTCCATTTGTGAAATGTGTGGACGAGGTGGCTGGAGGGAGTGAGGGCTGCCAGACTGCCTCTGAGTGAGCAGGTTGGCCTGCACGGTGTGTGTCGATAATACTGTAATAGCAAGGAAAACAAGGCCAGTTCATTTTGTGGGGTAAAGCGAACCACATTTGTTTCTAAAAGGTTCACTTATCAACAGTAAGTGATCTTTCAGACCTCCTTTACAAAATAGCTGGATTGGAAATCCAGAACCATAAATTCTGCGAGAAATGACGCAATAAACTGCTTAATAGATTTTTGGAACTGAAAAGAAGTATAACGTGTATAAGAAGAATATGCTTATTCGTGTTCTTATCAACACTTTTCCTGAAAATTCTAAGTGTCTGCAGGCCAGACTTGATCAACCACTTTTCCTGAGCATTTTGGTCAGAGGAAAAGCTGAAGACAAGAAGCATACAAGCAGATTCTTGAAGGAGTTAAAGAAGACAATGTTTCAGACTTCTGATTAATGGTCAGGGACGTTCCAGGCTGCTCTGCCTACCTCAGCAGTACATGACTGGTACAGCAGGGTAATATCTAATAACTAATCTTTGACACAAGAATTAAGTCATTTTGCAAGAAAGGATATCATTAGAAGCCAAATTGAATTATAAGTAATACTATCTCTGTGGAGGATTGTAAATTAATTGGTTTTTAACAATAACATTTCTGTATTTTATTAAAGCAGCATAAGAATTCGGTGAAGAAACGAATGTAGCAGATAAACAGGCCAGGTGCTGGTGATGCAAATGAAATAGATGACAGATGGTGAGTAGCACGCTCACTCTCTGTGTGTGTATAATGGATAGAGGTAATCAAATTCCTTTGTGAATTGGCGACTTTTCTTTACATCAAGAACTTTAACACGGGCCTGCTTACACTACTTCCCACCTCCTGCTCCTCAGCATACACATGTGCGCGCGCGCGCGCGCGCACACACACACACACACTCACACACACACACACACACACAGACAAACACACCCTCTCTTTATCCGCAAACATATCCTAATGACAGCCTACATTACTAGCGGAAAGATGGGCTATAACTTTATTTACATAACACCACACACAAATATCATTCCACCAAATCAACCTGTATACACTAAACAACAGATTTCTCTGATGAGAAGACCACATGAAGGAAACAAAGCCACCTGTTTAGAGGAAAGAAGTTCCATTCAGCACGAGATGTGATACTTAGACCAAGAGGCTAGGTGATGGTGAAAAGTTTTGACTCGTAGGTTGAGCTTTTCATGAATGCCTTCAAAAAGTCATGATTATTTTTTTATGAGCTTCCTTTTGCCTTCCAGTAATGGTGGCAAGGTCTTAATATCCAAGGAAAACATGGATAAAAGTTAACTATTACATTAACAAATTACATATGAACTGATTTACTTCTTTCCTAACCTAATACCAAATAGATTGTTCACTCACTGCTACATCCAATAAAAGGAAAACGGTACATAGCTAATTCAGTTATAGAAATCCATATCTCATGTTGAACACAGAAAGTAATTCCACTCCACATTGTAATAGATTAACGTTCAGTCACTGAAGATTATCTTTATGTTCAAATCCCTATTTCCTATAATTTCATTCTGTTGTACTGATCACCAAGTCAGAGAAGATTTGATGAAAATCCAGTAATTATGTTCATTGGGCACTTCCACTTGGATACTGAGAAGATGACTTAACAGCAGCACATCCTACACAACACTTCTTTGATTCCTGGTGGTACAAACAGATAATGCAGATTGCTAACTAAAATGTTAGATGTTTGAGTCCATCCACGAGAGGCCCATCAGAATAAAAACAGCCAATGAAAACCCTATGGAGCACAATTTTACTTTGACACAAACAAGGTTGCCATCCTTTGGCACCTACTCAATGGTACCAGTGGTCAGCTATCTTCTTCAAAGCCAGGTCCACAGAGGAATCTCCTGTCTCTCTTTCACTCAGGCTTGAAATTTTGGAGTTATCTTGGTCTCTTCTTTCTCTTACACTTTCAGTGTGCAGTGAAGATACAGAATAAGATGATTTTTTTCCCATCTAAAATATCCTCAAGTTTATCATTTTCTCCGTACTCCTGTTTCTGAGTCCTAAACCAGGTAGTTTAGGACTACTAATAGTAGTAGGCTACTTTGTGCTAGGCTGCTTTGTTGGCCTCCAGACTCTCTCCCTTCTGCACTATGCTCATATCAGGTTAGCTCTATCTCCTCTTCCTACTGCTTCCAGGGCTCACTGGGTCCTTAGTCACCCATTCCTTTGCCGTTGTGTACCATCGAGTTGAAACAGACTCATAATTGACCCTCTACTGAGTTTTCAGAAGCAGTAAATCTCAAGGTAGGTGAATGTCCATTTTTCTATCATAATATCAGTTTGTAGATTGAAATCCCATGACTTTGGGTTGGCAGCACAACTCCTGACCCCTAAGCCTGGAGAACTGAGAACTCCTTTGTCACCTGGTCTTTATACAGCTATTGTTGGAGTCACATCATTCTCCAGCAATTTGCATAGCTACCTTATTTTTTTTTTTCCCTAACCTCAGGGTATTCACACATGCTTGACTCCTTCCTTAGCCTTACCCAAACCTTTGTAGTCAGTGACTCATTATATAACAGTCATTTGCCATTTTGAATTTTCCTCTGGTTGTCTCATACCTGGTAGTAGAGTCTGCCCAGCTGTATATGGGGAGTTATTTAAGATGGGGGATTGCATTTTCAAATGTTCGTATCTTTCTTGACTGAAAGACTCTGAATTGCACCTTTAAACCATTGTAGGTGCTACATCACAGTGCAGCAAGTAACATATACTAAATCCTCTAGCATACTCACTCCTCACAGTCATTGTTCTCTTTCTGGCCACCTCTCAACCCCTGGCTCAAGCTCAGCCCTTTCTTTCCAGGTCCTAAATTCTCACCACAGTCTTCTCTGACAAAACCCTGTTCTGTTTTACACTGCTTTGCATTAGATATTCTGTGATAGGTGCCCTCTTTTTGCTCAGTTAGGCCCTGGGACCTCTGTTTTGACACTATTATTCCTTCACCTTGAGGAATCTCCCCTGCTACTCCCTTAACTGTGAAAGCTATGCATAGCAAGTGATCAAAGAATGTATGTTCATTGATGTGTTAGCTAAGTATGCTCTTGCATTATGATACAAATTTACAATTTACTAGATTATTCTAAAATTCACTTAATTTGCCCTTATTTTATACACACACACACACACACACACACACACACATATAATTTATGTGCATGTGCGCACGCGCGCACACACACATACGCCTACCAGGGCACTTCATAAACCAGCCATGAAATTTGATTCCAAGAAGTGCAAATGACATTTGTGTTGCAGAAATCTGTGCTTAAGGCAGCAAAAAGCGCTCAAGTTTGTCCTGATGGCACTAATCTTGTGTTGACTCTTCCCAAGGGAATAGTGTGCTTTTGGACTGTTTCTGATTTTCTATTACATGGCTTTAAAGGAAGTATACAATATCCTGATCCTAAGAGGATCAGCTCTTTAATAAACCAAATTGACCTTTCTGTTTTTTTTCCCAAGGGGAAAGGGGTCATCCTCCTTGTCTTGAAGCCCCTTTTCTTGCCTGACAATAAATTGATTTTGTGACTGTTGTGTTTGGCTTTTGTGCATGACAACCACATATATGGTAAAGAGTAATGACCAAAAGTCATATTCCTGGGCAGCTGGATATAGCCAGATGAGACAATAAATATAATTTGTTGAATTACAGAGGTAGCTCCTGTTCTGTTAGCAGTGTGTTCAGCTTCAACATCTTGACAAAGAGATGATGTCACCAGTCATAAGAGAGGGCAGACCACCTGCCAAGCATCCAGTCATCCCCAGTCAAAACCAAGAGCTCAGAGTTTCCAAATACTCCTTTTTAATTCTCATTCCAATTTAAAATTATACTGTTTTTTAACCAAAATATTTTTATTAATATTATGTTATTGTTGTTGTTAGGTGTCATCAAGTATGACTCATAGCAATCCTATGAACAACAAATCTGAACCTTGTCCCTATCTTGTACCATCTTCACACTTCCTGGCACACTAGAACCCATTGTGGTAGTCACCATGTAAATCCACCTAATAGAGGGTCTTCTCCTTCTCTGACCCATCACCCTTCCAAGCATATGTCCGTTTCCGAGGAATAGCCTCTCATAACAATATGCTAAAAGCATGTGAGGGAAAGCCTTACCAATTCTTGCCTCCAACTAGCACTTCAACTACACCCTCTCTGAAATTTTTATTTCTTCTTTTGGTAGTCGATGGGATGTTCAGTACTATTCTCTAACATTATAGCCCAAAGGCATCAATTCTTCTTCTGTCATCCTTATTCATTGTCCAGCTCTCAGATGCGTAGCAAGTGATCAGAAAGACCATAGCCTGAATCATATGCATCTTGGTCCTCAAATATTATATACTAAGGATAAAATATTGAAGTTGTCAATAATTTCATCTTACTCAGATCCACAATCAGTACTCTTGGTACCAGGAACCAAGATATCAGGAGGCATGTTACACTAGGAAAGTCTGCAGCCAGGGACCTCTCCAACTTATTGAGGAGCAATGATATTAGTATGAGGACTAAGATGTGTCAGATTCAGGCATGGTCTCTCTGATTAGTTGATATACATCTAAGAGCTGGATAGTGAATAAGGATGATAGAAGAATTGATGTCTTTGAGCTGTGTTGGAGAAGAGTACTGAACATCCCAAAGATGGCCAAAAGAATAAACAAATTATGTCTTGGAGAAAGTACAGCCACAGTGCTCCTTCAAGGTAAAGGTGATAAAGTTTCATCTCACATATTTTGGACATGTTGCCAGGAGAGGCTATTCCTTGGAGAAGGACATCATGTTTGCAAAGAGAGGAGGTTCAGTGAAAGAGAGAAAGACCCTCGACTGGTGGATTGACCCAGTGACTGCCACAATGATCTCTAATATGTTAGGAAATAAAAGATAGGTGTGAGAGAGTTCAGATATGTTGTTCATAGGGTTTCCATAAGTTGTACTCAACTTGATGGCACATAACAACAAGGATAATCAGATGGGAAAAGGATACGTAACTTCTTTACGTGTGATTTACAGCCTCTGAAAATTCATTATAGGGTCAGCTATGAGTTGGTCCCTCAACAGCTCAACAACAACAAGAATAATAAAAAATCATACAGTTTGATCAATGTGTAGTAACTCACCTGTAATGAGTACTTCTGAAAACTCACACCCTTAAAAACTATTGAAACTCTACCAATTCTTTGGCACAAGTGGACATAATAAAGGTTCTGATTTAACAATAGATTGGCACACATATCTTTTTGTGGAGCTATGTAAGAGTTACTGGTATATTGGGAAATAAAGGAGATATTTTACTATACTAAGCTAAGTACTCTATTCTGGGACCAGTTACAACCTAAATTCTGACTTATTACATCAGTATTGCTCAGTATTAGTACCTTGAGCTTTCTTAGAAAAATTAAATTTATTTATATCCCTTAGATTTCCTCCCTCTCTGACAATTCTGGCCTTTCTTTTGCACAAGAGGAATTCTACAATGGAGTTCCAAAGCCTCTCCTTTCTAATGCATCTGTAAACAGCTGCAGCTCCCTGTTCAATATTGGCTGCAGCTGCCATAAGGCCCCAGAAGGACAACCAAATGGAGAAAGCTCCCCTTAATTGCCTCACCACCCCCGATTGAATTTATGTTTTGTTTTTAAGTAACATTTTGTTGCATTTGCATTACTGAAATTACCAGGTTAGAGTAAACTATAATCCCAAATCAATGTTCCCCAAAAGAAAGCAGACGTGAACTTTATCACCAACAACAAATTCAATTTTCACATTACCTACTGACAAAGAAGCTGGTGCCAGTAACACTTGCAGATTGCCTAAAAGTCCACCAACCAGGAGGAAAACCACACATTTTAAGTCCTAATATCTCATAATTTGCTTTCTTTTAAAGTATTTTTGTTCATCTATAGGTTGGAAAGCATTTGTACACATTTTGGATTTGTTTCTAAAATGAGTTGGGTGACACTTAAGGACAAGTCCTAGCCATCTAGAGTTTAAATTTGTGTTATTCAAATATGAATGATAATAAAACATTAACAAATCAAGTGGGATAAAGTAAATAGCTTCAAGGCAGCAAAATATTGTATCTACAAATTTCTAAAATCTTGATCAAAGAGGAAACTAGAACATTCACAATTACATAGAAATGCAGAAGAAGACTACAAGAAATAATTACACTGTGCCTACATCATTTTAACTATCTTCTTCAACGTTCATAGAGTTTTCAAAGGCCTGTTATTAAGGAAGTAGATGTCCATCCTGCTTCCTATCTGTCTTAATGAGGGAGCATCATCAAAACCTGTTTACCATGGTAACCCTTATGGCATTTGACACACCAGTGGCACAGTTTTCAGTATCACAGCAACCCCAAATTATCTCAGTACAGGAAACTGACAGACAAGTGCTGTACTACTTAGAACAATATTTTCCCCAAACACCATTAACACCAGGATGAGGATTGCAAGCCTGAGGGCCCAACTGACTTTTAAATACAAAGACCTGCCCACCATGTCCTGATTGTTTAAACAAGAGCCTTCCAGCCCACAGCTGATTGTTAAAAAAATGAAGTCAATCAGCTTACCCTTCTATGTTAATAAAATAAAAACCCCCAAAACTATTTACAGCATACTGGGAGCTGGACCTTTAACAAGGATGAAAGAAAAAGAATTGATGCCTTTGAGCTGTGGTGTTGGAGAAGAGCACTGAAAATCCCATGGATGGCCAAGAGAACAAACAGATAGGTCTTGGAGAGGTTGCATCCAGAGTGCTCTTTGGAGGCAAGAATGATGAGCTTCACCTCACATACTTTGATCATGTTGCTAGGAGAGGCTATTTCTTGGAGAGGAACATGATGCTAGGAAGGGTGGAGGGTCAGCAAAGGAGAGTAAGACCCTCAACCAGGTGGATTTAATAGGGTGGTATTAATAAGTTCAGAATTCTCTATATAGGTATCAATTATAAATTGGTATTACTAAGTTTCAGAATTCTTTATATAGGTATCAGTTATAAAACTATAGTTATTTTTCTTCAGCCTGCAAAACTAGTTGCTTAGCCTCAGAATTCTGTTTCTTGTCTTTAGTCATGTAGAGTAGTCTGATCTTTCTGTTTACCAGAAGAGGAAATGCATCCTATCCTAGATGCTGGTGAAGCTGGTTCTCCAGTCATATGTAAATGTATTTTAATTTGCCTGTTTACCAGGAAGATAACTGGGGCCTTCCTGAATTACTGATACATAGGGGGGAACTGTCCTTTTTCAGATGTATAAATTAACATTTTTACTAACAAAAGTGCATTGCTAAATGAGCTGGAGTTTCATCCTAGTGTATAAGGCTATGACCACTCCCAGATGGGGAGGCAGCCTTAGAGGTGACTCACTGTCTCCCAGATCTGTGTAATAAAGTACATTTATGGATATTGCAGCCCATTTGTCTTATTGGCGACTGACTACGGAAAGAACCCCTTGTGTTCAGTGACTGTTGCAATGGGCTCTTGTGTGTCAGGAAATGTGAGATAGCACAGGAAAGAACAGGGTTGAGATCTGTTCTTCATAGGGTCGCAATGATGGCACCTAACAACAACTTCATTTTAAAAGGAAAAAAAAAAGGAGGGAAAGCCCATTAATTACTTTTTTCCGTGGTGGATATACTTGACTAATCTCACTTCAAATAAAACTAAGTAGGAAGAAAGAAAACAATAAGCAAACAATATAACCAGAAAATGTTTTCTTTCCATTCATGCTCACTTTCGTTTCATTCTAATCCTGAGATGCATTGTAAATTGTAAAGATGTTTGAAGATACCATAGAAACTACACTTTCCCTCTCCTTAAAATATAGAATTTATTCTATGAGGAAAACTATTGACTTGACAGGGTTTACCTACTTAAGTATTTTGACAGCAAAGTAAATGTTCTTGTTGTTGTTTGATGCCGTTGAGTCGTAGATGACTCATAGAGACCCTATGAACAAATGTCCTCAATGTTAGATATAAAAAAAGAGTGCGAGGGTATGAGGGAGAGAAATAAAGAAAGGAATTGGTTCCAAGAAACAAACAGGCCTTTACTGTGTGACCTGAGAGGGACACCAATGGCCTGAAGGACCCCCGAACCGGTGGTCCTGTCCTGTCCCGAGTGGACGGCGAAGACCCAAGACTCCAAGACACCGGCTTGATGCAACAGCAAGAGGAGAGGTTATTGCGGAGCTCCGGGCCTACACGTATCTCTCGCAGGAGACAGAGGAGTCGACCTCGAGCAGACAAAGTTGGCTTTTTTTATACACTTTAGGGGGATACAACTGGGTATCAGCTTCTCATTGGGTGATGAAAGCACAGTTTGAATTCATTGGTTCGGTTTTCGCTCATGGTTTACACAGCACATTTGCACGTAGCACATGTGGCAGTCACGTAGCACATGTAACAGTTAGACAGATCTTTAACTATAGGGTGGTTTCACAAATTCTTAAGTATACAATGAGTTCAAACTCCAGGGTAGTGGAAAAGCACAAGACACACGCGTTATCAGTCGGGAAACAAAGGCACATGGGTTATCAGTCGAGAAATATCTGCTTGTTTGTCCTACCCTATAGTTAGCCATTTTTTAAATACTGTTGCCCTGGATACAACTGGGTGTGGGGCTCTACCCGGGACAATGGAAAAATTCCTGAGTTTAACTTAGCTGAGAACTATAGAAACCTGAGTTTAATTCAGCTGAGAACTATAGGGGCTGTTTTAATTTTAATCTTTCAGACCCAGCAGCATGGCATTCAGATAGGATCAAAAATGGCCCAAGGGCAGTTTGGGGGGTTTCCTTTTTATATGGGTCCTGGGGAGAACTAAGATGGTATTTCTCAGCATTTGACTTGTTAATTAAGTTAGGTTTTAGCACCTTTTTTCCAAGCTCAGACCCTTACCAGGATCCACTGTCTGGTCTGGTCTATGATATGACCAGCTTAGATATTATCAAGTTTCTCAGGAAGTGATCAAGCTGTGGGAGGGGGACAACTGCCATATTCTTCCTTCACTCAACACTTGTGTGACTTTCATCCTTTCTCAGGGTTCATTGGGTTTCTGGAGGCAAGCTATTACAGAACTGGATGCCACTCCTGCTTCCAAGCTTGTTTTAATCAGGGAGCTCCACCAAACTCTGTCCGCCATGGGTAACCACTAACGCACTTGACACATTAGTGTCACAGTGTTCAGATAGGATTATTAAAATAGGGAGGGGACAGGGGAAGAAAGAGCACATCAAGATGCAAGAAACTATCTTCCAGAATCCAGCCACTTCTCAAGGAGCCTCCAAGTTGCAGACTTAGACCATCACTGCTGCTTTTTAAAATACAGTCACATCCACCAAATGCTAGTTGACTATAAACCAAGAAATTTCCAGCCCACAGCTCATTGTTAGCTAAATCTTACAAGTCCAATCTGTTGACACCGAACTATGGACCAAAAAAACCAAAAAACAACCAAATGTTCTATACAACCCTCATTAGGATGTGAGAATTCTTCTTCCAACCACCTCACAGGAGCCTCCACACTGCAGACTTGTTCCAGTACTACCTCTTTTTTAAATACAGGCACACACCCACCAATTGTTGATTATGAACCAAGAGGACCTTCCCCTCCCCACAGCCCACAGCCCACAGTCCACAGCCCACAGCCCACAGCCCACTGTTAACTATATTAGGCTAGTCCAATCAGCTGACACCTGCTTGTAGATGAAAAAAACTAAAATCAACCAAAGGTTCCGTATGAGACCCTCATCAAGATGTGAGAACACCTTTTTTTATTATTTTATTATTATCGGTGAAACTTTATAGTGATTATCAGCTTTTGATTCAACAATTAATATACATTTTGTTTCATGATGTCAATTGTAATTCCCTCAAAGTAACAACACTCTTATTTCCTCCCGGGGTTCCATGTATCTATTTGTTATTCTTTATACTCCCTTCCTGCCTTCCATATTTTACTTTGGGTGAAGGCTGCCTTTATGGTCTCATAAGATTAATTTCTCTGAGTAGTAAGTGCCTCACAAGTATTAAAGGTCCCTTTATACACACATCTTTCATTGGGCTAAAAGGTTATCCTCTGGAATGGTTTCAGATCCAGGTTTGAAGGTTAATTTGGGACCCACAGTTTTGGAGTTCCATCCATCTGCCTCAGATCAGTATGGTAGATGTTTTATGGTTTTGAACACTTGGCTTCTGTCCAGGACCTCCATAGTCCTAATTTGAGCTTTATAATTTTTTTAATAATTATTTTCTCCATACAGTTCCTATACATATTTCATTAGGTTTATTCCTAAGTGCCTTATAAAGTTCATTGTTGTCGTTGGAATAGATTTTCATACTATAGATTTTTTTTAAATACCACTTTCAAACAGTTTGTAATATGGTGTTATCAAACTACCTTGATAGACTTTCTCATTGCTGCTAACAATTTGTAGATTCTTTCTAGCTTTCTAAGGAGATACAAAGGCGCTGGATTATTTCTCTTTTGTAACCTCCATAACTTATTTTTTGCTTTTCTTTTTTCATCAACTAGGGTTTCTAGAACAAAGTAAAATAGAAAACAGAAGACTTAGAATCATACTCTTTTCCTCGTGTAGAAGGTTTTCTTCTAAAATTATTCTATAAATAGTTTTAAAAAATACTTTTCTTTTTGCTGAGATCTGTGTTGTTGCTGTTGTTGAGTACCACTGAGTCAGAACCGTCCCAGCTGACCCTCTCGCGGGTTTTCAGAGGCAGCAAATTGCATGGGGGGAGATTGTCCATCTTTCTCCCGCCAAACAGCTGATGGACGCAAACCAGGTGATTTTGGGATTGCTGCGCATCCTTTTTCACTGGGCCACCAGAGCTTTGAGTTAGACAGCCTGTATTTTATGATGATGACTATTTGGTTTCTTGGAAGCAGGAATGGCATCCACTTCCTAAACAACACGCCTCCGGAAACTCTATGAACTTTGATAAATGTCGATAATTACAGAAAGGCTTCAGGCCTTTTGTTCCTAGTGTCACTATTAGTCGTGCTCAACTTGAAGGCAATCAACAACGACAACATTTCATTTCAGCCTATTTCCGAGAGATTGTTATCATGAAAAGAGATTGAATTTTATCTAATTTAATACTTTTTGTCATTTTATTGAGCTAATTATTATGACTTCAATTTATTGATGTGACAAATTATAGTAATAAACTTAGATCATTAAAAATAAGTTAAAATAACATAATGGTAATAATAATTCTAAAAATGGAGGAAAATTATAGTAGAAAGAATAAAAATTATAGTATATCATTTAAGAGAAGATGGGAATGAAAACATTCTCTGATGCTTTATCTGATGCTTTTCTGAAAAAAGGGGTTAAATAGTTTTGCAGATGAGAACTTTTAGATCCTTTAAAAAGAAACTCCTCCCACTTGCCTCTGGAGAAATAGCTACTTTGATTTGTGACACAAGAACATATTCTTTGATCTATGTCACCCTTCTCCATGGCTCTACCTCTCCCATACACGGAAGCCTTTTGCTCAATGGTTTTCTGTTCTTTTCCAATCTTAAATCTGCAGCATAAATTGGGATTAAGCACTTCCCTGGTATTCTAAACATGTTTTGAATCTAAGTATTTACATTTTATAATATTCTTCTAAGAGACTAGGCTTTTTTTGGGGGGGAGGATGTAAAGGACATATTAAATAACTGCTGAGTTATTTTGTGATTTAATTCTTTCAATTTGTTGAAGCACAAGACATAATCAATAATTTTGGGTAGAAAAGCAAGTTAATGTACAGCAATAAAATTAAGATAATTAAGTGTCTTAACAAGTGCATTTGAATCAACCACTTGTGGAAAGACTTTTGTAGACAGTTTGAAGTATCTTTAAATAAGCTGACATTATTTTATATTGGGGAATTATTTATTTTGTCAAATATGATAATGGTTTAATTATTCTATAGGAGCATGATCTTTTAAAAATAGGTTTCTATTGATTTTTGGGGGGGGAGAAGGATGGGCAATTAATTGCTTCTGAAAACCCATTTAAGGGTCAGCTATGGGTCGGTTCCAATGTGACAGCACACAACAACAACATTAATATATTTAGAGATTAAATGTCATAATGTCTACAGTTAACATAAAAATCCATATACAACTACTATTGTTGTGTTATGTGCCACTGAATCAGCATCACTCATAGTAACTCTATGAGCAATAGAGTAAACCTTGCCCTATCCTGTATTATCTTCACAATCTCTGACATACTTTCATTGCTGCATTTAATTTGCTGTTCCATCTAATAGACAATTTTTCATTTTCAATGCCCCTTAACTTTTCCCAGCATAATATCTTATTCCAAGGACTTCTCATAACATGACCATACTATTTTAATTTTCCTAAACAGATAAGTGCACTCTGGTAAATTATTGTTGTTAGGGGCCATCCATTAAAGTACAGCTCAAAGCGACACTATGAGCAGTAGATCTGAACCTTGTTCTATCCTTTGCCATCTTTATACTTCTTGACACACTTGAGCCCATTGCAGCAGTCACCATATCAATCTACCAGGTTGAGAGTCTTCCTTTCTGTTGCTGATTCTCTACCCTTCCAAGAATCATGTCCTTCTCCAAGGAACAGCCTCTCCTAGAAACATGCTGAAGTATGTGAAGTGAAACCTCATCATCCTTGCCTCCAAAGAGCACTTCGGCTGCACCCCCTCTGACATCTTTTTTTTGTTCTTTTGGCCATCCATGGGATGTTCAGTGCTCTTCTCCAACAACACATCTCAAAGGCATGAATTATTCTTCTGTCATCCCTATTCATTATCCAGCTTTGGATTGCATAGCAAGTGATCAGAAAGACCACGGCCTAATCAGACACACCTTAGTCCTCAAACTGACATCATTACTGCTCAATAATTTGGAGAGATCCTTAACTGCAGACTTTCCCAGTACAGCAGGTCTCCTGATTTCCTGATTGCTGATACCAAAGGTGTTGATTGTGGATCCAAGCATGATGAAGTTGTTGACAGTTTCAATCTCTTCTTCATTTATCATGATGTTGTCTATTGATCCAGTGGTAAGAATCTGGGTTTTTTTTTTACATTCCAGTCATCAATTATTAATGCAGCTTGATTGCATGTTTATCCAAATTCAGCCTGCAAAAGTTGGTAACCTCAATTTCCTCTCTTTGACTTTAGCCCTTGGTGTGAATATTTGAATAATAATCGTATTAACAGGCCTTCCTTGTATGCAAAAGGACATTATCCTGTTACTCACAGGCTTTGTACTTAAGGATACATTTCAAAGTGGTCTGGTCTTTTTAACTATGAATGCAACACTTTTCTGACTCAAATTTTCATTGCCAGAATAGCTAATTCTATGATTTTCTAAAGCAAAACTGGTCACTGAAAGTCTGTCTTGATTTTTGTTGTGTACCCTTGAGTGCGTCAGAGAGCTGGACAATGACTAGGGAGGACAGAAGGAGAATGGATGCCTTTGAGCTGTGGTGCTGAAAGAGTATTGAATGTACCATGGACTGCTAGGAAAACAAACAGATTCATCCTGGAAAGGGTTAAACCGGGCAGCTCCTTGGAGGCGAGGATTCTGAGGCTCCGTCTAACATACTTAGGACATGTTGTAAGGAGGGACAGGTCCTTGGAGAGGGACATCATGCTTGGGAGGGTGGAGGGACAGCGCAGGAGGGGAAGGCCCTCTAGGAGGTGGATTGATTCAGTGACTGGGGTAATTGGGATGGGTGTGTCAGAGACAGTGCAATTGGCACAGGACAGAGCAGAGTTTAGGGCTGTTGTACATAGGGTCACTATGAGTTGCAAGCAACTCGACGGCATATAACAACAACAACAACAACCCTTGTGTTGGAATTGACCGATAGCTGACCTTCCAGCTAGTTTTCAGAGGTAGTAAATCACACAAAGATTGATTATCTATCTTTCTCTCTCAGAACATCTTAAGGGTTCTCTTGGCATTGGCAGGACAATTATTTACCACTAAGCCACCAGAGCTCCCTTGCTAATGCCTAGAATGTCAATCTTTATGCATTCTATCTCATTGTTTACAATGTCCTGTTTCCCTAAGTTCATACTTCATCTATTTCATACTTCTATTATTGGTGAATGTTTGTCGTTGCGCTACCTCACCTTGAATGTCCAATCCAAGGCTCTTTCTCTAGTCCTCTATCAAATTGTCTAACTGTAGAACTATGCTCTGTTGTTCATATGAAGCCTTTCTTGCCTGAAACCTTACCTCAATGATCTAGCCTGGCCCATTGTCACCTCACCCAGGGAGTACCAAGCCAGCCTCTCAGCCTGAACTTTGGGCATTCTGGACCTTGTGCTGCCACCTCATTGAAGGAGCTTTTGCTACTTGCACCATGATATCTGTCTGTCTGCTTGTCTTCAGAGTGTGTTTTTAGTGGTATGATCACTTGTCTATCAGTTTCTTGTGTGAGATTGTGTGTGACTTGTATGTTACTGCTCTTAATAGCTTAGATATGTATATATTTGCTTTTTTATTGTCTTCTCCTACAGATGTGGTGCTTGTCTATCAAATGCTGTAGTAAAGGAGAGCTCCCAGACCAGGCAGACTAGGAAGAAGGACTGGCCAGCAACTTCTGAAATGATAGATCTTTGGGAACCCTATGAACATTAAACAACAACTTAGTCACATGCAAAGTTAATGTTAGGCCTGGGCAAGGAGGGCCAGAGGGAGAACAAGAATGCAGACTTCAGACTGGATGGCCTTATCTGCAGCTGATAAGGTGGACAAAGGACCTTGCCAACCTCACTGAGCCAACTGTGGACCATAAATTAAGAAATGGAATGCAACTCCCTTCTTCCCGAAGACCCCATTATAAAAACCCCATCCCAACCCCCCGGGGTTGCGAATTCTCTGCTCTGTGCCTTCAGGACAGAGGATTCACCTGGGAGCTCCACTTGAATAAAGTTATAACTTTAAACCTCATCTCTCTTTCACTGACTTCTTCAGGCAAGCCTCTAATACAGGTAACATGTGTGCTGATTATACATTAATATCCATCTGAATGTTTGGTAATGGCCAAAGATGACAGAAGAATCAAAGCCTTTAAGTTGTGGTGTTAGAGAAGAGTTTTGAATATCCCATGCACTTTCCAAAAGAATAAACAGATATGTCTTGGTGGACGTACAGCCAGGGTCCTCCTTGGTGACAATGATGGTAGTTTCATCTCACGTACTTTGGGCATGTTGTTAGAGGGGGGCAATCCTTGGAAAAGGACTTCATGCTTGGAAAGGTGGAGGGTCAGCTAAAGAGAAGACCCTTAACAGGATCGATTGATACAGTGACTGTGATAATGAGGTCAAGTATATGAGAGATGGTGGGGATGGTGCAGGATAGAACAGGGTTCAGATCCATTGTTCAAAGGGTCACTGTGAGCCAAAGTCTACTTGACAGCATATTACAACAATGACATTTGCTTACAACTTCTCAAAAGAAAATATATATGACAAGATTTTAACTGACAAGTGATAAAGAAAAACAGTGTGCCAAGCAACTCCTGAGATAATCCCAGGATAGAGCAAACAGTAATCATCCAATTATTAGTCAAAGGTTGAAGGTTCAAACCAACCCATTAGTGCCTTGGAAGACAGACCTGCCGATCTTCTGAAAGATACACCTTGAAAACCTTTCAAAGCAGAGTTCTATTCTGAAACACAGAGGTCCCCATGGGGTGAAAAATGACTCCACAGCAGCAGGAGATTCCTACTTTATAACATCTATAACCTTGTGTAAGCCTTGGGGGTGAGATAGAATGACAAATTCTTTTCTAATGAAGAGAATATTGCAAAGTGGTGGATTATTACTTCTGCAATTAAATAAGATAAAGACTTGGAGTTCTCTGCCTCTCTTCCTCTGAGAAAATGAAGTCAGAAATTATGAGTCCCTCTGTGGAGAGTCTCATTGTCAAGGAACAAATGCTTGTGGCCAAAAACCTAAGAACTGAAACCTGACATTTAATAGCAAATAGATTGGAAAATTATTATCCCTAAATATTGAGCTGAGGAGAAAGCAGCTTTCTGAGAGACTCGTAGCTGTGGTCTAGGGACCAGAGAGATAAGATCTCTCACGTATGTTGTTGTTGTTGTTGTTATGTGCCGTCGAGTCGTTTGTGACTCATAGCGACCCTATGTACAACAACCCTAAACCGTGCTCTATCCTGTGCCAATCTCATTGCCTCTGACACACCCATCCTGATTACCCCATCACTGAATCAATCCACCTCATAGAGGGCCTTCCTCTCCTGCGCTGTCCCTCCACCCTCCCAAGCATGATGTCCTTCTCCAAGGACCGGTATCTCCTCACAACATGTCCAAAAAGTATGTTAGACGGAGCCTCAGAATCTTTGCCTCCAAGGAGCCACCCGGTTTAACCCTTTCCAGGACAAATCTGTTTGTTTTCTTGGCAGTCCATGGTATTCTCAATACTCTTCTCCAGCACCACAGCTATTCTCCTTGGTCATTGCCCAACTCTCTGATGCATAACAAGTGATTGGGAAGACCATGGCCTGTATCAGACGCACCTTAGTCTCCAGAGAGACACCATTGCTCTTTAGTACTTTGGAGAGGTCTCTCAAGTATAAAGTAACAAAAATAAGCCTCCAACTATATTCCATGAAACACCAATGCCAGTGTTCGTAACCATCAGGCAGGTCTGCCCCATTAGTACATATTCCATTTAAGCCATTCTTGGCCTCCTGGCTCACATAGATTATGAAACAGTGGATGCTTGGTTATTTTAAGCTGCTAAATTTTGGAGTAATTTGTTATACACTAACAAACAACTAATACAAGATTAGAAGGGGGAAAGACATGTGATATTACTAGAGACATTTTGAAATATGGCTTCAGTTGCTGTACACAACAAGCAGTTGGTTTCTCCTATTTCATGAGGAAGACTTGAGGTCCTTCCTGAAGAAGATCAAAGATGATAGCCTGCAATACGGATTACATCTAACATCAAGAAAACAAAAATCCTCACCACTGGGCCCAAAAGCAACATCATGACAGATGGAGAAAAGATTAAAATTGCTAATTATTTACTCTTATTTGGATCCACAATTAACATCCTTGGTACCAGAAATCAGGAGATCAGGAGACATATAACCTTGGGAAAATCTGCTGCCAGGAACTTCTCCAAAGCCCTAAAGAACAATGGTGCCAGTTTAAAGACTAAGTTGAGCCTGACTTAAGCCATGAGCTTTCCAATCATCTATGGTATATGTGAGCGCTAGACAAAAGGATGGCAGAAGAAGAATCAAAGCCTTTGAGCAGTGGTATTGGAGAAGAGTATTAAATACCCCTTGGGCTTCCAAAAGAACAGCTATGTCTTAAAAAAGTGCAATCAGGGTGCTCCTTAGAGGCAAAGATGGTGAAATTTCACCTAACATACTTTGGGTATATTATTAGAAGAGGCTATTGCCAGGAAAGAGATATCCTGCTTGGAAAGGTGAAGAGTCAGCAAAATAGAGGAAGCCTCTCACAAGATGGATTGGTACAGTGACCATGGCCATGAATTCAAGTGAGTTGGGGAGAATAAGGATGCTGCAAGACAGGACAGAGTTCAGATGTGTTGTTGTTAGGGTTACTATGAGTCATATGCTACTTGGTGACACCTAGTAACATTTGAGAAGTCAATCTGTTTGGTGGAAAAGAGATCTGTTTTATAAAGAAGCTAGTTGTAAAAAAAAAAAGTTTTTAAAAACGTTAAGCTACCATTCTGTAAGAAAATGTACCTATTAACTTATAATTAGATCAATAAGCATTTATAAGACACCTATAATTTGTGCAGCAAAGCTTTAGATGACAGAATGAAAACAACATAATTAAAAGATAACCCCTGCCTTTTATTGAACTAGAGTCTATTGGTGCATAAACTACTCACTGAGATTAAGCAAGGCAGGTTTTGAAGCCATTTTCATTCTTCCCTGCCATCTGGATACCTCACATGCAAAGTCCAAATGGACAGCACAGCTTCTAAAATTTGGTTAGCTTACTTCTAGAAATTAGTTTATCGAGTAGGAGAAACTGCAATTAAACATCACATCTGGCACTGTCTGAGTAAGAAGCTGGCATAAGTATAAATGAAAGGAAATCAATCTCCCTACTTCTCTTAAAAATAACCACCAAGTTACACAAACAGGAGAAACATCTGCAATGATCACAGATTAACAGCTATTTATTGAGCATCTACAGTGTGTTAAGGACTGTGTTGTTTGCAATACACCAAAGATGAATGAACTGGGTATGGCCTTGTCCTGTCTAAGTTAAGATTGTAGCAGAAGACTCCCAAATAAATTGTAGCTGCATTTTGTGAAACAAAGTATGAGCCCAAAGTATGGAATGGAGAAGAGCTCTTCAGTGCTTCAGTGAGGATGTTTCATTTAAGCTGTGACATGAAGGACAAAAAGAAATCAGAATAGTTCTAGTGGAGGTAGCCAGGTAGGAGTCCCGCTATGTTTTTGAAGGCGTAATGAAATTCATAGACTGGAGGGTTGAAAGTAAGAATCTAGTTAAAAAGTGGTAAAAAGGGTGTTTTTAGGACTTTGTAGACGTCTGAATATGCCCTTCATGTTAAATGCAGCAGGAAAACTGTGAAGAGATGTGGGCAGGAGTCTGGCCTGGTCTGATTGGCATTGTCAATAGGTCTATCTGGTTTTTATTGTTGTTAAGTGCTGTAGAGTAGAGTATGATTCTTAATGGCCTATGAGCAACCAACCTGAACCCTGTTCTATCCTGTGCAACCCTTATCATCTCTGATACACTTGATTCCATTTCTATAGTCAATATATCAATCCATCTCTTTAAGGGTCTTCCTCTCTTTAGCTGATCCTCCACCTTTTCTAGCATGATGTCTTTTCCCAAGGAATAGCCTTTTCTAATAACATACTCAAAGCATGTGAAATGAAGCTTCAAAATCCTTGTCTCCAAGGGCCACTTTGGATGCACTTTTCCCAAGGCCTATCTGTTTGTTCTTTTGAAAATCCATAGCATATTCAGTACTCTTCTCCAACACTACCAATCAGTGCCAGTAAATTTGGAAGACAGCTACGTGGCCAAATGACAGGAAGAAATCCGTATTTGTTGTTATTACAAGAAAGGTGATCCAATAGAATGTTGAAATTATTGAACAATATCATTACTATCACATGCAAGCAGAATATTGTAAAGATCTTCCAAAAATGACCAGAACAAATACATTGACAGAGAACATCCCAAAGTTCAAGCTAGATTTAGAAGAGGCTGTGAAACCAGGGATATCGCTGTTAATCTCAGATGGATCTTGGTTGAAAACCCAGAATACTACAATATTGTCTATTTGTGTTTTATTGACTATGAAAAACCATTTGACTGTGCAGATTATAACAAATCATGGTTAACACTGAGGAGAATGAGAACTCCAGAACATTTAATTATGCTTATGTAAAACCTGTTCTTCAAACAGAATATGGAAACACTACAGTATTTAACATCCATAAAGGTGTGTTTCAGGACTGTATCCTCTCTCCATACCGATTCAATGCTTAACAAATCATTTTGAGAAGCTGGGCTTTATGAGAAAGGGTATAGTATCAGGATAGGAGAAAAACTCATCAAAAACCTTCTTTATGCAGATGACACAATGTTGCTTGCTGAAAGTGAGCAGTACTTGAAACACATGTAACATAAGATCAAAGACTACAGCCTGCAATATAAATTACATCTAAACATTGGGAAAACAAAGATCCTCACCACTAGGCCAAGAGGCAACATCATCATAGATGGATACAGGATTGAAGTTATCAATAATTTCATCTTGCTTGGATCCACAAAATGCTTGGGAAGAACAGATGGGAAGCAGTGTTGACCTTGTTGTTGTTGTTAGGGGCCATCAAATCAACTCATACAGACCCTATGAATACATCAGACTTGAATCCTGCCCTATACTGGGCCTTCCTCTCTACTTCTGATTTGCTTGAGCTCATTGCTGTAGTCACTATGTCACTCTATCTCCTTGAAGGTCTTCCTTTCCTTCAGTGCGCCTCCCTCCTTCCAAGCATGATATCCTTATCCAAGGAATAGCCTCTTCTAGCAACATGTCGAAAGTAGAAATGTGTTGACCATAGGATTACAGAAATAAATGTGTTTCTTGCATTCATACGTTATATATCTTCTCTTTTTTCCCCATTAAATTTTACTCCTATTCTTTTTCCTCCACATCCTGAAAGAATTCACTAAACTCATTTTCTAATGTGCTAATTCAATTTTCTGAAGTACCCAATTCTGCCTCTATTACAGTTTAAAACTTTGCAAATGTGCTTTTTATATTCACATAGACTTTTCAAATCGCCATACTGCCTTTTCTTGACATCTATTTTAAGTAATTTCATGGATACAAAATATCTTTTACAAGCAATTTTACTTTTTCTTCTTATTTATAAAAAGCAGTGCATGTTCATATTGGGAAATGATACAAAGCACAAATAAGCAAAATGGAGAAAATAAAAATATCCTTTTAATTTTATGCTTCAAAGATAATCTAGGCTGAATTTGTGTAGGTAGAGGGAAAACAAAGTCCATAAGAAAATGCTATTTAAAAAGAGCATGAGTCAACAATTCTCAAAAGTCCTGGGCAGAAGTTTTGAAACCACATATCAAAATGACATTTTCAAACTCCAAGAATAAATGACAAGTGAGTGAGGACATTGCACTATATACTAGAAAATGAAGAAATGTTCACAGAGTTCTGAAAAAATAAACTTTTATCTGGTAATTTCATTTCAGTCATACAGCTATTATACAAAAAAAGGGAAAAGCTAGCAGATTAGATTGCATAGATACTGGAAAATGTGTCTCTTTTATTTGTTTCCTAGAAACAAAATCACTTAGTTTCCTAATCAAGAAACAGCACAAAATGCTAAATACAGAGTGCACACAGCAGGGAAAGTAAAGGCACGAGGATGAATATAATGAATTTAATATATAATTAAGTCTAAATAATTTAAACAGGTGTTAACAGAGTTGAAAAGTTTAAAGTATTAAGAGTAGGCCAAATTCACAGTCAATTGAAGAAAAGAAAAAAGACAAACATAATTGGAACATGGAATGTACATCTCTTGAACATTGGAAAACTAGAAATTGCAAAAAATTAAAAGGTACACATGAACATTGACAAATTAGGCATTAGGATGAAATGGACTAGCTTTGGCCACTTTGAATCAGATAATCAATATGGTATTGCTATGCTGGGAGGGCAAACAGAAGAAGAATGGAATTGCATTCATAGTCAAAAGTAAATTTCAAGTTCTATCCTGAAATACAGTGTTGTGAGTGATAAAATATCATCCATACGCATATAATGAAGATCCACTAATATTATTCAAATATACTTTCCTACATATTAGAGTCAATGAGGAGGAAATTGAGAAATTTTTATCAAATCTTGCAGTCCAAAACTGATTGAATATGCAATCAAGATGCATTAGTGATAACTGGTGACTGGAATGCAAAAACTAGATACAGTGAAGAAAAAACAGTAGTTGGAAACTATGGGCTTGGTGATAGAAATGAGGCTGGAAATAGGATGATTGCATTTTGTATTTTCAATGATTTATTCATTGCAAATACCTTTTCAAAAAGTCACAA
>NW_006399809.1:17907728-17909460 GCF_000299155.1 Elephantulus edwardii
TATTATAATGGAATGTGCAGAGAGCTGGAATTGAAGAATAGAAAGAGAAGAACTCTCCCTGCATCTCTCAAGCAGAGAGAACTGTAAAATAAATTTAAGCCTCATGTCACAATATTGAAAGGTGTTATGGGCAATATATTAAATGACCTAGAAAGCAACAAAAGAAGATGGAGGAAATACACAGAATCAGTGTACCAATGAGAACTAACACTGAAAATTTTAAGAAGTACCATATGAACAGGAGACAATGGTAGTGAAGGAGGAAATGGAAGCTGCTTTGAAGGCAATGACCAAAAACAAGGCCCCAGGAATCAATAAGATTTAAAATGTTTTATTTAGTAGATGCTGCTTTGATGCGCTCAGAGTTTACGTCAAGAAATTTGGAGGACACCCTCCAATGGGTTGCAAGAGATCCATATTTGTTCCCATTCTCAAGAAAGGTGATCCAACAGAAATTGGAAACTATCAAACAGCATCATTAATACTACATGCATGCAAAATACTGCTGAAGATCATTCAAAAACAGCTAGAACAGTACAACATTTCTTAAGCTGAAAGAATTGAAGAATATATTAAAAGCTTCATGTTACAATACTGAAGGATTCTGTGGCAAAAATATTGAATGATATAGAAATTAAAAGAAGGTAGAAGAATGACTGTATTGAAAAGAATTAGACAGTACTCAACCATTTCATGAAGTCATATGTTACTAAGAACCAATGGTAATAAAGGAAGAAATCCAAGTTTTACTGAAGGCAATGGCAAAAAATAAGGTTCCAAGAATTGAAATAATAATAATAAATTTCTCAACAGAGGAAGCCCTGAACTTGCCCACTCATCCTTGACAAGAAATCAGAAGAGATTTCTATTTGTACCCATTTTAAAAATATGTGATCATTCAAACTGCATGAATAATCAAATAATACCATTGATATGACACGTAAGTAAAATTTTGCTAAATATAATGT
The DNA here is from genome assembly GCF_000299155.1 of Elephantulus edwardii. Lineage (NCBI taxonomy): Eukaryota > Metazoa > Chordata > Mammalia > Macroscelidea > Macroscelididae > Elephantulus > Elephantulus edwardii. The sequence goes on from NW_006399809.1 coordinate 17,908,697, forward strand.
AAAAAATACTTGACACATTCATCAACAAAGAACTACCAGAAATTGAGGTTCTATTCAAGTTGGATTCATAAAAGACATAGAAAAAGAAATATCATTGCTGACGTCAAATGGCTCTTGGTTGAAACCAGATAATAAGTCTACCTATGTTTTATTAACCATGCAAAAGCATTTGGCCATGTGGATCAAAATAAATTATTAATAACACTGAGAAGAATGAGAGCCTCAGAATACTTAATTTTGTTCATGTGGAACTTAAATATTGATCAAGAAGCACTTGTTCAAACAGAACAAAGGAATACTGCAAGTTTTATAATCAGGAAATATGTTCATTGTATTCTTTAACCATATTTATTCAGTCTGGATAATGAACAAATAATCTGAGCTGTTCAACATATATGTGGCATCCGGATTAATCGAAAACTCATCAACAACTTACAGTATACATATCTCACAACCTTAGTTGCAGAAATTAATAAGATTTAAAGTACTTATTGATGAAGCTTGTTGTTGTTGTTGTTGTTATTGTTGTTATGTGCCATCGAGTCGTTTGTGACTCATAGCGACCCTATGTACAACAGCCCTAAACCGTGCTCTATGCTGTGCCAATCGCATTGCTTCTGACACACCCATCCCGAGTGTCCCAGTCACTGAATCAATCCACCTCATGGAAGGTCTTCCCCTCCTGCGCTGTCCCTCCACTCTACCCAGCATGATGTCCCTCTCCAAAGACCTGTCTCTCCTTACAACATGTCCAAAGTATGTCA
>NW_006399809.1:17910375-17919333 GCF_000299155.1 Elephantulus edwardii
CCTTCTAAACCCAGCCTGGACTTCAACACCCATAGAAGAAGCAAAAAATAAATTAAATGAGGTAATGTACAAAGCTGCTATGCAGAATCTCTTTAAAATATGAAAGAGCCTGGATATTACTTTACAGGTTAAACTGTTATGGAGCAGTCTACTTTGCACACATGACATCATCATGAGTTGGAATCAACTTTACAGCAATTAACAGTACCTCTTCAATGGTATAGCACTGATCTGTCAGTTTGCTGTACTGAGATAACTTGGGGTTGCTCTGATACTGAACATTTTGTCACTGGTGTGTCAAATGCCACAGGCTTGGAAGCAGGATTGGCATGTACTTCTTAAGCAACAGGTTTTTTGGAAACTCTATGAACATTAGAAATATGATGATAGTTACAGAACAGGGTTTGGATCTCTTGTTTATGGGGTCACTATGAATTGTTCTCAACTTAATAGCACTTAAAAAAAACAGCAAATTCACTGTAAACACAAGGACATGGGCTTCACATAGTCTAATGAAAAGATTATAATTAAAGTCAGATTGATAAAAGTTGGACTTTTTTGTGTATGCATTTATACATTACATAAGCATATACATTTGTATATGCATATGTAAATCATAATATTTTCAATCAACTCATGCATGTGAAATTTGAAAAAGGAAAAAGAAAAACTCCAAAAGAATTGTGCATTTGAATTGTGTTGTTGTTATTGTTGTTAGGTACTGTCAAGTATGACTCTTAGTGACCCTATGAACAAAAGATCTGAACCCTGTTCTATCCTGTGCCATTCTGTGACATACTTTCTTCACACAAGAGTCCACTGCAGCAGTCACTGTGTCAATCCACCTGGTAAAGGGTTTTCCTTTCCTTCGCTGACACTCCACCAGTAAAGAATATTAAGCATACCATTGATTTTCAAAAGTAGAAAAAGGAGGCCTACAGGGGCCTCAGGCAAGACCAAGACCACATCAAGGCCCTGTGGCAAGTCCCTGCCCAGGACTTTCAAGGGTCCCAAGCAAATCCTGCCAATGTTCCCCAAAGACCGCAGAAGAGCATGTCCAACTTGCTGGGCCACAACTGGGTAGAGTGAGGGATTTCATCTTCCTGTTAGCTATGAATGACCAGCCAAGAAGATTTCTGTTGGAAAGAGAATCTGAATGAAGGAACATCTGAGCCATCCTTCATCAAAGCAGATTGTTAAACTTCAATTTGCACCTCTATCAGCAATACCATAAAGATAAGAAACAGGCAACTAGCTACACAACAAACAGAGAACACAATAGAAATTGCCTCAGACATACCAAGAAGAACCCCACACAATGACAAGTAAGCAGCAGTAGGGTTTTTCAAATACAAAGACCCAAATAAACGTTCTCCTGGAAAAAAAAAAAGCAGACCAAATCATGGAACAAATGAATACTCCAAGAAGTCTGAAAAATACACCAATGTGGAATTCCAAGAATTGGTACACAAGAAATTACAAATGATGGGAGAAATAATTGATACAACAGGAGGTACAAGAATTTAAAAAATCATCACAAGACAAAGAGGATATTACCCACATGATGACAAAGGCAAGAAAATGCAATGCAAGATAACAAGACTAATATTACAGAAGTTTATAATATATAGGTTGGACAAAAAAAGAGGATAAAAGATATATAGAACAGAAAGTCAGTAAGATAAAGTAAGACCCTTGATGTGAAATTCCTAGAAGAAAAAGCAGAAATAAGATAGAAAGAAAATGAAAGAATCATATAAAAGTACACAAAAAGAAACAATATATGTGTGATTAGAATTTCAGAACAGGATGGAATGGGGGAAACACTGAGAAAATTGTGAAAGAGGCAATTGTGGAAGAAAAATTTGCAGTTATTATGAAAAACTATAAAATACATATCCAAGAAGCACAATGAACCTCAAACCGTTTTGACCCCAGAAGAAAAACATCAAAATATATCAGTCAAATTTTCCAAACTCTAAGACAAGGATAGAACACTAAAATATCTTAAGAAAAACAAAGTGTCACCTACAAAGGAGAACCAATTAGATTAAGGTCCAACTTCTCAGAAGAAACTATGTAGACAAGAAGACAGTGGGATGACATATACAAAGGGCTGAAAGAAAATAACTGCCATTCTAGAATCCTATACTCAACAAAATTATCCATCAAACATGAAGGAAAATCAAGTCACTTGTAGAAAACTAGATTTTAGGGAATTTGTAAAACCATGACCAACTATACGAGAAATACTAATGTGCTTCACACAGACACAGAAAAGAAAAGTGGGTGAACCAAATTAACTAGCATGAACAACAACAAAAAAGAACACAGCATAATAGAAACCATAAAATCTGACCTGTCTGTAATCATATTGGATGTCAAAAACTTAAATGCACCAAGTTAGAGAAAAAGAACAACAGAATTGATGCAAAGCTCAATATGCTACCTACAAGAGACACATCTAAGACACATATTTTGATTTTATAAATCAAAAGATGAAAAACAATATCCCTATCAAATACCATCCATAAGACTAGGAGCAGCAATATTAATCTTTGATAAAGTAGATTTCAGCCTGAAAGCCACCAGAACAGACAAGGAAGGACACAATGCAATGCTTAAAGGCAAAACAGAATAAGAGGACATAACCTAAATTATTATCTACACACCAAGAACTACAAACGTTAATAGCTGTAGAGAAAGAATGAGGCACTACAATAGTAGTAGACAACTTGAGCAGCACAACTCTCAATAGAAAACAGACAGGTCAACTAGAAAGAAACTCAACAAATTTCAGATAAGCTGTAATAATACATTCTCCAGCCTTGACCCTATATTAGGATACAAAGTAAGTTTCAGTAAAAAAAGCTCTGGTCCAGACAGCTTTACTGGTGAGATCAACAAAACATTCGGAGATGAACTCTCATCAATACTACTCAAATACTACTTAAAGTATAGAAAAAGTATACTACTTAAAGTATAGAAAAAGAAGGGAAATCCACAGATTCATTCTATGAAGCAAGTATAACTCTGATAACAAATCCAGGCAAAATTATCACCGAGAAAGAAAACCATGAATCTATATATGCCATGAACACAAAATATCTTAACAAAATCTGGCCAATAATAACTAACAGAATATAAAAAGTATTCAAATTGTTTTCATAATAGGCTGCAAGGATATAGCAATATAAGAAAAATAATGTCCTTTATCACATTAATATAAAAAATGACAAGAACCATAGGTTCCCAATATAAATATCTATCTCACACTCATCAAGGAGATGTTGTTGGATGTTGTCAAGTCAAGGAAGACTCATAACAATGCTATGGAGGACAGATTTGAACTCTGTCGCATCCTGTGGTGTATCCATCATCTCTGCCACACTAAAGCCCATTGTTACAGTCACCGTGTCAATACAGATAGTTGAAGATTTTCCTCTCTTTCTTTGACCCTCTACATTTCCAACCAAAATCTCCTAAAACATTCTCAAAGTATATGAGATGAAACTTTACTGTTCTTGCCTCTAAGGAGCTCTCTGGTTATGCCTTCTCCAAGACAAATCTGTTTGTTCTTTTGGCAGTCCATGGCATGTTGAATACTCTTCTCCTACACCACAACTCAATGGCATCAACACTTCTTTCATCATCTTTATTCATTGTCTAGCTCTCAGATGCACAGCAAGTTGTTGAAAAGACCACAGCTTGAATAAGGCACACTGTAGTTTTCAAACTGTCAAGGACCTTGGAGAAGACACTGACAGTAAACTTTTCCAATGCATTATGTCTTTTGATTTCTTGATTGCTGGAACAAAGGGTGGTGATTGTGGATCCGAGTAAGAACAAATCATTGGAAATTTCAATTTTTTTCCCATCATTGTTGTGGAATGTTGGGGAGGAAGGAAGGGCCTCTGGCCAGGACAGACCACCTAAGCTTCAGATAAGTGCAAGCCTCCCAACAGCCTTTAATATGGGGTAGAGAAAGCTCCCCTGTGTTTGGCTGTACCAGCTTGAGAAAGCTCACCACCTGGGAAGATGACTGCCATGTCTGTTGAGCTGGGAGCGGTCTGCCGCAAGGCTGAGGTTCTCCTAACCAATATGCATGTCCCACTTCTGTAAGCCCACCCCTAGCCTGTCTTCCTGTTTACCAGGTTGTATATAAGTGCACTGCAGATCCCAATATAAAATTGAGCTGGATTGACTCTCTGATCCTCTCCTGGAGTGGCGTATCTCCGTTGAGCTTACCCCTATCAGGGTGTCACTGTTAAGTTGCTAACAAACAGACAACAACATATCGTAATGTTGTCTATTAGCCTAGTGACAAGGATTCTTGTCTTCTTGATGTTGAGATATAAACCATATTTAAGGAGGTTGTTCTTGTTGTTATGTGTCATTGAGTCATCTGTGACTCATAGTGACCTAATGTACAACAGCCCTAAACCCTGCTCTATCCTGTGCCAATATTATTGTCTCTGACACACCTCCCCCATTACCCCAGTCACTGAATCAATCTACCTCATCAAGGGTCTTCCTCTCCTGTGCTGCCCCTCCACCCTCCCATGCATGACGTCCCTCTAGAAGGCCTGGTCCCATCTTGCAATATGTCCAACGTATGTCAGACGAAGCTTCCGAATCCTTGCCTCCAAGGAGCATCCTGATTTAACCCTCTCTAGGACAGGTCATAGTCTTCTCAATTGCTTGCTATGCATCAGAAGACTAGGGATGATAGAGAATTTATGCCTTTGAGTTGTGGGACTGGAGAAGAGTGTGGAATATATCATGGACAGCTAAGAGAACAAACAGGTTCATCCTGGAGAAGGTGAAATTCCCATTCTTCTCAGAGTCAGCCACAGTTTGTTGTGACCCACACAGTCAAATGCCTTTGCATAGTCAATGAAACACAGATAGACACTCCTCTGGTACTCCTTGCTTTCAGCCAAGATCCATCTAATATTAGCTACAATAACCCTAGTACCATGAATCCTTCTAAATTCAGCCTGCACTCTGGCAGTTCTCTGTGAATGTGCTGTTCCAATCATTTTTTGGATAATTTTCAGCAGAATCTTGTTTGCCTGTGATATTAATGATACTGTTCTATAATTTCCACCCTCGGTTGGATCACCTTTCTTTGAAATGGGAACAAATATAGATCTCTTCCAGTAAGTTGGCCAAGTGGTTTTCCTCCGGATTTCTTTACACAACTGAGTAAGCACATTTAAGGACATAGTCTTTGATTTTTGCAGCAAGTGTTTCAAGTTTCCCTCATTTTCCGCAAGTAAGATTGTGTCATCTACCAAACACAAGTGTTTGCTGAACCTTCCTCCTATTCTGATACCACATTTTACTTCACAGAGTTCATCTTCTTAATGTTTTCCTCAGCACACATATTGAATAGGTCTGAAGAAAGGATACAGCCCTGATGGCTTAGGAATCTATGAGATTTCAATTAGCATGTTTCAGTTAATAGCAGCAACCTTTAATGTGTTCACTAGCCTATACAAAGAAATTTGGAAGACAGCTGCCTGAGCATAGTTTTATTGACTATGCAAAGACATTTGAATATGTAGATAATAACAAACTATGATCAACTTTCAGAGGAATAGGTATCCCAGGACATTTGATTATGCTAATACAAAACCTAAAGCTGGACCACAACATTTTTCTGAACACAGCAAGGTTACATTGCATAATTTTATTTATTTGTTTTAAAGTCAACAAATCTGGATGCAGCAGGGAGTACATATAATTAATTTGTATATTATAAGGTATATTATAGGACTACATTGTCTTGGTCAACACCAACCACCACCATTGTTTTGCTTATTTAATGTTCCAATAAAAGAAATAACAGACGTGGATAGCTCTAACAAATAAATTCATTCTCCCACAATTGAGAAGTCAGCAATTCAGGCTACCAGTTCTAGGGGAAGTATTTTTCTGTTGGTTCACAGTTTGAGAGGAAGATTCTTGTCTCCTTTCATCATCTGTGGACCTGATATTCCTTGGAGATACCCAAAGGTTTTGACATCAATTTTCTCCTGAGGCTAAGAGGTTCTCAGCATAGGGACTCAGAGTTCAAAGGATATACTTAGTTTCTAGTTCTTCTTTCTTAATATTGTTGACATCTCCTCCTATCTCTTTGCTTGCTCCTCTTTCCTTTAATCTCTCCCATGATCAGGGGACCCCTGGTGGCATGCATAATGGTTTACTTGTTGGGCTGCTTATTAACAGGTTGGCAGACTGAACTCACCAATTTATTCATGGAAGAAAGACAGAAAGTCTCCTGTAAAGATTTACAGTTTCAGAATCTGAAGGATGGACATCATAAGAAGCTACCTCAGTGGAAGCCTTATTTTGTTCTAAGCATGCAAAGAAATTAAGGAATCTCCCTTGGCTGAGGACTGTGACTTATTCTAATCCTTCTTCATTACCATAACAAATATCATTTACTTTAATGTAACATAACCCTGCCCTATTAACTACTGTAAGAAGTTAGGATTTCCATCCCCAAAAGGATGATAATCACACAATATTATAGAAATCATGGCATTACCAAGTTAATACCTACTTTTGAGGGATAAAATTTGATCCATGATGACTATGTTTCTCTTTTTCCTTATTACATTTATAAAAATGCAGTTGTTTATGGTTACCATTATGAATAAGACCTTACTTTTACATTTCAATATTTTGCTGGTTATAGCGAACAGATGGAGAATCTATTGATTCTTGTGTGTTTATGTTGCACTCCACCACATTAATAAGTTCTTTTAGGTTTAAAATAGGTTTGAAATGGACACATTTCTATTTGTAGGTGTATAATCACAATCATATGAACAGTAAATAATAATAGTTCTCTTTTCATTTTCAGTATTTACACTGCTCATTTTGTTTTTCTCATAGTCTAATTTTCCTTGAAACTTTGGAATATTAAAATGCTTTTCAAATTATCTTAATATTTCTTTGTATTAAGAAACAATAAGTTTCTTAATTTAGTAGTATCTACCCACTGACTACTATCAAGTAAATTCTGATTAGTAAGAACTGTTCACTGGGCTTACAATAGCAAATCTTTAAAAGGAAAGATGGTTGATAATTTTTCTGAGGAGCAGCTAGCTAGCTCATATCACTGACAATTATTAGTGTAACCCTTAAAGCACTACAAGAATATAATTTCTTAATAATTTTATATTCTTTTACTCTTTGTTGTTATTATGTGCCATTGAGTTGGCTAAACTCATACTGACCCTGTGAACAATGCCTCTGAACCCTGTCCTATCCTGAGCCAACCTCACCATCTCTAACATACCTGACCCCATTGCCCTAGTCACTGTGCCAGTCTATCTCATCCAGGGTCTTTTTCTTCTATACTGTCACTCTACCCTTCAAAGTATGATGTCCTTCTTCAAGGAATGGTTTCAAATCGTCCCAAAGTATGTATGACAGAGTTTCAAACTAACTGGGGAAAAACATATTACAATGACATCTCAGATGAGGGCATCAGAACAAAAGTTAACAGAATACTACAGGACCTCTTTGGAAGCAAGACTGGCATCCACTTCCTAAACAATATGCCTCCAGAATCTCTATGAACTTTGATGAAAGTCGATAGTTATAGAAAGGCTTCAGGCCTTTTGTTCATTGGGTGTCTATGAGTTGTGCTCGACAACAACAGGACCTCTACAAGAAAAAGACTGTTAATCCCATTACAAAATCAGCAAAGGCATGGATAGACTTTTCATAAAGAATGACATTAAGCTGGTCAACAGACACATGAAGAAATGCTCAAAATCACTAGGAATCAAAGAGATACAAATCAGCTACAGTAAGATACCATCTCTCCACAACAGCAGTGGCAAAGTTTAATAGTACAGCAAGCAGTAAATGCTGGAGAGGATGTGGAGACGATGGAATTGTTGGTGGGATTTAAAATGGTACAGTATCTCTGGAAGGCAGTTTTGCATTTTCTAAAAAAAGTTGAACATCTGGATTCCATGTGACCTAGTTATTCCACTACTAGAAATATACCCCAAGATAAACAGAGCTGAGATGCAAATAGAGATTTGTACACCAATGCTTATAGTAGCATTGTTCACAATAGCAAAAACATGAAAATGTCTAAATGTCCACCAACAAATGAGGTGAGAGAAATATTGTACATGAATGAAACTCAATGTAAACAAATTACTGTATCTAAACTGATACTTTTTTTTAAAGTCATTTGACCCAGCTATTCCACTTTTAGAAATATACCCCAAGGAAAATAGAAATGAGACACAAATGAAGATTGGTATACTGATGTTCATAGCATTATTCATAATAGCAAGAACGAGGAAACAGCCCAAATGTCTATCAATGAACAAATGAATTGAGAAATTGTACATTCATACAATGGAATATTATGCAACACTCAGGTGCAATAATTTCATAAAATGCTATATAACATGGAAGAAGATAGAGAGCATTATGTTGAGTGAAATAAGCCAGTCTCTTAAGGACAAACACTGTATAAAACCATTATTGTAAAAATAGAAGGAAAACTAGTAAGATGTGGATAAAAGTCCAAAGGAGGAAAGGGAGAAGTTCAAGGGGCTGAGGGCTGGGGAAGGGGGAAATCACAGAGTTTGGCAGACAGAGGAAGGAGTTGAAGGAATTAGGATAGATTAAGTTGGGTCTTGGTAATTATTTTTATAATAAGTAGTGTATAAGAATGTGTGAAACATAATATACATGAACAAAACATCATGTAGATGAATTTTGTATGCAAAGTAATAAAAAAGAAAAAGCTCTCACAACTGAATTGTCAAGCAATACAATGATAAAATGGAAAAAATATTGAACTTGTCAAGGATTTCAAATTTTTAAAAAATACTTGCCTCCAAGGAGCAACCTGCTTTCTCTCTCTCCAGGACAGACTTATTTGTTCTGTTGGTGGTCCATGATGGTTCAATACTC
>NW_006399809.1:17919438-17920471 GCF_000299155.1 Elephantulus edwardii
AAGAATTGAGAAGATCATGGCCTGTATCAGGCTCACCTTAAACTGCAGATTGACATTATTGGTCTTTAGCACTGTGGAGAGGTCTTGGACAGTGAATTTTCCCAATGCAACTTTCCTTTTGATATCTTGACTACTGGTTCCAAGGATGTTGATTGTAGATCTGGACAAGACAAAATCATTAACAACCCCAAAGATTGTTGGCATTGTACTGTTCATTTTTGTATAATCTTCAGTAAGATTTTGCCTGCATGTGATATTAATGATATTGTTTGATAATTTTCATGTTCTGTTGGATCAGCTTTTCTTTTAAATGATGATAAATATGAAACTCTTTCAATCATTTGGCCAGGTAGCTGTCCTCCAATTTTTTTTTTTTTTGGCACATGCTGATAAGAACACCTAGTTAATTTTGAAGTGTAGAGACTTTGTAGGAGAGAGTAGAACTGTCCTTGGGACTTTAAATGCTATACTCTTTACAGAAGCCTACTGCTATTTAAATTTCTTGTAGGATAGATGATGGTTAGAATTGACAATCATTAGGTTAGCAGCCAAACATTAAATCAATGCTCTATATGCCTTCTATTACTAGGTGAAAAGTTAGAAATTTTTTAAGTGAACATTTATTCTTTTTATTATTACTTGAGTGAAGGTTTACAAAGCATGCAGGGTTTTCACTCAATCATGCACATTTTGCTTGAAAATATTAATTACTTTACCTGTTATATCTGATCATCACTTTATTGTATATTGCCTTTGCCTTCACTCACCATACTGTCTATTATATATTTGTTCACTTATACTCTCTTTTCTCTCCTTTCCCATCCCTAGCAACCATCCTAGAATGATTCAATCTGTGTATATATCTTGCTTTAGTTATTTTAAATAAGAGTCTCATACAATACTTGTCCTTTTGGAACAGACTTATTTGATTCAACGTAATGTCCTCTAGATTTATCCGTTAAATGCAGTGTTTCATGGATTCTTTGCTTTAATGTTGCATAATATTCCATTGTGTGATTATACCATAGTTCTT
>NW_006399809.1:17921561-17925107 GCF_000299155.1 Elephantulus edwardii
AGAAAGCGCCATACTGCTTTCCACAGGGGTTGCACCATTTTACACTCCCACCAACAGTGAATCAGGGTTCCAGTTTCTCCAGAACCTCGCCATCATTTGTTGCTTGCTGTTCTGTTAAATTTCTTTAGCATATATACTCAGTTGTGAGATTGCGGGATCAAATGTCATTCCCATTTTTAGAGTTTTAAAGAAGGGCCAAACTGCTTTCTATAGTAATGGCCTATTTTACATTCCCACCAGCAATATATAAGAGTTCCAATCTCTCCATAACATTGTAGCACTTTTGTTGCTGTTCTATTAAATTTGTTATTATTGCTGGAGTAAGATGATATCTCATTGGTGTTTTCATTTGCATGTCTACCCAAAGTGAACATCTCATGAACTTCCAAAAGAAAAACATGTTTATCTTGGAGGAAGTACAACCAAGGTGCTAGCTTGGAGGCAAGAATGGTGAAACTTTGTCTCCCATACTTTGGACATGTTTTTAGAAGGGGCTAATTCTTGGAAAAAATACATCACTCTGAGAAATATGGAAGATCAGAGAAAGAAAGGAAGACCCTCAACAACTTGGATTAACACAGTGACTATAACAATGAGCTCAACCACATCAGAGATGGTGAAGATGGTGTGGAATAGGGCAAGGTTCAAATCTGTTGCTCATAGAGTCACTATGACCTATAGTCACTCTAGCCCATCACAACAATAACAATAGCAAATTATCATGAGTATTTATTTATTTATTTATCTATTTACCATTTAAATGTCTTCTACTTTAAATGGTTGGCAATTTGAATCCACTATGTGTGTAAGACAAAATAAAAAATTCAGTGTTATGAAATCAGAACAAATTTTTAACTGACACTTGACTGTGTTATCAAGGTTGTAAGTTGCGCAGGAGGATATTGTCCATCTTCTGAGAAGGCACTGGTGAATTTAAACTACCAGAAAGGTGTGCCTTTTGGATTAGCAGTCCAACTCCCCATAGACTGGCCCACCAAAGCTCCTTACTTAGAGGGCAGACCTAGTGACAAGCTTCTGAGAAATTGGCCATTGAATAAACATGTGAGGCCACCAGTACTTGAAATCAATTGACAGCTAGACATCAACAAAACAAAAATCCTATATGAGTTTTATTTATGGATAAATAAGTGGATCCCTGATCAAATACTTTCTAATAATGCCCAATATATGTTTTGTAAAACCAATTACTGTCATAAAAGCCACTACTTTCTTTAAAGATGTATTGAAGCTATGAGACTTTAAGGTACATAGACGATTTGTAAGTACTTTGCCAATTATGTTGAATCCTAGATGTGTAGCTGTTTAAAATAAATTATTAATTATATAACTAGATTTGAAAAAGAAAGTCATGTATTCTTTAATTTTTACCATTTTATTGAGAATATGCGACAAATAACAGCATTCATAATGACTGTAATAGCAAATAAGTATTTTCTTTTTAATCAGACTTACCAGATCTTAATATATTAAATAATGTGGACATTTGTCATGCAAATTTTATTCCATATATTTATTATTATTTGGTTTACAAAAAGAGCATCTTCTAATTTACTAGAAATACATAATAATTTTTCTACATAGCATTTAAATAGTTCTATGCAGACCTTTCTGGGAGCTCTGGAGGCCTGGTGGTAAGAAGCTGTGTTGCAATTCTAAAGACATGCTCCAAGGGAGAAGATTAGGTAATCTCCCCCCCATGTGATTCATTGCCACTGAAAACCCACTGGAGAGTTAGCTATGGGTCGGTTCTGACTAAACAATACACAACACTACAACAACATGTAAAACTAAGCTCCGATGGCTTAGTGATAAGTAGTCGTACTGTCAACCTAAAGACAGATGGTTCAAATCCACCGGCTCTTTTGTAGAAGAAAGATAACCGGTCTTCTCTGACGAGATTTACAACCTCTGAAACCCATCAGGGAATTAGCTGTAAGTCAATTTCAGATGTTGTTTTTGTTGTTAAGTGCCATAGAGTCGTAGGTGACTCATAGCGACCCTATGAATGAAAGTCCTTGACAGTTGTGTGACTTTCATTCATCCTTTCTCCATGTTCGTAGGGTTTCCAGAGGCAAGCTATTACGGAAGTGGATGTCATTCCTGCTCCGCCATGGGTAACCATTAACACTTTTGACACATCAGTGTCACAGTGTTGAGCTTCACAGCAATCACAGGTTACCTCTGTACGGCAAGTGGACACACCAGGGCTATACCTAGAAAAATGTTTCACCAAAAACAATGAAAAACAGGCCTGAGGGCCGCGGATTAGAAGCCACCCACCTTTGGCTTGGTAGCATCACTTTCTCTCCAGTGTGCCCACTGATGTATAAAAAGAACAGCAACATGAAAACGAAAATAATAATTAAGATATTTTATTTAAGTCTCATGTGTCTTAATTTTTGGGCCTGTCCTATCTCTTTTACCAGCTACTTACTTACTTTCTCTATATATTTGCTTGTAGCATGATACTTAAAGCAACAGAAATGTCAATATTCTGTATTTATTACAATTTACTCAAACAATTCAATCTCTATAGTTAAATTAGTATTTTTGTACTTGTTATAATATAAATATCAAATACTTATACTTGTATTCTATTTATCTGTTGTTGTGGTTGTTGTGTACCATAATGTCGGAACCAACCTATAGTTGATACTCTAGCAGGTTTTCAGAGGCACGGGAGGAGACTGCCCATCCTTATATACATATGCTTTATTCTCTCTCTCTCTCTTATAACTACTGAACAGCTTTGCCTCCTTTTCATCATAGCAAGAGGTGTAATCAGTTATAAAGACAGCAAGTTAATACAGTTTTAGACCCTTAGCTTAATTGTGCTATTAAAAAAAAAGTGGCTGGCATGGAAGAATTTCAAGAAGCAACATGATCAAGAGGCAATGGTGGTAAAGGAGGAAGTTCAGGCTGCTCTGAAGAACTTGACAAAAAAATAATACCCCAGGAATTTATGGAATACTAATTGACGTATTTCAACAAACAGATGCTGCCCTGGGTGTGCTCACCAAGTTGTGCCAAGAAACCTGGAGGACAACTACTTGGCCAACTGACTGGCAGGGATTCATATTCCCATTCCAAAAAAAAAAAAAAAAGATGACCTGAAAGAGTGTGAAAATTATCAAACAATATCACAAATATTACACACTAGGAGAATCCTGCGAAAAATTACTCAGAGATGATTGGAACAGCACATTAACATAAAATTACTAGAAACACAAGTTGGACTTAGAAGAGGTCGTGACACTAGAGACATCACTGTCAATATCAGATGGATCTTGGCAGAAAGCAAAGAGTACCAGAGGAATAGCTATCTGTGTTTCATTGACTATACAAAGGCATTTGACTGTGTGGATCACAACAAAATGTGGCTAATCTTTAGGAAAATGGGAATCGCAGAGCATTTAAGTGTGCTTATGTGAGACATGTACTTGGACCAGGAAGCAGTCCTCAGAACAGGTCAGAGAAACACTACATGATTCAAAATTGGGAAAGGAGTGTGTCAGGGATGCCTAC
>NW_006399809.1:17929064-17934519 GCF_000299155.1 Elephantulus edwardii
CACCAAAATAGAAAACTATAGGCCAATATCTCTCATGAATATTGATGCAAAAATCCTAAAGAAGCACTCTTAACACCAACAGTCAAGGAATCAAAAGATGAATTGAATTGGGAAACTCTGCTGTCAGGGACCTCTCCAGAATGATAAAAAGCAGCGATGTCAGTCTAGAGATTAAGGTGCACCTTCCAGGTCATGGTCTTCGCAGTTACTTGTTATGCTTCAGAAACCTGGACAATGACTAAGAAGAAAAATCAATGTCTTCAAATTGTGGTGCTGGAGAAGGGTCTTGAACCTACCATGGAATGTCAAGAAAACAAATAGGTTTCTTTTGATGAAAATAAAACCAAGTTTCTTCTTGGAGGCAAGGATTTTGAAGCTCACATACTTTGGGCACGTGGCCAGGAGAGACTGATCCTTGGAGAAGGACATCATGCTGTGAAGGGTGGAGGACAGTGCAATACAGGAAGGCTCTGGATGAGATGGATTGATATAGTAAGTGGGGCAATGGGGGCTGGTGTGTTAAAATTACTGAGACTAGCTCAGCACAGGGCAGGGTTCAGAGCTGCTGGACATAGAGTCTCTATGGGTTGCAGATGACTCAATGGCACATAACAACAACAACAATGACACAATATGCATTGCAATCAATCTCATGGTCGTGTTGTTGAAGTCTAATCTTGGAGTTTGCCACAAGGTAAAATCTTCTACATAACAATGATGGCAAGTAGGAAGGGCAGATAAAAAACTAATAAATAGTTGATTTGGTGAATGGGAAAGGTAATATGCAAAAAAGAGTTCTATCAGACATTGTAATCAATTACATTAGTCCACTTTAAGGAGTGTTATAATAAAAATGTCTAGGAATACCTTATTAAAACCACAATATGATATATAAACTTTTATTTAAATAACATGTTATAAAGAATAAAAAGTAAAAGCAATAAAAATAAAATTCTATCACATCAGAAGTATGAGATCTTTAATATCTCCCAGTGCTGATATTTTCTTTTTAACAATAATGGCCACAAAAGAACGGGAAAAAAAATCTGAATTTAAATAGTTTGTTTCTACTAATTGAAAAACTGTTATTAGGAGAGACAAACCACTGCAAAACCAATAAAGTTCACATTCTTGCATGTTCAGTAAAATAATTTTTATTCACAAACCTTGGTCATGCTCATGATCTTTCTGTCTTTTCTTGATTGCACAACACCACCATGACCAACTACTCTCCAGGTTTTCTCTCAAAATAAAGTGAAACTACATGTTTCTCTACTATTTAATTCATTTATCTATGGCTTTTGTTCACTGACACAGTCTTGAATCATGAGTTCTAACATTGAGGCAATAGGAAGTAGTGCCTACAAAACTCAGTATTAGCTGGATTTATTCCAGTAGTTTGCACTTAATCAATATTTTCAGATTGTTTAAAGTTTGTAGTTTGAAGGAATCAGCACTCAGGAGTCTCACAGTTACTGCAGCAATGTGTGTTGGAGATTGGGAGGATGGCACAGGATAGGACAGGGTTCAGATATATTATTCATAGGGTCACTATGAGTCACACTTTACTCAACAGCAACTAACAACAACAACATCTCATTAACTAAAGCACTTTCCCCCAGTTCCTTCAGTGAATTGACTCAGTGTATTCCATTTCTGCTGATTAAACAGAATACATTTCCCTCTTCCAATAGAACAGTCCACTGAACCAAAATTCCTTGACAATATTTCTTAACATGCATATTTTTTTAGTGTTAGTCTTTAGTTTAACTCTGTGTATGCACACACAATAGCAATGTTGATTTTTATCATATCTGTAGTATTATTATATGTTCATAATCTTATTCAATTATTATTCATTTAATTATTGTTTACTAGATATCAAATAGATGTCAGATTCTAGGCTAAGCATACTTTTAGTGAAATTAATTTTTTTTAATTAATTTTTTTCTCCCAAATGATTCATTTGTGTGTATGTCTTAAGAGCATAAAATTAAGCAAGCTCAAAAGAAAATGATACCGTATACTACAACACATAATAGATTAAGTTTGAATTTAGAATAAATTTGTGGTTAGGGCATTCTGGTGGCCTAGTTTCAAGAAGCTGCACTGCAATACTGAAGGCCTCCAGTTCAAGACCACCAGCTTCCTCTCAGAAGAAGGATGGGCAATCTCCTCTCATGCAATTAGGCTCTGAAAACCTGCCAGTATGTCAGCTATAGGTCTATTCCAATTCAAAGGTACATAACAACAACAACAGTCAGTGACAGATCTCAGTAAAAAATCTGGGGAAAGAGTATACCCCTCCCCTTTGGTGCTTTTCATTTTATCTTGGAGTGCTTGATGAATGTGTTTATATATAAAATTAATATATATAATTCCTAGAATTGTATTCTGAGAGGATTTCCTTTTTCATAAAAGTAAAAGAAATTCTCTTTAGACCTCTTTCTTGTCCTCTTTCTGCAACATATCTGAAAGGAAAAGAGCAAATTAATTGAGCCAATTGAAAGTTTCTAGTCCAAGGAACAAAGAGATGGAACCATAAAATCTCAGTAAACAGGGTTGCCCTTGTTGGAATCTGAGTAAAACAAAGGGATTAAAATTATTAAATAAGAGCTGTTAAGAGGAGAAAGATCACTTTAAGAGTTATGTGGTAGGTAATTGCACAACAATTGCACTTTTTTTAAAAAAGAAGTGATTTGGGGGAGGAGGAAGAGGATTAGGGGTAAAATGTGCAACAATGAATGAATGAAAATTTATCTTCTCTGTAAACCTTTATTAAAATCACTTAATAAAATTTTATTTAAAAATAAATTTTCAAAAAAGAGTTTGTGTGGAACAAGAAGTCAGGCAGCCATCAGCAGAAGAATGATGGGTTTTATACTCTGCATCTGCTTGAGCCCTTGGGCCAAGTGGGAAGCACCAGTATATAGGATCCGTCCAAAACATTGTCCTTGCCTGGGACATTATCTTGCTGTGCTCAGGTGGCAGGCTCCATTAATTAGCAGCCACAAGAATTTGAACCTGGAGCAGAAGATCAGGAATAAGAAACCTTCCTCTAGAACCACCAGAGAGGTTGGTGAAGAGAGTTGGGCAACATGGCCATGTCACTCTGTGGACGTAGGAGAAAACAGACTTCAAAAGAGGGGACTGTAATAAGGTGAGAGAGTCACTCACAGATCTGGCTCATTGAGATGTTAAGGAGGAGCAGTAACACACATCAAACACTAACTTTTGTTTGTGTTGTTGTTAGGTGCCACTGAGTCAAAGTTAATTCATAGCCGACCTCTCATAGGTTTTCAGAGACAGTAAATTGTGTAAGAAGAGATTTCTCATCTTTCTTTCACTAGCTAGTAGATGTATTTCTAGCAATAAATTTAACTTAAGATAGTAGAAAATAAAAAAGAAAAGAGATGACACAAATAAATTGAATTAGAAATACAAGAGGTGATATCACACTAGCTGACATTAAATTGATAAATCAAGACCCCAGGAATTGATGGAATATCAACTAACAAATTTTTCTACAAACATATGCCACCCTGGACTTGCTTCCAGTTTGTGCTAAGAAATCTGGAGAACAACTACTTGACCAGTTGACTGGAAGAAATCTGTATTTAATCCTATTCCAAAAAAGAGATGATACGACAGAGTGTGAAAGTTAATGAATTATATCACTAATACTACACACAGACAAAATCCTACTGAAGACCATCCAAAAATGACTCTAACAGTACATCATAGAGATGTATTGAGATTTCCATAGAGAGTTCTACTAGAAATAAAAGATGAGTTTAGAAGAGGCCATAGTACAGGTATATCATTATCAATGTTAAACGGATTTTGCCTCAAGGCAGAGAGTACTAGAGAAATGTCTATCTGTGTTTCATCGACTACACAAAGACATTTTTGTGGACCACAACAATTTGTGCTAACCTTGAAAAGAATGGAAATCCCAAAACATCTGGTTGTGTCATGTAAAATTTATATTAAAACCAAGAAGCAGTCATCAGAACAGAGAAGGAAACACTGGATGGTTCAAAAATCAGGAAAGGAATGTGTCTGGTGTGCATCCTGTCTACATACCATTTCAATCTATATGCAGAACAGAACTTTATGAAAAGGAATGTGGCATCAAAACTGGAGGAAGACTCATCAACAACCTGCATTAGGTAGGTAACACAACCTTGCCTGCTGAAACAGAGGAGAACCTGAAGTATTTGCTGCAGATCAAGGACTCTAGCCTGCAATATGGATTGAAGCTCAACATCAAGAAAACTAAGATTCTCACCACTGGACCATTTGGCAGCATCATAGTAGAGGGAGAAGAGATTGAGATTGTTAACAATTTCATCTTGCTCATGTCCACAATCAACACTCTTGGCACCAGCAGTCAGGAAACCAAAAGATAAGTTGCATTAGGAAAATCTACTGTCAGGGATCTCTCTAGAGGGCTGAAGAACAACAATATCAGTCTAGAGACTAAGGTGCACTTGATCCAGTCCACAGTCTTTGCAATTACATTCTATGCATCAGAGAATTGGACAATGTCTAAGGATGACAGAAAAATCGATGCCTTTGAGTTATGTTGCTGGAGAAGAGTATTGACATATTATGGACTAAGAGAATTAATAGGTTGACCCTGGAGAGGGTGAAAACAAGTTTCTCCTTTGAGGCAAGGATTTTGAGGCTTTATTTCACATACTGTGGACATTTTGTAAGGAAGGACCTGTGCTCGGAGGAGGACATCATGGTTAGAAGGGTGGAGGGATGGTACAGATGAGGAAGACCACAGATAAGATATATTGACACAGTATCTGGATTAATGAGGATAAGTATATCAGAAACAGTGACACTGGCTCAGGATAGAGATCAAAGCTACCGTTAATAGGGTTGCAATGAGTTGTAATCTATTCAACAGCACATAACAGCAACACAGATTGACACAGAAATGTAGAACACTTAAACAAATTCATCATAAAATAGAAATAGAGCAGCTCATAAAGGACTTCTTCCAAAAGAAGAACAACAGTCTTGGCCCAGATGGCTTCATGGCTGAATTCTAACAAACATTACACCATAGAGAAAATTTATTACCAATTCTACTTAAATTATTTTTTAAAAATAGAAAAGAGGGAACACTCCCAGAGTAACACCATGAAGTAAGAATAACTCTAATATGCAAAACTGGCAAATACATTACCACAAAAATGGCAGGATATAAGATGGATACACACACAGATAAGGAAATTAAGAAAACAATGTCATTTACAATTGCCAACCGCAAATTGAGATGTTGTTGTTGTTACGTGCTGTCGAGTCGTTTGCGACTCATAGCGACCCTATGTACAACAACCCTAAACTGTGCTCTATCCTGTGCCAATAACATTGTTTCTGACACACCCATCCCGATTACCCCAGTCACTGAATCAATCCACCTCATAGAGGGTCTTCC
>NW_006399809.1:17935574-17936113 GCF_000299155.1 Elephantulus edwardii
TTCTTGACATTGAGCCTCAGTCCATACTGAAGGCTGCAGTCCTTGACCCTTCGCAGCAAGTGCATGAGGTCCTCCTCAGTTTCAGCAAGCAGATAACAGAATTTACTACATAGCCATAATAACCAAAACAATATGGTACTAGTACAAGACAGGTATATAGAATAGTGCAAAATTAAAATCCAGAAATTAATCAGTCTACCTTCAGCCAACTGGTATTCAACAAGGAAACAAAACTGTCAAATGAGGAAACATTAACCTCTTCAACAAATGGTGCTGGAAAAACTGGATGACTACTTGCTGAAAGCAGAAGCAGAACTCACATCTCACATAATGCACAAAAATCAGCTCAAAGTTAATTAGAGACCTAGGGGTAAAGCCCAAAACTATAAAGACCATAAGAGACAATATGAGTCCAAACTTAGAAGGCTTAGTCTATGGTATAAATTGGCTGGTAAATACAGTCAGGAATCTACAAACAGGAGAGGATTACATTGAGGAATGGGACTTTCTAAAGATTAAGTCCTTGTGTGGACCAAAAT
>NW_006399809.1:17936633-17959629 GCF_000299155.1 Elephantulus edwardii
ATCCACTTCCATAATAGCTTGCCTCCAGAAACCCTATGAACCTGGAGAGAGGATGAAAGGCACCCAAGCGTTGAGGACTCTCCTTCATAGGGTCACTATGAGTCGCCTGTGACTCGATGACACTTAACAACAACAACATCTCAGACAAGGCTTTCATAGCAAAAGTTTACAGAATCTTATAGGGCCTCTACATGAAAAAGAATGATAACCCAATTACAAAATGGGCAAAAGACATGCAAAGACTTCACAAAGGGGACATTTGGTTGGCCAATAGATGCATGAAGAAATGTTAAAAGTAATTGGCAATAAGAGAGTTGTAAATCAAAACCACAATAAGAGAGAGGAAGCATACAGAAGCAGTGATTTTGCAAATCACTAATTAACTTGGGAGGGACTAGAGAGCATTATGCTAAGTGAACTAACTCGGTCCCATGAGGACAAATACTGTGTAAGAACATTACTGTAGAACATGTATGAGAATCCGAGACAGGGGGGACTGGTGAGGATGGGTGGTGGTGGCAACAGTGGTTAATCATTGGGTCACACAGTTTGATGGGTGGAGAGAGGAGTGAGTATAGGAAATGGGAAAGATTTGGTGTGAAAAACAATGTATATGAACTTTGTAAGTAAACCAGTATTAAATAAAAATTTATTAAAACAATAACAACACAATACTATCTCACCCCAATAACAGTGGCAAAGTTTAACAGGACAGCAAGCAATAATTGTAGAAGAGAATGTGGAGAGGTTGGAACTCTCATACACTGTTCCTGAGATTTAAAGTGATGCAACTACCCTAGAAGGCAGTTTGGCATTTTCTCGAAAGCTGAACATAGAAAATTCATATGAGCCAGCTCTTCCACTGTGAGGGATATACTCCAAGGAAAATAGAAGTGAGACATAAAGATTTGTACAGTGATGTTCATAGCAGTGTTGTTCACAACAGCAAGTATGTGGAAATAGCTTCAAATATCCATCCATAATTGAATGAATTGAAAAACTGTGCTACATTCACATACTGGAATATTATGCATAACTCAGGAAAACTATTTCAAAAAAATATGACATAATATGGAAGAGGCTAGAGAACATTATGCTGAGTGAACTAACTCAGTTTCATAAGAACAAATAGTGCTTTAGTACACTATTTTAAAAATAGAAGGGTGACTAGGAAAATGTTTATAAACAACTAAAGAGGGAAAGAGTGAGAGGAAGGGGACTGAGGGCAGGAGTGTGTAACTTGGTGGGGGGGAATGGAAGGGGTTTAAAAAAATATTGTTTTTAAAAAAACCAAATAAAATGTGTCTGGAAAATTAGATAGATAATAAACATGCATTGTAACTTTCATTCAAATGACAGTAAAAATAAACTAAGAAAGAGAAGGAAAAAAGGGGGGGGGAGTTATGTAGAACTATAATATCTCTTTTGAGTCTTCTCCCTTGATCCCTACATCACTTAAAAGAATTATGTGGAACTAGAGTGCCTCCTTTGAGTCTTCTAAATCTCTTGAATTGTGTGGAACGATAAGGTCTCCTTTGAGTCTCTTGAGCTTTGATATTCTTCATCAATGTCAAATACCCCTGATATTAAACAATGCATATGACAAAATTACCCAAGGTAACAAGGTAACAAGACCATCTGAAATAATTAAAGGGAACAATTCTCAAACTAACACAGGGATTCAAGTTACAGAACTTTTATTTCTTGGTTGCATAACTTTGACAATGTTGCTTGTGATTGCCGAATCTTTATTTCCTCATTAGAAACCTGGAGATAATGCCACTGGCACTAGAGTTTTATTGAAATACAGAATTGTAAATATTAAACATAATGTAAAAACATGGCACAGATAAATAAATAAAAAATGCTATCACCCTAAAACTGGGGAAAAAATTCCAAAACCACAACCCACGACTCCAGAAAACTTCATGTTCTTAAGAAACAAAACAGAAAAATAATTTACACATGGAGTATTTATGCAGTATTATATTGCATGGAGTATTCAGAAGATTATTATTTCAGTAGCAGAGAAAATAAAATCACTAAATTTACTGTAAAGTCGAGGAAAATTACAGCACACCCATGAGAGTAAAAATATGATCTTGAGTGTACCTCACTTAAATGTAAAGGCCATCTCAAAAGCTAGTTTAACTCACTGAATACTAATTAATGAAGACTAGACAAGTTGCAGGATGACATTATAGACAAAGAAAGCAAAAGATGATTAGAAGGACAGAAAAGAAAGAAAATACAAAAATGAATTTTGGAGAAGACTTTAGAGTAGCTAAAGTGAAAGGAAGAAATGAAAGTAATAACCAACAATATCTCAACAAGAAAGAAAAAAAAGCACCCCAATTATAATATGGTAAGAGGATATAAAAAGACAACCGAATAAAGAAGAAAAAAAAGCACCCCAATTATAATATGGTAAGAGGATATAAAAAGACAACCGAATAAAGAAGTTATGAAATGAAACATAAGTATAAAGATCAGCCATCAGTGACTAGTCAGAATTGTTGGGAACTTGTCACTTCCCTGGACCTTTGTGTACTCAAGTGTGAACAGCTCCTTTTCTAACCAGTCACCTCAAAAGAAGAAACACAGGCACAGGAGAGGAGACACAGGTACACAGCTTGGAAATTAGCAACTACTTAGAATTAGAAACCGCTTTTGTTGAGACCTTGTCACATCCTAGGCCTTTTCCCTGAACAATATATCCCAGACAGCACTCCTGGGACTTGCCTACCCCCAGGGAAAACCATACCCCACCCTACCCAGCCCCATCAAACTAAAGGACCAAACAGAGAACTCTAGTGGTTAGCTTTGCCACTAAAACTAGCAAAGGGAGAGACATAAGCTCTCTGTCCCTCAAAGGACCACTGGATGAGAATCTTACCACACAAAACAGGGAACAGAGCCACCCACAGGCAATCAACAGAGAAGATTGTCACAGAGAAGCTGAATCAAAGGCAGAACTTAAAGTCTGCAGCTTACAAATAGCATCTTAGGATAAGGAACTGTCAACAATACATGCAGATACAACAGAAACTGCCTCACACATACCAAGAAGAACTTCAATAATATCAAGAGAGCAGCAGGCAGCATTATTTAAAAAAAAAAAAAAAGAACACTAAACAAGTCTTCCCCTTAAAAAAAAATACCATCATACCAGATTGTAGATCTAATGGATACCATAGAGACAGGGAGGCAGTAGGAATATATTGACAAAGAGTTATATGAACTGCTACTGAAGAAGCTACAAGGGATAGAAGAAAGAACTGAAACTATAAATAAAGAGAAACAAGAATTTTAAAAGTCATCATAAGACAGAGAGAGTACAAGCAATACAGCACTAGAAACAACATAAATGAAATCCAGAATATCAAGACTGAACTGGTAGAGTTTTCCAACAGGCTAGAGGGACAAAAAAGGCAGAATCGAAGAGAAGAAACAGAAAGTCAGAGAGCCAGAAGACAAGGACCTCAATGGTAAGTTACTGGAAGAAAAAATAGAGACAAGATGGCAGGAAAATGAAGAAAATTTTAGAATCATGTGTGATAGCATCAAATGGAGCAATATATGTGTGATCATAATTCCAGAAGGACATGGAGAAAAAAAGCACTAGAAAAATGTGTATCAGGTTGTTGTTGTTGTTGTTGTTGAATGCCACTGAGTTGGAACTGACTGATAGCTGACCTTTCAGCAGGTTTTCAGAGGCAGTTATTCACACAGGAAGAAACTGCCTATCCTTCTCCCATGGAACAGCTGGCTGTTTTGAGCCACATGCATTCAGGATTGCAGTCTAGTTTCTTACAACTAGACCACCAACTCTCCCTGTGGAAAAAATACTTGAAGGAAATTTCCTAGGCATCACAAAAAAACAAGGAAACACACATTCAAGAAGCTCAGCAAACTCCAAACAGACTAGAATGACTCCAAAAAATGTCAGGACATATCATAGTCAAATTCTCTAAAACCAGAGATTAGGAAAGAAAGCTAAGAGTAGTGAGAGAAAATCAAGAGTTTCCTAAAAAAGGAGAACCGAGTAGATTCTTCTTTGCTCTGATTTCTCAGTAAGCCACGTGAACCAGAAGACTAAGCAATAGCATAAATATTTGACTGATACAAACAATTGCCAGCCAAGGACCTGTATCCAGCAAAGCTGTCCATGAAATATGAAGGAGAAATTAGATCATTTGTAGAAAAGCAGAAACTTAAGGAATCTGTAAAGATAGGACCAACTTTACACAGATATCAAAGGATAATGAATGAACTAAAACTCAGCAACAACAGAAATAAGAAACACAGCAAAATGGCATTGATAAAATCTAGCCTATAAATAATCCCATTTAATATGTTTGGCTTAAACACACCAATTAAGAGTGGAAAAAGTAGCAGAATGAATAAAAATATACAAAGCTCATCAATATGTTGCCTATAAGAGACACATATAAGAAATGAGAAAAAACATAGATTAAAAAAATGTTTGGAAAAATATAGACGAAGCAATGGCATCCACAAAAAGGGATTGACAATACTAATCTCTGGCAAAATAGATTTCAGGATGAAAATCATCATAAAAGATAAAGAAGGACCCTATATTATGATTAAAGACACATTGAATAAAGAAGATATAACCTAGGTCAATATCTAGGAACCAAATGATAGATCTAAAAAAATACATAAGACAATGGTTAGCTGAATTGAAAAAAAATAAATAGCACCATAAGAGTAGTAGGAGACTTTAACACACCACTTTCAACAAAAGACAGGTCAGCTCAAAAAAAACTCATCAAAGATGCAGCAATAAACAAAACAACTAGCCAACTTGACCTCATAGACACATTTAGGATACTTCACTCAATTACAAAGTCCGTTTGCTTTCTTCTCAAGAGCGTATAGTACATTTTCTGGAACTGATCATATATTAGGACACAAAGCAAGCCTCAACAAATTAAAAAACATTGGAATAATGCAAAATGTCTTCTCAGATCACAATACCTTAAAGCTAGAAATTAATAACAAGAGGATATGGGAGGAAAGAGCATCCACGGGAAAGCTAAATAATATCCTGATTGAGCACTATTGATTATAGAATAAATAAAAAGCAAGATGAAGAATTTCCTCAAAATAAATGAAAATAAAAATATAACATATCAAAACCCTTGGTTTACAGCTAAGGCTGTATCAGGGGACAGTTCATAGTAATAGGCAAATACATAAAAAAAAAGAAAGGAGCAAAATTAATGACTTAACACCTCCATCAAATAGAAAAGGACAGAAAGCTAATTTTACAGGCTCTAGAGAAAGGAACTTAGAACAAGGCTGAAATCAATGACAGAAAACAGAAAAGCAGATGTAACAGGCAACAAGATCAGGAGCTGTTTCTTCAAAAGGCTCAATAAAATCGACAGATCATTGTCAATTTTAACAAAAGAATAAAAAGAGAAGACATATATAACTTGAATAAAAAATGAATGAGGTGACATTACTAAAGAAACAGCTGAAATTACGTAATAAAATGTTATAAAAACGTATACTCGAATAAATATGAAAACTTAGAGGAAATGGACAAATTCCTAGAAATCCATATTTATTGAACAATATCATTAGTATCACATACAAACAAGATTCTGCTGAAGATTATCCAAAAATGACTGGAACAGCACATCAACAGAAAACTGCCTGAAGTATAGGCTGGGTTTAGAAGAGGTAGTGGTACTAGGGATATTCTAAATAATGTTAGTTGGATCTTGGCTGAAAGCAGGGAGTACCAGAGAAATATCTATCTATGTTTCATTGATTATGCAAAGGCACTTGAGTGTGTGGATCACAACAAACTGTGGTTAACTCTGAGAAGAATGGGAATCCAGAAACACTTGATCATGCTAATGCAAAACCTATACTTGGACCAGGAGGCAGTCATCAGAACAGAGCAAGGAAACACTCACTGCATGGTTCAAAATTGGGAAGGGTGTATGCCAGGGATGTGTCCTATCTCCATCCTTTTTCAGTCTATATGCAGAACAGATTATCGAGGAGGCTGGGCTTTATGAAAAGAAATGTGGTATCAGGATTAGAGGAAGATTCATCCACTATCTGCATTAGTCAAATGACACAACCCTGCTTGCTGACACTGAGGAGGACCTGAAGTGCTTGCTGCAGAAGGTCAAGGATGGCAGCCTTCAGTATAGATTGAAGCTCAATGTCAAGAAGACAAAGATTCTCATCACTGGAGCAATTGGCAGCATCATGATAGATAGTGAAGAGATTAAGACTGTTAACAGTTTGTTTGGCTCCACAATCAACTCTCATGACACCAGAAGCAAGAAAATTAAAAGACGTATTGCGATGGAAAGTCTGCTGTTAGAGACCTCTTCAAAGTACTGAAGAGCAATGATGTCACTCTGGAGACTAAAGTGTACCTGATACAGGCCATGGTCTTTGCAATCACTTGCTATGCATCAGAGAGCAGGACAATGACTAGGGAGGATAGAAGGAGAATTGATGCAACTACTAAGAAAACAAACAGGTTCATCCTAGAGAGGATGAAACCAGGCTGCTCCTTGGAGTTAAGGATTATGAAGCTTTGTCTAACATACTTTGGACATGTTGCAAGGAGGGACCAGTACTTGGAGAGGGACATCATGCTTGGGAGGGTAGAGGGACAGCACAGGAGAGGAAGATCCTCTATGAGAAGGATTAAGTCAGTGACTGGGGTAATTGGGGTAGATTGGTTGGAGACAGTGAGATTGGCACAGGATGGAGCAGGGTTTTAGGGCTCTTGTACATAGGGTCGTATGAGTTGGAGGCAACTCAATGGCACATAACAACAACAATAACAACCACCCAGATTAATATAGACAGATGTAGAACACTTGAACAGACCCATCATAAAATAAGAAATTGAGTAAGTCATAAAAAAACTTCCATTCCTCCAACAAAAGTCCTGGCCCAAGATGCTCCACAGCTGAATTCTCCCAAACACTAACCGACAAGCACCAATTCTACTTAAATTATTGAAAAAAAAACCACAAAAAATAAAGCACACCCATAGAGTCATTTTATGAAACAAGAGTAACCCTAATACCAAAACCAGGCAAATTCATAACCACAAAGGAAGACTTTATAGACCAATATCGCTCATGAATATAAATGCAAAAATCCTCAACAAAATCCAGTCCAATGGAATCCAATAGTATAGTAAAAAAAGAATACATCATGACCAAGTGGGATTCATAACAGGAATACAAAAATAGTTCAACATAAAAAAACAATCAGCATAATTAACCATATTAACAAAGCAAAGACCAAAAATGATGTGCTGCTATTACTTGAAGTAGAAAAGGCCTTAAAAAAACTACCTCTTGCTTTTTAAAATTGAATACAGATAAGGAATATTTTTAAAATTTTTGTTTTATATTGATTTGCTTACAAAGTTCATATACATTGTATTTCACACTTTTATTCACATTGTGTTTAATACAATCATTCCCATGCATTATATTTTATAAAATTAGTCAATATTGTACTCACTTTTGCCCTTTCTTTCCAGATCCTTGCCGGATCCTTCCTATTTCCTTAAGCCACCCTTCCTTCCATGAATCAAATTGTGTGGCCCTATATTCCCACCCGCTAACCCTGGCCCCACCTATCCTCACCCTTCTGCTCCTCCTTTTGGATCCTAATACACTTTTACTAGTTATCTTTCTACTTTTACGGTCTCATAACAGTTTCATAAAGTATTTGTTCTTATGAAACTGAGTTAGTTCACTCAGCATAATGCTTTCCATTCCCTCCCAACTTTTGGAGTAATTTTTGAAATCATTGCTCATGAGTGCTGTGTAGTTTTCCATAGGGTGAACATACCACAACTTCTCAATCTATTACAGTGTGGTTAGACATTTGGGCTGTTTCTATGTTCTTGTGATGTTGAATAATGCTGTATGAACTTTGGTGTTTCCATTTGTGTCTCAGTCCTAATTTTCTCCAGGTATAATCCAACGAGTTAAATAGCTTAGTCATATGGAATTTCTACGTTCAGCTTTTTGAGAAAATGTCAACTGCCTTCCAGAATGGTTGTACCATTTTACAATTCTACCAACAGTGTTTAAGAGTTCTTGTCTCTCTGTGTCATCTCCAACATTTATTGCTGGCTGTCCTGTTAAACTTTGCCATTTGCTGCAGGTGTAATATGGTATCTCATTGTGGTTTTGATTTGCATCTCTCTTATTGCCAGTAATTTTGAGCATTTTTTCATGTATCTGCTGGCCATCTGAATGCCTCTCTCTGAAAGACTTTCCAAGTCTTTTGCCCACTTTGTAACTGGGTTTTCAGTCTTTTTCTTGTGGAAGCTCTGTAATATTCTGTAAACTTTTGTTATGAGACCCTTGTCTGAGATAGTATTGCCAAACGTTTTTACCCAGTCAATAAGTTTTCTTTTCACCTTTTCCTGATTAAAACACTCAAGAAAATAGGAATAGACGGGTATTTGTTCAATGTAATGAAAAATATATACTCAAAACCAAGAGCCAACATCATTCTCAATGTAAAAAGACTAAAAACATTCCCTTTGCTCACAGGAACCAGACAAGGATGTCCAGTTTCACCACTCCTATACAATAATGTATTGAAAGTACTTGCTAGGGCAATAAGATAAGAGAGGAAAATAAATGGTATACAAATTGGCAAAAAGGTAATAAAATTGTCCCTGCCTGTTGGACCGCAAAAATCAGTAGAAATCCTCAATTTCCTTCTCTTTGGCTTTATTTGCTAGCACATATATTTGAATAATAGTCATATTAACAAGTCTTCCTAGCTAGAGATGTTGTTGTTGTTGTGTGCCGTCAAGTCAGAACCAACCATAGCTAATCTTCCAGCAGGCATTCAGAGGTCATCAATTGCACAAGAGGAGATTGTTCTTCCTTCTGTGAAGCAGCTGGTGAATTCAAACTGTCTGCCTTTGGGATTGTAGTACAACTTCTTACCATTAGGCCGAAAAAGGCTATGATAAATGAAAGATGTAGACTACTATATAAACATAATCACTAAAAATAAACCCTTAATACTAATAGTTCAAGAAGAAGTTAGGAAAAGTTGGAAAAATGAACAGGGAAGAGATTGAATAAATATTATTTTTTTCTGGGGATAATCTAAAATACAAAAGCTAGAAACAAGAATGTTTATCATGGCACTATGTAGAAAAGGAAACACTGAAGATAAACTATCTGGTCAGAAGGAGATGAATGACATAATGGAATACTACATAGACACTGAAACTGATGTTTAGGAAAAGCTTGTAGAAATTTGAAGAAAGGCTTGTGTTACAAAGTAAATTGAATTAAAGATAAATATAAAATTTTATACTAAGCATTATATCATCAAATCCATGATAGACAAAAGTCCAGGAAAAAAGAAAGATAACTAAATTTAATCGTGCGACAATGGTAATGTTTTGCTCCTATTTCTGTTCTCAATTTTCTTTTGATTATCTTAATCTCATATTATGAAAATAGTTTTTAAGCTTTTTAATTTTGCCATGGTCAGGGCTGGAATTTATTCACACATGCTTACCTAATTCTCTACAATTTCTTTGCAATAAAAGGAATTTTTTCCCTATGATTTTAACATAAGGAAAGTGAGACTAAAACTGTAAGTATTGATTCACTTAGCTAATAAGTGTCAGATCTGGGCAATAATGAAAAAGATATATTCCTATTATTTATGTACATTTGTTTTTCAATTTGGTGGATAAAAAATATATAAGATTAGCTGACATAACTCCATCTGCTTTTATGTTAAAAATCTGATTGTTAGATGTAAGCTGAATTGATGAAATGGAAAACCAATGAATCTTACTTATAATAGAGAAAGCAAAATATCAACTAACAAAGCTCTTCAAATTCTTACAAGCATCATCTTCTCAAAGAGTTTTTAATTGATACCACAAATGTTTGCCTGATGAAATGAAAACAAAAGAACACTTTACTCATTGTATAATAATAACAAATACCAACTTACACTTTTGAAAAATCACTATGCGCTGCTGTCTTATCAGACACCAAGAATTAGTGTATTGTTGATGTGTAATATGTACTGACACTCATGTTTAGTAAATGAGTATATTGTTAATTGTTATCCATAATCACAGAATAATTCTTATTTATACAAACATTATTGCAGCTAAGTCTCTACACATTTACTATTTATAAAGGCAAAGAAATCCGGTTTTAAAATATCTCCATTATCACTCTTGAAAGAATAATCTTTTCCCAAGATCAAATATTATCAAGAAATCTATACACCAATGAGATATTAGTAGTGGACAAACACAAGATATTTAGAGTGTTTGCACTTGATTTTCTTTTTTTAATATGTTGGATCTTCTGAAATGCTCTGATCTAGTGCAAAGGGAAAGCAAAATGCAGTGTTTCTGTTTTTTAGTGCCGATTGTCTGGAGAGCAGACGTAAGCTTTGCATTCCTCTGAAAAATCTGAAGCTACAAAGATGATTTTCAAAATTAAGGGCAACTCACAGCTGAAAATTATACCTTTGGGCAAAGGGCCAATTCGGGACGCATTTCACTCTGATTTGGAGGCATGCCAAAGTCTCTCAGTCCCATTTGTTCAGTTTTATAGCCAACAAACAAAAAGGAAATACGTACTGAGAGTGTAGTTGAGGAAATGTAGCTGTTTGGAAGTCTGTATTTAAGGTCTTGCTAGGATGCATGTTAGCATGGAGAGTGGCGTGGTGAGAACAAGAATCACCAAACATTTGCAAACAACCAAGTAGATCACGACGCTGGAAGGAAGGATCGCTGTGTGCCAGGGGTATGTTTCAGCATCCCTTAGTCTATTACTCAGCGGGAGAAGTGGAAACAGCTAGGAAACCCAGGGCCACAGAGGACCTCATTCTGATGTGAGCATTAACACTAGGATTTGTTATCAGCAGCCTGAAAACTTGACAAGACCCATTTCTAAAACAAATGCATGGTATAATCTCACCTGATTACCAAGTGAAATCTGTTGTTTATTTTCACCTTACATTTACATTAACTGTTAAAAATCAAGGTAATTGGATTTGACAGTTTTTACAAAGTAAACACCCAAAATCACTTTATTAATACTACTATTACTTTTCATGTGCAGACAAAATGTTCAATTTTTCATTATGAAACTATATTTGAAAAATAAATGTAGTTTTTCATTTTTCAGGTGAAAACAAACTACTTTTTATGCTATGAGGTTTAAAAGAATGGATATAAATATATATTTATTAAACCACATTATATATCTATATCTCATATATGTTATTGTGTGCCATTGAGTCTAAACCAATTCATAGTAAACCTTCAGTAGGTTTTCAGAGGTTATAAACTTCCCAGGAAGAGATTGTTCATTTTCTTTCTCTCTCAGAGCAACTGATGGATTCAAACTGAGGCCTTTGTATTGGCAGCACAACTCCTTACCACTAGACTACCAGAACTCAACAGATATACAGAGCAGTGCTCTCTTGCTCTCTTTGGACAACAACTTCCTGGTCTCACGTTTCACGTGAGCACACTAAGCATTCTAGAATTCTCATTCTTCTCAAAGTTAACCAACAATTTGTTGTAATCCACACAGTCAAATGCTTCTGCATAGTTAATAAAACACAAATAGACATCCTTCTGGTATCTCTAGTTTCAGCCACGAAACATCTGATATCAGCAATGACATCTCCAGTTCCATGGCTTTTTTGTAGGAAGTAATTAAAAATGTCATGATGTTATTGTGAACAATGCTGCTATGAACTACGGTGTACATATCTCCATTTGTATCTCAGTTCTATTTTCCTTTAAGTATATTCCCAGCAGTGGAATAGCTGGGTGATATGGAATTTTTACATTTAGCTTTTAGAAGAAATGCCAAAACACCTTCCAGAGCGATTGTACAATTTTATAATTCCACCAACCGTCTAGGAGAGTTCTAATCTCTCCACATCCTCTCAAACATTTATTGCTTGCTATCCTGTTAAACTTGGCCTTTGCTACTGGGGTGAGACGGTATCTCATTGTGGTTTGGATTTGCATCTCTCCTTATTGCCAGTGATTTTGAGCATTTCTTCAAGTGTCTGTTGGCCATCCAAATGTCGTCCTTTGTGAAAAGTCTTTCCATGTCTTTTTGCCCATTTTCAATCAGTCTTTTTCTTGTGGAGACCCATGTCTGAGATGTCATTGCCAAATGTTTTTCCTTGTCAGTACCATTCACAATAGCAAGAACATGGAAATAGCTCTAATATCTATCAACAAATAACTCAATTGAGACATTGTGATACATTTGCATGATGGAATACTATGCAACACTCAGGAGTAAAGATTTTAAAAAATACTATATAACAGAGGAGACATTAGAGATTATTAAGCTGAGTGAACTAATTCAGGCTCATGAGGACAAATACTAAATAGGGCCATTATTGAAAAAACAGAAAGATACTATGAATTAAAAAAAACCCACAATTATGTGAATCAGATATACTTTAGTGTTTAAAGTAACAGCTTTGCTTTTTAGCACTTCAGGTTATAACAACATACTTTTCCAATGCAATACAACTTTTCATTTCTTGACTGCTAACAACACTGAGGTTTATTACCCAAATAAAATTAAATCATTGTCTAGTACTATCTCTTCACCTTTTATCGTGCTGCCTATTGGTCTAGTAATGAAGATCTTTATTTTCTTCATGTTGAGATATAATCTGTACTGCAGCCTATGGTCTTTGACCTTCTATAGAAGGAGTGTGTGTGTGGTGTTGTTGTGTCCATTAAATTAAAACTAACTCAGAGCTGACCCTCTGATGGTTTTTGGAGACTGTAAATCACACAGGAAGAGATCATCCATCTTTCTCCTGTAGAGCAGCTGATGGATTTGAACTGCCTGCCTTTGGGTTGGAACCACAGGTCCTTACCTCTAGGCCACCAGAGTTCCATATATTTTATTTATTTATATGTATCAAGGGAAGTTTTGAATTAACTTCAGTTAACAAATATTTTCAGGTATTTTTTTTTCTATATTGTATATACACAAAAAATGCCAAAAGGCTATTTTTATGCAAATGTAGTTCATTTTGTTTTGTAATATGTGTTTCCCTTACCATGTATCACGAACAGCTTTTCATTCAACTACTATTTTAAGTGAAGTAAAGAAATATTTTGAGTATCTTTTTTTGAATATACTTAAAATGGAATACAACATCATTTAGAGAAAACTGTTCCTTTTCAAAAAAATTTCAGGCATAATGTTTAATACTAGGAATTTAAATATTGCTTTCTGAAAGAGATATTCAGACTTAGATTGAAGTTCCAATCCCACCTAGATATATGTATGACTCTTCAAAAATTATATGCCCCCACTGAGTCCAAGTTTAGAATTAAGATTTTATAAGATTAGGTGAGATAATGTTTACAAAATACTCACTCCAGAAATATTATACACAATTACCTACTGATATAAAGTCAATTTCAGTGAATACCAGCCTACTATCACGTTTCCAATATTGTAAATCTTTACAAGAAGAGACCATCTACCTTTCTCCCGTGGAGCTAATGGAGGATTCTAAAAAGTGATTTTTTTTTCCTTCAGCAGTACTTGTAACACACTATGGCACCAGAACTCTTTGGGTTGCCTAATGGTAAGGAGCTGAACTCTCAACCCAAAGATATGCAGTTCAAAAGCACCAGGTGCTCCTTGGAAAAAAGATTGTGATTTATAGCCTCTGAAAACCCACCAGCAGGTTAGCTATGCATTGATTCTGACTCGATGGCACATAACAACCACACTTATTCAGGGAGCTCTGGAAGTCTAATGTGTAAGAACTGTGCTGTCAATCCAAAAGCAAGTGATTCTATTCCAGAGAGAAAGATGAATAATCTCATACTGGGTGATTTACAGCCTCTGAATACCCTCTGGAAGATGAGCTATGAAAAGGTTCAAATTTGATGGTAAATAGCAATAATGACAATACTCATTCATTCTTCTGTACGATGTAAAATATAGTTTTGTCTGAGGACTGTATTTTATTGCTATACCTATTCAATCTGTATGGCTAATCTGAGGAGTTAGATCATATGAAAAGCATATGGCATCAGGATTGAGGTAGACTCATCAACAACCTTTAATATGCAGAAGGTGGAACTTTGATTTTAGAAAATTAAGAAGACTTAAAACACTTATTGATGAATTTCAAAGACCAAAGCCTTCCGTTATGAATTACATATTAGCATAAAGAAAACAAATTCAGTCCTCAGAACTAGATAGATAACATCAAGATTAATAGAGGAATGTTTGAAGCTGTTAAGAATTTCATTTTTAAAAAATTGGATATATAATAAATACCCATGGAAATATTTAATGGAAGTACAGGCTAAAGAGTACTGCCAATTTTTTTAAAATAATAATTTATTGAGAAATTGTGATACTTTCACACAGTGAAATACTATACAACACTCAGGAGCAATGATTTTGAAAAATACTTTGTAACTTGGGAGATACTGGAGAGCATTATGCTGAATGAACTAACTCACTCTCATAAGGGCAAATACTGCATAAGACTATTATTGTAAAAAGAGGATAACTGGTAAAACATGGTTGGTGACCCAGGGGGGAAAGGATGGGAACAGAGCAGTGAGGTGCAGGGGCAAAACCACAGGGTTTCACAGGTGGGTGGAGGGAGGAGGTGAAGAAAATGGTAAGGATTTGGAAGGGATCTGAAAAGATTGAGTAATGATGGGCAAGTCCAATGGTGATTGATTTTATAAGCCATAATGTGTGGGATTGGTTGTATCAAATACAATATAAATGAGGTATAGTGTGAAAGAAAATGATACAAACTTTATAAGCAAACCAATATAAAATAAAAGTAAAAACAAGTTTTATAAAAAACATATAAAAGGACCTAAGATTATAATCTACACAGAGATCAAGTTGGCTACATTATTGGAAGGAGATAGTGGAGAAATATGATATTAGCATTTAAAATAAGGTCAGGTGAAAAATAATATATTTGAACTTTGTTAATAAACCATTATGAAAGGGGAAGAAAAAGAAAGAAAAAGTAAAACAAACAAAAACACCAAAAAACAAGGCCAGGGCTCAGCTATGAAACAGATCACAAATTACTCATATGCGAGTTTAAATTAAAATTTAAGAAAATTAAAACATTTTTATTGAAAGCCAAAATATGACCTTGAGTTCATCTCACCTGAATTTAAAAACTATCTCATTTTGTTGGGTGCTGTCAATTATGACTCATAGTTACCCTGTGAATTACAGATCTAAACCCTGTCTTATCTTGTATTATCCTCATTATCTCTTACACACTTCATCTCATTGCTGAAGTCATTGTGCCAATCCATCTTGTTAAGGTTCTTCCTCTCTTTTGCTGGCCCTCTATCTTTCCAAGCATGGTATCCCTCCCTCTCTCCTAGCAACAAGTCCAAAATATGAATGACGAAGCTGTGCCATCATTGCTTCCAAAGAGTAAACCGGCTACACCTTTTCCAAAATATATATGTTAATTCTTTTGGCAGTCCATGGGATATTCATTAATCTTCTCCAATACCACAACTCAAAAGCATCAATTCTTCTTCTGTCATCCTTATTCATTATTCAGCTCTAAGATGGGTAGCAAGTCATTGAAAAACACCATGGCATGGCTTGAATCAGTCTTATCTTTGTCTTTACACTGATATCATTGCTTTTCAGTATTTTGGCAAGGTTCCTGATAGTGAACTTGACCAAAGTACTACTTCTATTGATCTTCTGGCTTCTGATACCAAGAGTTTTTTCCTGTGGATTTAACTAAGATAAAATCATTGACAGTTTTAGAATTCTTTCTCCATCTATCATGATGTTGTTTATTGGCCTAGTGGTGAAGATTTTTGTCTTCTTGATGTTGAGATGTGACCCATATTGAAAATTGGTCTTTAATCTTTTGCAGTAAACATTTCCATTCCTCTTCAGTAGATATGTTTGTTTGAACACTAACTGCATATCAAGAGAGTTGTAGGATGACATTAGGACATTCTGTATGGAAAAAAACCAAAAGGTCATTATGAAGACAAGAAACAAAGAAAATACCAAAATTGAGGTCAGAAAAGATTCTGGAACTTACCCTATATTATAGAGAGGCCAAAACAAAAGGTAAAAATGCTGAGGAGACCTGAATAGAAAATTTAAAAGAACAACTCAAGAAGACAGAGTATTATAATGAAATGTTCAAATATCTGAAGTTATAAAACCAAAATGGAAAAAGACGCTTCATGCTTGAAATTTCCCAAGCTGACTGAAATTAAGAACAAGTCCAAGGCTTGTGTTGCAATGCTTAAAGGATTTTACTAGCAAAATCTTAAATTATATAAAAAGCATCAGAAGAAGATGAGAGGAAAAAACAAACTCACTGTACCAAAAAATTTGGTCTACACTGAAACATTGCCAGAAGTAGTACATGATCAAGAACCAACAATACTGTAGAAAGGAGTACAAACTCCATGATAGGCATTGATAAACAAACAAACTGGACCTCCAGGAATTGATAAAACATCAATTGAAATGTTTCAGCAAATAAACATACACTTAGACAGGGTCACTAGTCTTTGCCAAGAAATTTGGAAGACAGACACTTGACCAACCTACTGGAAGTATATTTGTTCCTATATTTTTTTCATGATCCAACAGAGTGTGAATATTGTCAAACAATAGCATTAATATCAAATGCAAGTGAAATCTTGAAGATTATTGAAAAATTTCTGAAACAGCGCATTGGCAAGCCATGCCCAAGTATCCAAGCTATATTCAGAAGTATTCCTAAGAGGCATTATCATTCTATTCATGGATACTATTCCTGATTAGCACAAGGACTATCATTCTTGGTGTCTGGTAGAGTGTTTCTAAAAGCAAAGAATACAAGAAAGACATTGACTTTTACTTTGTTGGCTGTGCAAATGCATCTGACTTCATGAATCATAATGAATTACTTATAGCATTGACAAGCATGAGAATCCCAGTATACACTTAATTGTGCTCATGAGAAAGGTATGTATAAACCAAGAAGAAGTTGTCCAGACAGAACATGGGAACACCACATGGCTTAAAATCAGGAAAGGTCTGTGTGAGGTTTGTATATTTTCTCCATACCTATTCAGTCTGTATGCTAATAGAATAATTTGAGAAACTGCACTACATGAAAAAGAAGAATTATCAATAGCCCAGATTTTTCAAATGACACAATTTTGCTTTCAGATAGTGAGAAAGGGTTGAAACATTTTCTGGAGAAGACCAAAGACCATAATCCTCAATATGCATTGCATTTCAACATCAAGGAAACAAAAATCCTCACCCTGGTCCAATAAGCAACAACATAATAGATGGAGGAAAGACTGAACATGCCAACGATTTTCTTTTACTTTGATCCACAATCAACAGTGATGGTAACAGCAGCCAAGAAACTTTTTAAAAACATGTTGCATTGGACAAATCTGCTGTCAAGGGACTCTTTAAAGAGCTAAAGAACAAGCAAGTCTATTTAAAGGTTCAAGACTTGATCCAAGCTGTGATCATGTATACTGCTAGCTATATATCTTAGAGTTGGACAATAAATAAGAAGACCAAAGATGAATTGATGACTTTGTGATATTGACAAAGAATATTAACTATCCCATGGATTGACAAAAGAACAAATTCATTGATCTTCAAAGAAGTACAACCAGGATATCCCTTAGAGGCAAAGAGGTGAAACTTCATCTTACATACTTTGAGAATGAATGTATGAAGGAAATACCTAGAATATCTGGTTCCTGGAAAAAGATAGCATTCTGGGGAAAGTTGATGGTCAGGGAAAATTGGAACACCCTTGGGAAGATGGACGGATACACTGACTGCAACAATGAACTAAAACATGGCAGAGATCTTGGGGAGACTCCTAATAGAACAAAGTTCTGATCTGTTATTCAAAGTATAATTAAGAGTCAGACTTGAGCTGCTAACCTAACACATTTGGTTCAAACTCACCATTTCTCCACAGGAGAAAATCAGGCACTCTCTTCCTGTAGTTACATCCTCTGGAGGGTCACCTATGACTTGGTTCATATTGAGGACACCTAGCAATAGTAACAATTGAAGAAAATTCTCTTAGCATCATGAACATATTACTCTAGTCTTATTACATCTTCTTGTGGATTTATACTGGGTGTTGTTGAAGGTTGGTAATAGTCAACTTTTTAATTTTTCTCTCTGGTAGTACTTCTACTTGTCTCTTTTCCCCACATATTCTGCTAATTTTCTTTGAGGCAAATCCAGGAGAATTTCTTTTTATTTATTCTCTTAATATCTCTATGGGAAGTTTCATTCTGAGAACTCATATATTTCTTTAATTTGGCAAATCATCAATTACTTAGATTTTGTTTTGTTTTTCATTCCTTCTGTCTGTATTCTAAAATCTAGCCTTGTGGAACTAACTTCTATTTAACAGAATTCTTCATTTCTCCATAACTTTTACCTGTTCTTTCATGTTTAAATCTTTTGTTTCCTTTCTGAACTATATTTTAATTAATTCTCTAAGTTTTGTATTTCAATAATTTTACATTCAACTCTAATTTAGCTCCTTTTAAACTTCTCTAGTGAATATTTTTAAATTATATTTTCAGTGACTGTTTTTTTATTCCTAGAATTTCCACCTGATTTGTATTCCAATCTTGCTGTTCTTATTTTATATAATCCAAAACTCATCTGTGGAACTCATTATCTTTTTGAATATTTAAAAAAATATTTATTTAAAATTCTCTTCCTAATTAACCTTTTAGAGAGCTCTTCTGGCTTACTGGTAAGGAGTTGCACTGCCAACTCAAAGACACAGCAGCTACTTCAAAGGAGGAAGATGGGAAATTTCGTCCCATGTGATTCACTGCTTCTGTAAACCTATTAGAGGTCAGTTATGAGTCAGTCCAAGTTCAACAATATGTTGTTGTTAAGTGCCATTGAGTCGCAGGCGACTCATAGCGACCCTATGAAGGAGACTCCTCGACGCTTGGGTGCCTTTCATCCTCTCTCCAGATTCATAGGGTTTCTGGAGGCAAAAGCTATTATGGAAGTGGATGCCACTCCTCCTTCCAAGCTTGTTTGAATTGGGGAGCTCCACCCCACTCTCTATACGCATTGGGTAACCAGCCATTAACACATTTGACACGTTAGTGTTACATCGTTCAGCCTCACGGCAACCACAAGTGACTGCAGTACGGCAACTGTTCAACAGTATAGAACATTAATTAATTTTTCTATATTTTGCTTTAAAACATGTTATCTCCTACATATTGTATCTGCCAGTTACCATGGCATTGGAAGTTTGTGAAATTTCATTGAACCATGCCGGAAAAGAGAAGCAAACAATTTGATGCCGGTGTTCTTAAGTCTATGATTGAAATTCCTGTGATTCTGGGTTCCAACCCATAGACCTTAGAGCACATAAGAGGATAGTTTATGA
The DNA here is from genome assembly GCF_000299155.1 of Elephantulus edwardii. Classification (NCBI taxonomy): domain Eukaryota; kingdom Metazoa; phylum Chordata; class Mammalia; order Macroscelidea; family Macroscelididae; genus Elephantulus; species Elephantulus edwardii. The sequence continues at coordinate 17,956,146 of NW_006399809.1, forward strand.
TTCTACAAGCCATTAAACATGGTTATAGACTGAATAATATGTATTTATTTACATATGGATTTGTTTAATATATACCTCTTCTGAGTGACCATAAATACAATAGGATCTTATTATTATATTCGTCATTCTCTTCTTTGTATCCAGTAACTATTACTAAATGAATAATTAATGCAAAAGTTAATTATTTAGGTATATTTAAATATAAATTAATAATAATAGCATTGTTGTTGTTGTTGATTGCCGTCAAGTCGAGAACTACTCATAGCAAACCTATGAACACAAGGCCTGAAGCCTTTCTAGAACTATCATTGTAATAGTGGTAACTAACAAAAATGTTATCTTGGAAACTTCAAGAGTTACATAAACTTGGCAATCTATGGCCTGTCCCAATCAACTCTTTTGCTAAGATTTATGAAAATTTCCAAGCAGCTTGCAGTCTTTCGTTTACTTCTGCATCTTTTCTGAAGCACCTGCATCCTTATAGGCTATCTTAGATATTCACAAAGTTAGCCCAGCATGAAACCTGTCTCCTTGTTAGTTTTAACAGTCAACACTCACTTTGTATAAAGCATTTGTGATTTCACTTTACCTGATAGAAATCTGTGTTAAGTGTGAGAAAGTCAAAGGAAAAGAGTTGTGTTAGGGAAAAATATTCTGCCTTTTTACTAACTCATATCTTCCTTTCCTTTCCACAATCATTTTGTTCATTCTCTTTTACCATCTCGCCAAACTCTGTTCCATGAGAATAAATTCCCTCCTCATGAGGTGACATTCTACTCCTCCATGTTTCCACGCTTATACCCACACAGTCATCAGGCTATTTTCTCAGAGGGTTCTAATGCTGAAAACAACGGTGACACTAATTCTTACTTTTCTGCTCTAATTCTTAAGATTAAAATTTCTCCATACTGTTAAACTTAGATACTTTATAACATTAATGTCTGTTGTTATTGTATTGTTATGTGCTGTCACTTGTGGCTCATAGTGACCCAATGAACAATAGCCCTGAAACCTGCTCTATCCTGTGCCAATCTTATTGTCTCTGACACACCTATTCTCATCACCCCAGTCAATGAATCAATCCATTTCATCAAGGGTCTTCCTCTCTTGTACTGTCCCTCCACCATCCCAAGCTTGACATCCCTCTCCAAGGGCTGGCCCTTCCTTGCAACATGCCCAAAGTATGTCAGATGGAGCTTCAGAACACTTGCATCCAAGAAACAGCCTGATCTCACCCTCTCTCGGATGAACCTGTTTGTTCTCCTAGCAGTCCATGGCCTACTCAATACTCTTCTCCACCACCACAGCTCAATGGCTCAATTCTCTTTCTATCATCCCTAGTCATTGTTCAGCTTTCTGACATATAACAAGCAATTGCAAAGACTATGGCCAAGATCAGAAGCATCTTAGTTGCCAGACTGATATCATTCTTTCATACTCTGGAAAGGTCCCTGACAGCAGATTATCCCAGTGCAATTCTTCTTTTGGTTTCCTGGCTGCTGGTACCAACAGTATTGGTTGTGGATTGAAACAAACTAAAGCTGTTAACAATCTCGATCTCTTCACCATCTATCATACTTCTGTCAATTAGCGCAGTGGTGAAAATCCTTGTTTGTTTGGTTTTTAATTCAGATTTTAATGAAAGATTATAGAGAACTTGCATTTCCATTCATTCATTATTGTACATTTTCCTCTCTGCCCACCCCTCCCCTTGGTTTGCCTTTCTCTTTGAAAAAAAAAATTATTGTTATACAATACCCCCCTCCACCCCCAGTCCACTTTACTATGCAGTTCTTATTCTGGACCGTAGTCATGCAAATAATACCTAATCATATATCCCTTTTAAACAGTTCTCTCTCTCATCTGTTTCAATGCAGTGTACATTATTTATCCTCTTTTTTCTTAGTTTTCCCCCAAACCTGATATCAGTCCAGATTTATAACAGTGGAATTATGCAGTATTTGTCCTATTGTTTTCTTGATGTTGAATTTCAATTCATACTGAAGGCTGTAGTCCTTGACTTTCTGCATCAAGTGCTTCATTCATGTCCTCCTCAGTTTCAACAGGCAGGGTTGTGTCATCTGCATAACACAGATTGTCGATGAGTCTTCCTCCAATCCTGATTGCACATTTCTCCTCATAGAGCCCAGCCTCCCAAATTACCTGTCCTACATATAGATTGAAAAGGAAAGGAAATAGAATTAATCCCTGGGATACACCCTTCCTGATTTTGAAACATGCAGTGTTTCCTTTCTCTGTTCTGATGACTGCCTCCTAGTCCAAATATAGGTTTCACATAAGCACAATCTAATAATCTAGGATTCCCATTCTCCTCAGGTCAATGAAACATGTCTATGTTTGCATAGTCAATGAAACATTCCTCTGGTACTCCCTGCTTTCTGCCAAGATCCATCTAACATTAGTTATAATATCCCTAGTACCACAACCTCTTCTCAACCAAGCCTGTACATCTGGCAATTCTCTATTAATATACTGGGTCAGTCATTTTTTAATACTTTTCCGCAGAATCTTGCTTGTATGTGATATTAATGATATATTCCATAATTTCCACACTCTGTCAGATCATCTTTCTTGGCACAGCTTAGGGAGTGCATCCAGGGCAGCATCTGTTTGTTGAAATATGTCAGTTGGTATTCCATTAATTCCTGGAGTCTTGTTTTTTGCCACTTCTTTCGGAGCAGCTTAAACTTCTTCCTCCATTACCATAGGCTCTTGCTCATATGTTGTTTCATTAAATTCTTCTGGGTATGCTAATTTCTTTTGGTACAGTGACTCTCTATACTCCTTCCATCTTCTTGTAATGTTTCTTGGATCATTTAATATGTTATAATACAAACCAAAGAGGACCTAGAGCACTTGCTGCAGAAGGTCAAGGACTGTAGCCTTCAATATAGATTGAAGCGCAACATCAAGAAAACAAAGTTTCACACCACTGGGCTGATTGGTAGCATCATGATAGATGGTGAAGAGATTGAGATTGTTGACAGCTTCCATTTGCTCAGCTGAACAATCAATATTCTTGGTACCAGCAGACAGGAAATTAAAAGACGAATTGCATTGGGAAAGTCTGCTGTCAGAGACCTAAGAGACCTCACCAAAGTACTGAAGAACAACGATGTCAGTCTGGAGACTATGATGTACCTGATCCAGGCCATAGTCTTGGCAATTACTTGCTATGCATCAGAAAGGTGTATGGTGACTAGAAATGATAGGGAGGGAATTGATACCTTTGATCTGTGGTGCTGGAGAAGAGTATTGAATATATGATGGACTGCTAGGAGAACAAACAAGTTCATCCTGGAGAGGGTAAGACCAGACTGTTCTTAGAGGCAAGGATTCTGAAGCTTCGTCTGACATACTTTGACATGTTGCAAGGAAGGACCAATACTTGGAGAGGATGCCATGCTTAGGAGGGTGGAGAGACAGTACAAGAGAGAAAGACCCTTGATGAGATGGATTGATT
>NW_006399809.1:17962914-17964995 GCF_000299155.1 Elephantulus edwardii
TAGTTGTACTGTCTCCAAGGGAAGTTGACGTGTCCTGTAGTACTCCTGTGTAGATTATGTTTTCCTTTCTGTCCCGAGGGCCCGCCGGGTTTTGCTGGGTCTGACCTGGAAGATGCCTCCTTTTGCTGTTATCCGAGGTGACCTTGCCCAGTGACGCCTCCTGCCCTCCCTCTCTGGCCAGGTTTTGCTGGGTCTGACCTGGAAGATGCCTCCTTTTGCTGTTATCCGAGGTGACCTTGCCCAGTGACGCCTCCTGCCCTCTCTTTGGAGTATTCATCTCATAACAACTTTTTATCTTTATATATTTTATCAATCAATAGTTATTACAAACCTATACTAACTGCTATTGTGTTGACACATCTGTGGTAGTCTTTCGTGTCATTTCCCCAATATTTCTAGTTCTCTCTTCCTTCTGAGCCTATGGTGGCATTGCACACTCTGGTCTCCATATAATTGAGTTGTGCCATGTGGTCCAAACTCAGTTCATTGCCTTTGAGTAAAACCTACTCACAGCTGTCCTTCCATTGAGTTTTCAAGTCTATAAACCACATTGCTCCTCTTTTTCCCACAAAGTCACTATCGGGTTCAAACTACCAGAGAGGCAAGGCTTTGGGTTGACAGTGCAACTCCCTATAGACTAGCCTTCTTGACTCATCCTGGTAAATGAGTTATAAGTGAAAGTGACAGCTGTTGCTTTTAAACTAAGTTTTTCTGCCAGTAGTAGAGCCTTACCAGTTCTGGATTCTCCTCAACCTCTGAGGTCAGGGATGATGGCTACTCCATGAGCCTGGGGACCAGCACAACCACAATGACCAAAGGCCACTATTGACATGGGATAATATTTAGTGTGACCCACCAGAAATAAAGTTGGCAGTTCTTAGCTGCTAACATTTGATGGTTGACTATCATCTCATTACCTAGCTTATCCTCACTTGTAGAGAGCCCATAGCATCTTTGATATAAAAAGGAACTTCTAGTGTTTCAAAAGATTTTGAAGCATTTCCTGAGTAGTCAATATTTAGGACAATCTGTGGAATCTTAGGCAGGGAGTGATCCAGAGCAAGATATGTTGTTGTTGTTGTTGTTGTTGTTGTTGTTGTTGTGTCAAGTAGAATCAGATCCATAGCTAACCGACAGCTGGTTTTCAGAGGCAGTAAATCACATAGGCAAAGATTACTCATCTTCTCTCATGGAGCAGCTGGTGGATTTGAACAATACGCTTTTGGATTGGCAGCTCAACTCTTGATGAAGAGGCCACAAGAATTTCCACGGAAGCTACATATTTGTTCAGATCCTCCAAACTGCTCCTAGTGAATGTTACCGTGACCAGCTTATCTGAACGTTTCAGTTGCCTTGGGTATAACTAACTGGCTCCTTTCCATAAACATTTTGAAGCATCATATAACCAAAATAACAGACAAAATATAAATATAGAATTAAATTCATGAAGAAAAAGGAGGAGGGCAAATATATTAGCCCAAATAAATTAATAAATCCTAAATGCAAAATATTAATTCCGATTTAAACTTCAAATTTGGTTCCGAGACTCCTGAAAAGCATGAAAGCATAACAAAAAGAGAAACAAAAGGAGAGGTAATTGTGGAGAGACAGTTAAGGATTTCCTTAATAAAAGCAAAGAAAGGGAGTTTGGCTCTCAATTTGGGCATATAGAGTTAAAAGAAGAAAAAACAACAACAACTAACATGTAGCATGGACAAATTCTTATAAGTTGCCAAGATCAAATGCTAGCTCCTTTGCAAAATCACAACTATACACTGACAAAAAGGACATATTTTCCACTGACCAAACAGAGATATAGTTTAGTTTGTCCAGTTGAGTGTTTCATTTTATACAACTAAAAATTGAATCCTGTTACTCTTCTAAAACTAAACAACAAAGCAAATCAGAATATCTTTATGTTAATGACAGCTGAGCATTAAAGTAAAATAAAGCTCTGATCAGGGGATTTTTATTTCCCTGGCACAAACTACAATGAGAATTGCTATAAAACTGCAGTGCACAGTGTGCAAAGCTGTGTGTGTGTGTGTGTGTGTGTGTGTGTGTGTGTGTGTGTGTGTGTG
>NW_006399809.1:17965095-17968624 GCF_000299155.1 Elephantulus edwardii
GCGCGCGCGCGTGCGCGCACGCCTGTACATGTGGGCGCTGTGTTTTAATGCAGCTGATTCAGAATTCAGTTACAGATGATATGAGAAGATAATTTCAATACATTTTTAGGAAAGAGATACTTTCTCCTAACAACAAAGAACTTAGATACATTATAGTTATGTGCCTTAGACACAAACTTTGTGTTTAATTAACATTTAAAACTTTAAAGATTTGTTATTCTTACATTGTTTGATTTAGCACTTTTTTGGACACTCATAAAGCACAGATCGGAATCCTATCCAGAATAAAGCCTTCCTTTATTGTAAGCTCCCTGAATGATTGTTTTGTTTTGGGTTTTGATTCTTTGGGGTTTTTTTTTGGTATTGTTTTTTTGTTTGTTTGTGTTTTTAATCAGAAAGGACACAGTGGTGAGGTTTTCTGTTTTTGAGAATTTCATATTGAAGGCTGTAGTCTTTCTCTTGCCTGAGTGCTTCAAATCCTCCTCACATTCCACAAGCAAGCTGTGCTATCTATATAATGCAAGTCTTCCTCTAATTTTGACATCATATCCTTCTTCATATAGTCTTGTTGTTGTTATTGTTGTTGTTAAGTGCTGTCGAGTCATAGACGACTCACAGCGACTCTATGAACAAAAGACCTGAACACTTGTATAACTTTTATCTTTTTTCCAAATTTACAGAGTTTCTGGAGGCAAGCTATTTCGGACATGGATACCACTCCTACTTCTGGCTTCTCAAATTATTTGTTTCACATACAGATTGGAAAAGTATGGAGAAAGAATACATCCCAGATACATACTTTTCCTGATTTTAGACCAGGCACTGTTCTCTTACTCTGCTCAGGCAAAAACTTCATAGTCTATGTTTAGGTTTCTCATGAGCAATATTAAGTACTTTTGTATTCTCATTCTTCTCAATGTTGTATGTAATTTGTTATAATCCATACAGTCAAATTCATTTCATAATCAATAAAACACAAGTCTTAAATTGTCTGCTTTCATTTTTAATTTTTTAAAAAAATATTAGTGACATCAAATGGTCAGAATAATACATGGGAATCTAAATGCTGTATATTCCTTTGAGCACCAAAATTTTGATCCTGTTTTCAGACTCTGTCCAGATATTAACTATCTATAAAACAGGTTTTTTTATATAAATAGTATGTTTCCTACTTAAGCAGATACAGAAAACATTGGATTAAAACAAAGTTAAATGAGTTTCTCAGAGATTTTTATATGAATTATGAATTGCCAAAAGGGAAAAATATAAGAGGCAACATTTTTTCCTTGCAGAATATTTCATGTGAATTTAGTAGAATATACTCTGGGAAATGTTGATCATTTACTGAAAATGTAGAGGAGTAGTTTAACTTTATTTTAATCATATGAAAAGATGTTCAACTCTTCTACAATAAGAATTATACAAATTAAAACTAAAATGAGATGTCATGTTTTAGCTCCTTGATTGGCAATGGCAAAATTAAGACAGTACTATGCAGCTGTGAGAAAAGAGGCATGCACATGCAATATATCTGATATAAACTAGTACAAGGTACTAGGAATGAAAATGGCACAAGGTACAAGATACAAGGTACCAGGGACTATTTTGGTGCCAGGAACAAAAATGGCAAGAAATGCACATACCTTTTGACCAATCTATTCTACCTCTAGGAATATATTTAACACATGTAATTACATAGATGTTAAATATGTATGTTTAAAATTATTTACCTCTGAATGGTTTTCACAGGAAAAAAGATTGGAAATAGCCTAAATGTCAATAAATAGAAATTTTATAAAGGGATTTTAGAATATTCATACAACAGTATACTTTGTGGTTATTGTTATGTACTGTTGAGTTCGAGCTAGCTGATTAGTGACCCTATGAAACAATGGGTCTGAACCTTGCCCTATCCTGTTCATCATCTCTGATACACTTAAGCCCATGTGACAGTCACTGGTTCAAGCTATCCTGTCTAGGCCCTTCTTCTCTTTAACACTTTGACAGCAAAATAGGCTGTCGTGTAGAAAGAGGGAAAAGACACATTATTCGATAATGAAGGCATTAGTAATTTTCCAAGAGTCAGAAGCAAAGAAACATACATTGGGCCAAAAAAGAGACAGTGAAGGAACAGAGAAACTAAGCTGTGCTTTTAGTACTGTGATGAAAAAAAAAATAATAGAGATTTGAGGGTCCAAGAAAAGATTAAAGAAGAGAACGGAGTCTGATAGTGCATGAAGGGTTTCCCCTTGAAGAATTTATAGATCTTTAACCAGCTTGACCAAGGGAAGTCAAGGCAAAGTGATAGTCAAGAGGCTTAGAGCTATTGGCAATCTCACAGTACAAGGGAAATTTTAAAAACAGAGCTCAATTCCTGCCAACAAAGAAAGATATGTGTAAATAACTCCACATTTTCATTGTGGGTCATTTGAAGACTATAACCAACAGTCTTAGTGAGAATTATTGGGAATTAGAAATTGACCTGATATCACACTACGTTAAAGTGGATAGAATCAGGGCAATCTTTCTATTCTATCTATTTTTCCTAGCTAAAGGTTCACATGTGAAGATTAGAGTATTTCATTATGTCTTCCATGCAACCACACTGACTGTCATGTTGTAAAAAATTAGCAGGCATAACAAAAGCACATTCCTTTTGACCAATCTATTCCACGTCTAGGAATATATTTAACACATATAATTACATAGATGTTAAATATGTATGTTTAAAATTAATGAAATAAAACAAAACTGAAAAGTAGAAAACATCTAATGGCAGAGTCAACTTTAGTTAAATATAGAAGGCAAAATGGTGAATCACAATCAGAAAGTGGCAATATGCATTTCAAGATAAATGCCATAGAGATTCTAAAATATAAAAATAAGTTTACTGAATCGAAGAACACAATAAAGCTGTGTTCCATCTGGTTGCCAAGATTAGATATTTTAGAAATAGATCACCAGGCCTTCCTTTCAAGGCTTCTCTGAGTGGACTTGAGCCTCAGCCTTGTAAGTTGGCAGCCAAATTCATTAACTATTTGACCAACCACAAACTCCACAACTAGCAAATTAGTGATGTGGAAAGGTCAGTATAAGACAAGTGTAGTGAAGAACATTAGAAAAAAAACCCAAAAAACCCACACAATCTGAAGTTTCGAATCATAGCCTATTAACATGAATGAGTTCTCTTCATTCTGGAATATTGTGTCTCCAAGACCTAGTTATATTTTAATAATTTCTAAGGACTTCAAATGTTTCTTAGCCTCTTTGTTTGAATTTTATTCTTCTTAAATGGTTCTTTGCAAGGGTTTAAGTTTATAAAAAGTTAATTTTATTTTTCCAGTTCATAAGAGGTAATTTTAATTTTTTACTGATATTTTGTGTTTTAAACAATCATTCATATATATTATATTTTATATAATCCTGGAGAGAGAATGATCGAATTTTGCAAAATCAATGATTTAGTCATAGAAAATACATTTTTAAAGAGGCATAAACGCAGGTTATATACCTGGATTTCACCTGATGG
>NW_006399809.1:17970824-17972812 GCF_000299155.1 Elephantulus edwardii
AACAACAACAACAACAATCCTGGTCAATAGGATCCAACAACATATAAGCAAATAATTCACCACCACCAAGTGGGATTCATAACAGATGATGGTTGAACACAAGAAAAACAATGTAATCCATCACATTAACAAAGCAAAACACAAAAACCACATGATCCTGTCAATTGATGCAGATAAAACTTTTGACAAACTCCAACAATCTTTCTTGTTAACACACTCAGCAAAATAGAAATAAAAGGGAGTATGCTCAAGTATACATGCAAAATCAAGGGCCAACTTCATTCTCAACAGAGAGAAAATAAAAGCATTCCCTTTGTGACCAAGAACCAGACAAGGCTGCCCATCATTACTACTCCTATTCAGTAGTGTAGTGGAAGTTCTAACAAGCTCAATTATGTAAGAGAAGGAAACAAGAAACATTCAAATTGGCAAAGAGGCCATACAACTATTACTATATGCAGATTACATAATAGTGTACATAAAAAAATCCCAAAGACTAGGCCAAAAAAGCTCTTAGACCTAGTAGACTAGTTTAATAGAGTAGCAGGATATGTCATAAATATACAAAAAAAAAATCAGTGGGATTTCTCTACAGCAACAAAGAAAACATGAGAAAGGGACTGAAAAACAATACCATCTACAATAGCAAACCACAAGATGAAATTCTTGGGAATAAACCCAACTAAGAGGCACCAAAGATCTTTAAAAGGAAAACTAGAAAATATTACTACAAGAAACAATGGGACCTAACTAAAAATATTCCCTCTTCATGAATAATAAACTAATTATTGCTTATTGGAAGCAAAATACATTTCTTTGTTTTATTTTAGTCTATTGGGTTTTGGCTTTGGCTTGTTTTAGCTCTCCACCAAGCTCAGATGCTTAAACTCACTGTTATCCAGTGGATTCTAACTTATGACCAGCCACTACTAGGTTTCTGAAACAGTAAATCTTAGCAGTGTGGACTGTCCATTTTTCATTAGAGAAGCCACTGATAGATTAGAATCACTGGAGATGCTGCGTATAGTGTAACATGCTACAAACTGCATAATATTCAATTAGTGAAATGCGCTAACATGTCTTTTCCAGATGTCATTTATTAAATACAGCACAGATATATAAAATTTAACATTGGAAATGTTCGTTTTCAATTGGAAACATAGAACAGAGAGTGACAGTAAATTAATGTTCACTGTTTAAAAAAGATAATAGTCATGAAATTCCAAAACTGAGGAAGGGCCTGATGCCATTATAATTCTCAAGAGTAGGAAAGACAGAGTAATGTAGAACATGGTTTAATGGTGATTGACTTTATAAAACAAAATGAAGAAGAATGAATGTATGAATCACAATGTGAACGAAGAATAGTGTGAAACACAATGTATATGAAGTTTTCATGCAAACCAATGTAAATTTTAAAAAATACATTTTTTAAAAAGAAAAAAGAAAAAGAAAATGACACGTGCAAGTATTATATTTAGACACAACATGATAAAGTGTAAATTGAGGGGAGGAGAAAAAGGATATATTTGAAAGAAAAGTTATAAATGACTTTGACATTATGTAAGTGCTGAAAGAAAATTAAAATTATGAGCTCAATTAAGTGCTTTGGATTCCTATTCTTGTCAATATTAGCCATAATTTCTTGTGATCCACACAGACAAATGCCTTTGCATAGATAATAAACCACAAACAGATATCCGTCTGGTAGTTGTTGTTGTTGTTATGTGCCGTTGAGTTGGTTGCGACTCATGGCAACCCTATGTACAACAGTCCTAAACTCTGTTCTGTCCTGTGCCAATCGCACTGTCTCTGATACACTCATCACGATTACCCCAGTCACTGAATCAATCCACCTCATAGAGGGCCTTCCCCTCCTGTACTGTCCCTCCACCCTCCCAAGCATGATGTCCATCTCCAAGGAGGTCCTTCCTTACAACATGTCCAAAGTATGTTAGACGGAGCCTCAGAACCCTTGGCTCCAAGGA
>NW_006399809.1:17975082-18007799 GCF_000299155.1 Elephantulus edwardii
ATAGTGGTATTCACTGGACTTCCTTGTATGAGTATGGATATTGTCCTGTCACTCACAATATTGTACTTCAAGATGGATCTAGAAATTACTTTCTTAACTATGAAAGCAACTTCATTTTTCCTCACCTTTTCATCTCCAGCTTTTTGTCAAGATCCATCTGATATCCACAGTAACGTCTTTGAGGCTCTTCTAAATCCAGCTTGAATTTCTGGCAGTTCTCTTTCTAACTACTGTTCCAAACCATTTTCCCCCCAAAATTTTGTTACTGGTTTTCATATAATGATTCTTTAACATTATATTTCATTCATATACATTGTGTTTTAGATAATCTTTACATTGTGTTTCATACAATCATTAATATACCTTCTGTTTCTTAATAATCATCAGCAACATTCTGCCCGCATGTTGGAATTCACCAGATGTTCCACAGGAGAAGGATGGGAATCCTCCTCCTGTGCAAATAACTGTCTCTGAAAATCTGCCAGAGGGTCAGCTATGAGTTTTTCTGACTTGATAGACAACAACAATAACAGTGGTGTTAGTCAGGAAGCTCTGATGGTCTAGAGGTAAGAAGCTGCCCTGTAATCCCAAAGGCACAAATTTCCAATTCCCCATTGGCCCCAGAGGAGTAGGATAGGCAATCTCCTCCCATGCAATTATCTCTCTAAAAACTCACTGGAGGGTCAACTATGGTTCAGTTCCGACACAACAGCACACAACAGTGATGTAGTCAAGGGAGCTCTGGTGGCCTAGTGGTAAGAAGCTGCACAACAATCCCATAGACCCATGGTATGAATCCACCAGCTGCTCTGCAAAAGAAGGATAATCAGCTATGGATCCATTCCTACTTGACATCACACAATAACAACAACATGACATGTAGTCTCCATAGAGACTTATGCTAGAAGTAGTTGGGGTTTTATGGAGTCTGTATGAACTTACCCAAAGCCTGTGCCTTTCTGACTCTACCAATAGCTCCAAGAGAAAAAAGATGGTAAATCTCATCCTGTGCAATTAGTAGCCTCAGAAAGTCAATGGAGGGTCAGCTATAAGTAGATTCCAACTTAATGACAAGAGATAGAACAGTGCAGAATCACAAGGCTTGTCTTGCTTTGGGTTGGCTTGGGTTCTTCTCCCCACCGCCACCCCCACCCCCCTGCCAAATCCTGTAATAGTTCTCCAATCCGAATTCACCATATATTGTGCCACAATTAAACAGGATATATTCACCAACCTTCACCTGCCATTGATTTGATTCTGATTCATGGAGACCCCACTAAGTTCCATAGGGTTTTGAATAGCTGCTTATCAAAAACATTAAGTAGAGCCTCAGTGTGACATAACAGTTAAGGCATTTATGGAGCTGCAAACAGGAAGGATGGGAGTTCCGGTTCATCAAGAGGTGCCTAGAAGACAAGCCTGGTGGTCTAGTTTTATTTGGAATAATCTGCTAGATAACATTGTTTCAGAAGAAGTTAAACATTCAGAAGCATGTGTGTGGCATCTGTCCTTTGTATTTTAAAGAATAAATAAGACAATAGTATGTGTGTGTAGAAAGGGGAATCTTCATATATTACATGTATAGGAGTAGTTTATCACTTTAAATCAGATCGCCATCAAATCAGTCTCAACTTAGAGCAAACTTCCATCAGGTTTCTGAGACTGTATTTATGAGAGAGACTGCTTATCTTTCTCCTGCTGAGCAACTGGTGGATACAGATTGCTGACATTTGGACTAACAATACAACAGAATGCACTTTGCCATTCAGCCTCTTGTAACCTTAAGTGGATTTAGAAGATTAGCAGCAGTGTGTGCAGGAGCAAAATGGGTAAGTAGGGGGAAGAGACTAGAGAAACAATGTTTACAAAATACAATTTTGAAGTATGTAAAGTTACTATATTTTTTCATTTAATGAAAAAACAGACTTTATACTACAACTCAGACTGTTTTAAAGAAAAATTCAAAGAACAAAATAACAAAACTTGATTTTGAGTAAGCAATCACTGTAATAAATGCTAGAAAGACTCAGCCATATAGGGTCAGATATAGGAGTTAGTATGGAATATGAGGTACTATACTATACTACTTTCAAGGACGTAATCTGCCATCACATCGAAAACAATAACTTGACCATCATAAGATTGTAATTGTTTTATATGAGAGTTATGTAAACTTATCCTCAACTTTATGGAATTAAAAATGTGAGGATGTTTAGTGTTCAGAGAATTTACTAGAGTGTTGATAGAAACGGTAAAGGAAATATAACTCCGAAACCTCAAATTAGGAGAAGTGGAATACTGAGAGATAACCTATTGGATCTAGTTCAAGAGACCACAACTGATGATTAAATTGTTATCCTTAAGAATTATTGGAAAATGTGAGAGCTCTGGTGGCCTAGTGGCAAGAAGCTGTACTGCAATCCCAGAGGTTCACGGTTCAAATCCACCAGATGCTCTGCCGGAGAAGGAGGGACAATTTCCTCCTGTACCAGTCAGCTCTGATTTGACGGTACATGCACACACACACACACACACACACACACACACACACACAAAGAATTAATGGAAAATGTACTTAATTTTTCAAAATACTTCTTTAAAATGCTGCTTTCTTCACAAAAATAAAACCGATTCTTTCCAAGGGAAATAGTTCCTGAGGGATAATTTTTCTGACTGGGCAGACCACGAGACATCATTCTTCCTGCCCTGAGCTTACCTTTCCCCTTCCTGGCACATGACCCAGAAATGACACACATACCTGATTGCATAGAGAGCTTGGATATGTGCAGCATGTGTAGATATTTGATAAGCACTCATTCACTCCTTTTGGTCACATAACTTTAGCCTGGTAGGTTCAGAAAGCTAAGCAAGAAATAGTTATACTTTCTGTAAAATTTTCCTAGGATTATAAAATTTCATATATTTTCACCCTAAATTGCTTTTTAGCTTCAAGGGACATTCCAGCAAGTCAGGGAAAAGGGACAGAAACAAATCTGGGATTATAATTCATTCATTAATATTTTAAAAATGAAGTCAGTTTTACTGCACTTAGACTATAAGTCAGGGATTTTAAAAAAGAGTCATCAGGTTTTTATATGCACATCCATGTTTTTCGCGGCTTTGTTCACAATAGCAAAGAGTTGGAAACAACCTTAGAGCCCATCAACAAACGAATGGATAGAGAAGCTGTGGTATATTCATTCACACAACGGAATACTATGTCGCATTGAAAAACAAGGAACTTATGCAATATTATTCAAAATTAGTGACTCTGGAGGACATTATGCTGAGTGAAGTAGCTCAGCACAAAAGGACAAATACTGCATGGTGCCACTGTTGTAAAACAAGACTGACCTCAGGGTTGGGGTGAGACTGAGAAAAATTGGATAAATTACGTATACTTCATTGAAACAGATGAGGGAGAGAACTATTTGAAAGCGATATATGATTGGGTATTATGGCTATGATAAGAGTCCAGAATGAAGGTTGCATAGTGGAGTGTACTCAGGGCGGGAGGGGGGATTCTATACCAATGAAATAATTTTTCTTTTTCTTTTCAAAGAGGAGCAAACTGGGGGTAGGGGTGGGCAGGGAGAAAAAGGCAACAATGAATGTATGAAAATCCAAAATCTCTGTAAACGTTCACTAAAATAAAAAAAAAATTAAAAGAGTCATCACGTTTGAAACAGATGTTTCTAGAACACATTAGTTATGATACATAAGCTAGGACTTTTACATTGGCTCTCAGATTCATAATCTTCTTACTTCTTGTCCAATTGTCCTCAAGGAATCTTCTCTGTGAAGTCCTCTTTGATTCTACAGGGATACTTTATACCTACGCTGACACCATCTCTTACACATCCCAACTAGAGAGCATTTGTCCTTATGGACTACAGATATCCTTGGTAGATTTTGGGTACTTCCTCCCAGGGCAAGAATCATGACTTTTATCTTTTTTTTTTTTTTTAAACTTAGGACTCTTCAAGTCTTAGGTTTTGACACATAAATGCTCTTATGAATTAATATCTGCACCACTTATGAGTTAATTCATTGAATTACAGATAGAAATACGAACACTCCATTTGAAAAATACAATTGTTGGCTTCTAATTCTCTGTTATCTTTCTCTATCATAAACAACTCCATAGTGGCATTTTTTTCACCCTATTTAAAAGACATATGTACTGTGTGAATGTTTACTTAGCATAGACCATAAGATATTGCTCCTTTTGCGCAAAGAGGCCTTGAGCATCTAATCAATTTTCTCTCTAATTAATACCTACACACCGAGTACTCTAGGACCACAACCACCCAGACTCAACTCATTTTCCACAACAATTGTCTAATAGTTGTTAGATAACAATTTTACTGTTGCTCTTGTTACATGCCATGGAGTCTTTTGTGAGTAATAATGAAATCTAAATACTTCCTATCTCTAGCCAATCTCTTTGTCTTTGACACACTTACCCCCATTACCCCTCAATCCATTTCATCCAGGGGGTCTTCCTCTCCTGTGCTGACCCTCCACCCTTCCAAGCATAATGTCCTTCTCCAAGGACTTGTCTTTCCTGGCTGCATGCCTAACATATGCGAGATGAAGCTTCAAAATCCTTGCCTCCAAAGAGCAATTGGTCCCACCTTTTCCAGGACAGACCTGTTATGCGTGTCCATGGTATGCTCAACACTCTTCTCCAGCACCAAAACTCAAAGGCATTGATTTTTCTTTAATCATCCTTAGTCATTGTCCAGCTCTTGCAAAGATCATGGCTTGGCTTAGGTGAACCTTAGTCCCTAGATTGACATTATTGCTCTTTAGTACTCTGGGGAAGTCCCTGGCAGCAGACTTTTTTTTCCAGTGCAATTCATCTTTTGATTTCCTGACTGCTGGTGTCAAGAGTGTAAAGTTATTATAAGCCAGAATCAACTCAACAAGAAAGGTGTGTTTGAAATATATTCTCATTGTTGTTGTGTGTACCATTGAGCTGGAACAGACCCATAGCTGACCCTCCAGTGGGTTTAAAGAGGCAATTAGTCACATGGAAGGAGATCATCAATCCTTCTCCCACGATGCAGCTTGTGGTCTCAAATTGTGCACCTTCAGGATGGCGCCGCAGCTTCTTATCACCAGGCCGCCAGAGCTCCATATTCTCATTAGAAATTGTTTATTCTTTATTTGAGAGTAAAATGTTTCTGGACATCTTGGCAATCCTATGATCTGGTCTTCATATTTTGAAATAAGGACTGCTTGCTATTTATTGTTATTTTCTTGATCTTCACTCCTCAAAGAACAAGTTTCATTGCAATATCTTGCAATAACACCAAGTCAAACCTAAAGGGTGGTACACTAAGCTATAAAGCCAAAAGCACAACTATATAACACATAACTATACAACTGTTGTTGTTGTTATGTGCCGTCGAGTCACTTGCGACTCATAGCGACCCTATGCACAACAGTCCTAAACTCTGCTCTGTCTTGTGCCAATCGCACTGTCTCTGACACTCCCATCCTGATTATCCCAGTCACTGAATCAATCCACCTCATAGAGGGCCTTTCCTTCCTGCATTGTCCCTCCACCCTTCCCAGCAAGATGTCCTTCTCCAAGGACCGATCTCTCCTCACAACATGTCCAAAGTATGTTAGACGGAGCCTCAGAATCCTTACCTCCAAAGAGCCACCAGGTTTAACCCTTTCCAGGATGAATCTGTTTGTTTTCCTAGCAATTGAGTTTTCCCAATACTCTTCTCCAGCACCACAGCTCAAAGGCACCAATTCTCCTTCTATCCTCCTTGGTCATTGTCCAACTCTCTGATGCATAACAAGTGATTGCAAAAACCATGGCCTATATCAGACACACCTTAGTCTCCAGAGAGACACCATTGCTCTTCAGTACTTTGGAGAGGTCCCTAATAGCAGACTTTCCCATGGCAATGCTTCTTTTAATTTTCTGGCTACTGGTGCCAAGAGTGTTGACTGTGGAGCCAAGCAAGCTAAAGCTGTGAACAATCTCAATCTCTTCATCATCCATCCTGATGATGCCAATTGGTTCAGTGGTGAGAATCTTTGTCTACTTGACATTGAGCCTCAAGCCGTATTGGAGGCTACAGTCCTTGACCCTCTGCAGCAGGTGCTTCAGGTCCTCCTCAGTTTCAGTAAGCAGGGTTGTGTCATCTGCATAAAGCAGATTGTTGATAGATCTTCCACCAATTTTGAACCCACATTTCTCCTCATAGAACCCAGCCGCCCGGATGATCTGTTCTGCATACAGGTTGAAAAGGTATGGAGATAGGATGCATCCCTGGCATACGCCTTTCCCAATTTTGAACCATGCAGTGTTCCCTTGCTCTGTTCTAACGAATGCCTTCTGGCCCAAGTTTAGGTTTCGCATTAGAACTATCAAGTGTTCTGGGATTCTCATTCTTCTCAGAGTCAGCCACAGTTTGTTATGATCCACACAATCAAATGCCTTTGCATAGTCAATGAAACACAGACATTCCTCTGGTATTCCCTGCTTTCAGCTAAGATCCATCTAACATCAGCTACAATATCACAACTACGCTTATTATTATTGAGTCAAATTCTCACTCATAGCAACTTGTGTACCATTGAGTTGGAACCTACCAATAGCTGAACCCTGTAGTGGGTTTTCAGAAATAATAAATTGCCCAGGGGGAGACTTCCCATCCCTCTCTCGTGGAGCAGCAGGTAGACTCAAACTTTGTGCCTTTGGGCTTGCAAGGCAGCTTCTTACCACTAGGCCACCGGAGCTCAGTAGGAAAGGTAAACTTGACCAGAGAGTTTCGAAGACTACTTTGCGGAAAGAGATTGCCGCATGATCCTTCTGTGGATTGGCTATGGGCTTGAACAACTAATCTTGCAGTTAGCACTTAGCAGATAAGTGTTTAACCATCAAAATACCAAGACTATTTAATTTATAATACATAGTACATATTATTTTTTATCTTATTCTTTGGTTCTCACTCTATATACATTCCACTCTATCTATTCAATGCCTCCCTTTAAAATGATGAACCCTTAAAAGTACAATTTTCATTTGCTTTAATAATTTCATCTACGAGAATAGGTTCATTAAGATGTCATTTTTCAAAAATTCAAAGTTCTAGGAAGGATCCTGTATATATTTTTAACATGGAAAATGGAAATGAATAACACTGGACTTCAAAATCTCTTACACATAATACTCTTTTGCATGTGTAATTGCTTGTCTAACTATTTAAAGCAGATTCAAATTTGTTTTTTTATTTACTTTCTCTTTTTTTTTTTTTTTTCAAAAAAAAGGTGCTCTGACTGGTCTGGAGGTATCCTTGAAGTCTCATCTGCTTAAAAAAAATCACTGCCTCTTCAGGGCAAAACAGAAACTGTAGCTTCTTAAATGGAAAAAAAACAACCAAACAGGATACAGTTGCCACTCCATGCTCATCAGAATAGTGTTTCCAATCTCTGTGTTTTTGAGAAGCTGTTTCACCAGCAGCTCATCTAAGATGCCTCTATGTAGATTGGAATTGCCAAACTTTATGATTAGCACCTGAGCACTTAACCATTCCCACCACCAGGACACAGTTGTTTTCCATGGTACACAAACTACCTCAATTTCTTATTAAAATAATTCCAAGCACAATCAGAGTTAAAAGAATTCTTTACACTAGTGAGAATTGCAACAATTAATTCATTTTCACAAGCTAGGAGAATCTGGATCTAAGGCTACTGGGCTGGTGGAATGTCTTTATTTTGAAAAACCCTATACTCTTGGATGAAGGGAAAGGAACTCCTTGCTCTCCTCCATCATTGAGCTCTGAAGGAGGCCTGGAGGTATATTAAAAATGCCTGAAGGTGTATTAAAAAGACCTAGGGGCATGGTGCTTAATTGTGTTGGCCTACTTAACCAAAAGGTCAGTAGTTTGAATCTACACCCATTCCTAGGGGGTGGAGGGGATGAGGGGAATAGGCACTTTCCTCCTGTGGAGATTTGCAATACTCTTCTCTAGCACCACAACTCAAAGATAACAATTTTTCTTTTATCATCCTTATTTATTATCCCTTTGATGCATTATAAGTAATTGTGAAGACCATGGCCTGGACCTATGTGTTGTGTGTGTGTGTGTGTGTGTGTGTGTGTGTGTGTGGCCAGTGGATCTTCACAAGACAGCAAGGGGTTTGGTTTTGCCTTTGGTGATATATTGGGCTGCTACTGGTAAGGTTAGCAGCTCGAATCCGCCTGCCAGTCTTTAGTAAGAAGAGGCAGTGTACTCTTGTATTGATTTGCAGCTTCAGAAACCAATTAGAGGGCAGTCATCAGTCAGAATGGATGGGTAGTAGTAGGTTTTGACTTAAACTTAGTTGAGGAACACACCAGCTGTACCTACCATAAAGCTAGTGAGAAAATCCTTCCCTGAGCTCTTGATATTTTCTAGGGCAACCAGATTGTGATTTCTGATTTCACTCACCCCCATTTCATCCAAAGACTGCTCAGAAAACACCTGGACAAAATTTAGGTTGAGGGCTACCAGCATAGTAGTGTCCATAAATAAAACATGATGGATGAGAAAAGATAGAAATAGAAGCAGTAAAAACCAGGGGCTATAGTTTTCCAGCGTCCATCTGTTCCATGTGCTAGAGAGCCGGCGGCGGACGTAGGAGTGGATCCCATTTCTGTCTGAAAGAGCAGAACTAGACAGGAAATGTGTGAGGCTCCGCGCTCACCAACCTACCATCCATCTGTACCTCCAGGGAAAAGAATCAGCCAATGCAGAAGTAGTCAGAGCAAGAGGCCAGGGCATCCTCCCATCTGCTTCCCATTTGAGGATGATGCAATCTAGAAAGTTGCGGAGCTTCAGGAGCTTATAGAGAGGCCACACATAGCACAAATGTTAATGTTCTTAGCTGATAACAGAAAGGTTGGAGGTTTAAGATCAACTTAAGATGCTCCAGAAAGAAGGTCTTGTGATCTACTTGCAAAAAAACAGTCATTGAAAATACTGTGGGGTCGTCACGAGTTCAGTCACGTAGTGGTGGTGGTGGTGGTGGTGGTGGTGGTGAGAATACCTCATGGAAGACTAAGAGGATATTTTCAGAAATTTTCACTCAAGGGAGCAGAAGAAAAAGTTGTGCATTATTTGTTTTGTTGTGCATATTTATTTTTAATAAACATGAACTGAGTGCACAGAAAGGAAGGTCTATTTAGAGATCAGTCCCTTGCTAGATACGTCATTGCCAAATACTTTTCTCCAGTCTGTACATTCTTTTTTTTGCACATAAAGATTTATTTTTAAAAAAAAATTCTTGTAAAGACCTGTGTATATCTCTACTTAGATTTATTCTTAAATATTTTATCTTTGGGCTGGCTATTGTCAATTGTTATTGTGAATGTTTTCCTTATTTTCTTTCCAGAATTCTGTTATTGTGGAAGAATCTGATTAGTTTGGGGATGTTGATCTTCTACTTTTCCACTTTTTTGAATCAGTGAATTACTTAGTTGCCTTGCTAAATCTTTAGGATTTTATATATATAGGACCATCTCATTTGCAAATATATTTTATTTCCTCTTTACCAATTTGAATGGTTTTATTTCCTTTTCCTGTATTATTACTCTGACTAGGACTTCTAATACAATATTGGAGTGGTGATAGAGGGTATCCTTGTTTGACTCCCATCACAAGTGGAATGTTTTTGTCTCTCTTCACTGAGAATAATGTTGGTTGGATATTTAGTACATATGGATTAATCTCTAAAATTTATGGAAGATATATAAGACCTCAGTAAGGAAAAAACCCTGTTACAAGTAAGCAGAGAACTTGAAAAAACACTTCAAAGAATACATTCAGATGGCCAGTAACCGTATGAAGAAATACTCAAGATCAATGTCTGTTAGAGAGATGCATATAAGAGCAACAATATCTCGTCTCACTCTGGCAAGAATATTGTTCTGCCAACCATCTAAGAATGATCCAACTTTCCGTGAAGAAGATAATACTCCTTACCCATCTGAAGGGTAAAGAAAGGAAAGAACTTACTGCCAAAAAGTTGATTCCACTGAGTTTTCAAGGCTTTAAATCTTGACTGTAGATTGCCTATCTTTCCTCAGTGAACCTTTAGATTAGCAGCCTAATCTGTTATAAACTACACCACCTGAACTTCTTAAACATAGGAAGGTAAGACAATGTGCCAGCACGGCTGAAAATAAAGAGTAGGAGTCTAGATGGATGTCTGGAGAGTACCTGGTCATTGATTTAACCGTGACTACTTGTTAGCGTCACAAGTATCTGGAAAAAAAACAACAAAAAACATCAAAAGAAGGTAGAGGAGGAGAAAGAAGCAAAGAAATAGGGCAAAAAAAAAAAAGGAAGGAAAGAGGAAGGAAGAATGAAATGAGATAACTGAACTGATTCTAAAGAAGTAAAATCAATGGAATAGAATTAGTATATGTAAAACATCAGTATTTTAATTTTCTTATTTATGGAACTTGCATTTTTAATAAAATGTTTTATAATATGTGCATGTATTATGCATTAATTTTATAGTGTATTATACATAAATATAAAATAACTAGTTCTTTTTAAACATCCATAGTGCTACCACCCGAGGTTTATAGCTACTATTAACTTATGGCATATTTCCTTTGGAACATTTTCTATGCATAAGCACTTTCCTCAAACTTTAAATAATCTTCAAAAGTGATTTCATCAATTTAAAAGATGGTATTGAATTATATTAATTAAATGTACCATAATAAATTTTAATTTGTCCCTGTTATAGAAAATGTATGCTACTTCCAAATTTTAAAATTATAATTAAATAACTTTACATACATTTTGTTAACATTTCTGATTACTTTTTTACCATTCATAGATGTGGATTAAGAATGTTTATACATGCTCAGGATTCCTTATTACATGTTACCCTATAGCTTTAAGAATAATTAATTATACTCATTAATACATACTCGATTTTTAATAAAATTGTTTCATTTTAATTGTGATTTTAATTAAAATTTACAGAAAAGTTGGATTTTCATTCATTCATTGTTACACATTTTACCCCCTCTCCCTTCCTCCTCGCACCCCAGTTCATGTTTTTTTAATATTCATTCATTCGTTGTTGCACAGTTAACTTCCTCCCCCATCAGTTATCTTTGCAATGCACCTCTTGTTCTAGGCTATTGTCATACATATAATGCCTATGGTATGAAATCCCCTCTTCACCAATTCTGTACTTATTACTGTGCTGCCAATACAAAGGTATGTGGTTCAAATCTACCAGGTTCTCTGAGGGAAAAAGATGGGCAGTCTCCTCCCATGTGATTTACTGACCTAAAAACCTTTTGGAGGGTCAGCTGTGGATCTGTACCAACTTGATGGTACATAACACCACCACCATGCCAATTTTATTAATCAAAAATATTACAACACTATTCATATGTGTCTTTTTAAAAACAGTGATAAATTTGAAATTTCACACTTACAGGTTGTCTGTATCTTTTGACTTGAAGAAAGTTCAGCAAATATAGAATGAATTTTGCAAAATGACTTATTCATTGCAAATACATTTTATAAGAAATATAAATGCAGGTTATACACATGGATTTCACTGATGGTATGCATAGGAATCAAATCGATTATATTTGTGAAAAGAACCGCTGGAGAAGCTCACTATCAGTGTGAAGAGTAGACCAGGAGCTGATTGTGAAACAGACCACCAACTATTCATAGGCAAGTTCAAGCTTGAAGCTGAGGAAAATGAAATCAAATCCACGGGAACCAAAATATGACTTTGAGTTCATCCCTCCTGAATTTCAGAAACATCTCAAGAACAGGTTTGAGGCCTTGAACACTAATGAGTGAAGACCAGATGAGTTGTGGGAGGATGTCAAAAGAATGCAAACAGTCATTACAAAGACAGAAGAGGAAAAAAAAAAAAGACCAAAATGGATGTCTGAAAAAACTCCGAAGATTGCACTGGAGCACAGAGAAGCCAAAGCACAAGGAAAAATTCAAGATATTAAAGAGCTGAACAGAAGATTCCAAAAGGCAGCATGGGATGACAAAGCAAAATATTACAATGAAATGTGCAAGGAGCTGGAGTCGGAAAATCAGAAGGCCCAAACTTGTTCAGCATTTCTTAAGATCAAGGAACTGAAAAACAAATTCAAACCTCGAGTTGCTGTAATCAAAGATGCTTTAGGAAGAATATTAAATGATTCAGGAAGTATTAAAAGAAGATGGAAATCATATACTGAGTCACTGTATCGAAAGGAATTGGCAGACAGAAGAATTTAATGAAATAATATATGAGCAAGAGCCTATGGTGATGAAGAAGTTCAAGCTGCTTTGAAGGAAATAGCAAAAAACAAGGCCCCAAATATAGATGGTATATACAATGACGACGACCAAGAGAGAGCTACGTTGGCCTAGTGGAAGTAAGCTGTGCTACCAAGCCGAAGGTGGGTGATTGTCATCTGTGGCCCTCGGTCAGGTTCAAATTGTCTTCCTGTCAAACATTCTTCTAGGTGGTACAGCACAGGTCTGTGTGTTGCTGTACAGAGGTAACTCGTGGTTGCTGTGATGCTGAAGCCTGTGACAGTGATGTGCCAATCGTGGTAATGGGTACCCATGGTGGACAGTGTTGGCTGGAGCTTCCCGACTAAATCAAGCCTGGAAGCAGGAGCGGCATCCACTTCCAAAATGGCTTGCCTCTGGAAACTCTATGTATGAACAGTGTTCAGGCTGTTCATTCATAGGGTCACTACGAGTCGTCTACAACTCGACGGCATTAAACAACAACAACAACCAATTGAGGTATTTCAGCTAAGAGAAGCTGCCCTGGACTTGCTCACCAAATTCTGCCAAGAAATCTGGAAACTTGGCCAACTGACTGACTGACTGGAAGAGATCTATATTTTTTCCCATTCCAAAGAAGGGTGACCCAACATTGATTTCACATGCAAGCAAGACTCTACTGAAGATTATCCAAAAACGACTGGAACAGCACATCAGCAGAGAACTTCCAGAAGTCCAGGCTGGGTTTAGAAGGGGTCATGGTACCAGGGATATTGTAGCTGATGTTAGATGGATCTTAGCTGACAGCAGGAAATACCAGAGGAATGTATGTCTGTATTTCATTGACTATGCAAAGGTGTTTGACTGTTTGGATCATAACAAGCTGTGGCTGACTCTGAGAAAAATGGGAATCCCAGAACACTTGATCGTGCTAATGCGAAACCCATTCTTGGACCAGGAGGCAGTCATTAGAACAGAGCAAGGGAACACTGCATTGTTCAAAATTGGGAAGGGCATACTCTAGGGATGTGTCCAATCTCCATACTTTTCAACCTATATGCAGAACAGATTATCCGGGAGGCTGGGCTCTATGAGGAGAAATATGAGGTCAAGATTGGTGGAAGATTTATCAACAATCTGTGTTATGCAGATGACACAACCCTGCTTGCTGAAACTGAGGAGGACCTGAAGTGCTTGCTGCAGAGGGTCAAGGACTGCAGCCTTCAGTATGGATTGAGGCTCAATGTCAAGAAGACAAAGATTCTCACCACTGGACCAATTGGCAACATCAGGATAGATGGTGAAAAGATTGAGATTGTTAACAACTTTAGTTTGTTTGGCTCCACAGTCAACACTCTTGGCACCAGCAGCCAGGAAATAAAAAGACGAATTGCAATGGGAAAGTCTGCTGTTAGGGACCTCTCCAAAGTACTGAAGAGCAATGGTGTCACTCTGGAGACTAAGGTACGTCTGATACAGACCATGGTCTTTGCAATCACTTATGCATCGGACAGTTGTACAATGACTAGGGAGGATAGAAGGAGAATTGATGCCTTTGAAATGTGGTGCTGGAGAAGAGTATTGAGGGTACCATGGACTGCTAGGAAAACAAACAGATTCATCTTGGAGAGGGTTAAACCAGGCTGCTCCTTGGAGGCAAGGGTTCTGGGGCTTCGTCTGACATACTTTGGACATGTTGTAAGGAGGGACAGGTCCTTGGAGAGGGACATCATGATTGGGAGGGTGGAGGGACAGCTTAGGAGGGGAAGACCCTCTATGAGGTGGATTGATTCAGTGACTGGGATAATCTGGATGGGTGTGTCAGAAGCAGTGCAATTGGCACAGGATAGAGCAGGGTTCAGGGCTGTTGTACATAGGGTCGCTATGAGTCTCAAGTGACTCGATGGCACATAACAACAACAACATCCCTGTAGGGCTCTGAAGATCAATTCAAAATTTTTATTGATCACAGTACCTCATTACTCCCCTAAACTCTCAATTCCTTTTTCCTGTGCAACTTTTTCTTTGCCATAATAATTGCTACCTTCTATACACTTTACGGTGATCTCTGGTGGTGTCTTGTATAGCCAGTCACACTACTCACCCAAAGGCTGCCTGTGTCCTGGGGTAAGATCCAACAGAAATTGAATAGTGCAAGTGGACAGCCACTGTGAGTCAGACTTGAGCCAATAGCAGTGAAGTTTATAAGTGTACTTTATTATTTTCTTATTAATTCTTTGTCTTTTTTAATTTCCTGCTTAGCCATCTCCTCCAATTCTAATATAAAATTTTAAAACATACAGATCATTGTGGATTTTGCTCACTGATAATTTCCTAGATTCTAAAAGTAGGCCTGTCCCATGATTGTTGTTTGTTGTTATGTGCCATCAAGTTGCTTGCAACTCATAGTGACCCTATGTACGACAGTCCTAAACCCTGCTCTATCTCTTGCCAATATTATTGTCTCTGATACACCTATCCCCATTACCCCAGTCATGGGATCAATCCATCTCATTGAGGGTCTTCCTCTCCTGCACTGTCCTGCCACTCTCCCAAGCATGATGTCCCTCTCCAAGGACTGATCTCGCCTTGCAACATGTCCAAAGTATGTCAGATCGAACTTCAGAATCCTTGCCTCCAAGAAGCAGTCTGGTTTCACCCTCTCAAGGATGAATTTGTTTGTTCTTCTACCTGTCCATAATATATTCAATACTCTTCTCCAGCACCAAAGCTCAAAGGCATCAACTCTCCTTTCGTCATCCCTAGTTATTGTCCAGCTCTCTAATGCATTGTAAGTAATGGCAAAGACCATGGTCTGTGTCAGGTGCACCTTAGTCTCAAGACTGACATCATTACTCCTCAGTACCCTGGAGAGGTCTCTAACAGTAAACTTTCCCAGTGCAATTACTCTTTTACTTTCCTGGCTGCTAGTGCCAAAAGTGTTGATTGTAGAACCAAGCAAACTAAAGCTGTTGACAATCTCAATCTCTTCACCGTCTATCATGATGCTGCCAATCAGACCAGTGGTGAGAATTTTTATTTTCTTGATGTTGAGCTTCAATCCATATTGAAGGCTGCAATCCTTGACCTTCTGCAGAAAGCACTTCAGGTCCTCCTCAGTTTCAGCAAGCAGGGTTGTGTTATCTGCATTCTGCAGATTGTTGATGAATCTACTTTCAATTCTGATGCCAGACTTCTCCTCATAGAGCCCAGCCTCCCAGATAATCTGTTCTGCATAAATATTGAAAAGATATGGAAATAGGACACATCCTTGACATACATCTTTCCCAATTTTGAAACATGCAGTCCTTCTGTGCTCTGTTCTGATGACTGCCTCCTGGTCCAATTATAAGTTTTGCATAAGCACAATCAAGTGTTTTGGGATTACCATTCTTCTCAGAGTCAGCCACAGTTTGTTGTGATCCACAGTCAAATGCCTTTACATAGTCAATGAAACACAGATATACATTCCTTGGGTGGTCTCTGCTTTCTGCTAAGATCCATCTCACATTAACTATAATATACGTAGTCCCACAATAGATACTCAGTAAATGGTTTGTTTTGCTTTATTTTGTTTAAATGAACCCTATAGTAGTTTTAAATATATCTACAGTTCTCCTACATTCTATTTCTTTAATTTTTAGACTTTTGATCCATCTAGAGACTGTGTATAGCACAAAATGAAAACATTGCCTATTTACTTTGATTCTTCTTTTATTTTCTATTAAGTCTACTTAGAAAACTGTATGCTTTTAATATATTCAGGATTATTGTTTCATGAAATAGTATGATTTTAAGATTTAGAGATTTTAATAAATTTTAAAACATGAGCACTGTTTTCCCTAATTTCAGTTCTTTGGTAATGTTTTCTTTGACTATTTTCACCCACTATCTTTCAACTAGAGAGAGCAGGTGGCCCTAGTGATAAGAAGTTGTGCTGTCAATAGAATGATAAACTGCTCAAATCTACCAGCTACTCCATGGTAGAAAAGGGAAGAATCTGCTCCTGTGCAATTTACAGACTCTTAAAACCTATTGGAGAGTCAGTTATGTACGAGTCAGTCCTAACTCAATGGCACATAACAACAAACTTCCAGTTAAAGCTTAGCAACATTCTATCAAGTGTCAGACCAACTGAGATTTTGAATAGAATTGTATTTAATTTCTTGATATATTTCACAATGTTAAATGACCTCAATTACAAATGTTATAAATCTCTTAATTCATTGATCTGTATATTAAATTTTAAGTTTTGGATTCCTGTCAAGTAGTGTTTTAATGATACATTTAATTGAGCATTGAACTGCTAACTGAAAGGTTAGTGGTTTGACTCTACCAGATGCTCTGTGGGAGAAAAATGAGACAGCCTGTTTCTATAAAGATATGTTATTATTGCTAGCTGCCATTGAGAGTAGTGTAATTTATAGTGACCTTATGAACAGACCTGAACCCTTTCCTGTGTCATCCTCACTATCTCTGACATACTTGAACCCATTGCTGCAGTGAGTGTGAAATACCATCCCATTAGGGTCTTCCACTCTTTTGCTGATCCCCAATGCATCTTTCCAAATATGATGCCTCTTTCTAAGAAATACTGTCTCCTAGCAACATACCCTAAGTGATGAGAGATGAAGCTTTGCCATTTTTACCTCTAAGGACCACCACTGCCTATTCTTTTCCCAAGACATATCTGTTTGTTATGTTGATAGTTCATGAGATATTCAGTACTCTTTTCCAACACCACAACCCAAATACATCAATTCTTCTTCTATCATCCTCATTCATTTTCAAGATTTTCAATGCATAGCAGCTGATTGAAAAGACCATGACTTCAATCAGGTGTATCTTAGTCTTCAAACTGACCTCATTGCTCTTCAGCATTTTGGATAGGTCCCTGACAGCAGAGTTACTCAATGCGATATGTCTCCTCATTTCCTGACTACTGGTACTTTCAGCAAGACAGATTGTGTCAGCTGCACAACACTGGTTGTTGGTGGGCCTTCCTATAATCTGTATGACATAGTCCTGTTCATAGCATTCAGCTTCATGAATTATTTGCTCAGCATACAGATTGAATAAGTGTAAAGAAAGATTACAACCCTCACACACACCCTTCCTGATTTTAAACCATCCAATGTAACTCATGCTTCATTAGGACACCAGCATCTTGATCTAGGTATAGATTTCCCATGAACACAATCAAGTGTTCTGAGATTTCCATTCTTCTCAATGTGAACCGTAGTTTGTTACAATCCACACAATCAAATTATGCCTTTACATAGTCAATTAAACACAGATAGACATTTCTGATATTCTCTGCTTTCATCCAGGATCCATCTAACATCTGAAATTATATGCCTGGTGCAATGGCGTCTTCTAAACCCCACTTGAATTTCTGACTGTTCCTGTCAATCTACTGCTCTAGAAGTTTTTGGATGATCTTAAGCAATATTTTACTTGAACACAGTATTAAGTATATTCTTCAGCAATGTCCAAATTCTGTTGTATCGCCTTCCTTGGGAGTAGCTGTCCTCCAAATTTCCTGATATATTCTGATGAGCTGAGCACATCTGAGGCTGCATCTTTAGTTGAAACAAGACAATTGATTCCTGGGCCTTATTTTTTCCCTTGCCTTCAGTGTAGCTTGAACTTTATCCTTCCCATTCTCTTTCCATTTATCCTTCCCTTTCATAGTCATTGGTTCTTGTTCATATTACACTTTTCAAAGTTTTTAGGTTTCTACTCCTTTTTGGTATTGTTGTTGTTGTTGTTATGTGCCATCAAGTCACTTGCGACTGATAACGACCCTATGTACAACAGCCCTAAACTCTGCTCTGTCCTGTGCCAATCGCACTGTCTCTGAAACTCCCATCCCCACTACCCCAGTCACTGAATCAGTCCACCTTCCCCTCCTGCGCTGTTCCTCCACCCTACTAAGCATGATGTCCCTCTCCAAGGACCGGTCCCTCCTTACAACATGTCCAAAGTATGTTAGATGGAGCCTCAGAATCCTTGCCTCCAGGGAGCCGCCAGCTTAACCCTTTCCAGGATGAATCTGTTTTCCTAGCAGTCCATGATACCCTCAATACTCTTCTCCAACACCACAGCTCAAAGGCATCAATTCTCCTATCTTCCTTAGTCACTGTCCAACTCTCTGTTGCATAACAAGTGATAGCAAAGACCATGGCCTGTATCAGATGCACCTTAGTCTCCAGAGAGACACCATTGCTCTTCAGTACTTTGGAGAGGTCCCTAACGGCAGACTTTCCCATGGCAATGCACCTTTTAATTTCCTGGCTACTGGTGCCAACAGTGTCGACTGTGGAGCCAAGCAAACTAAAGCTGTGAACAATCTCAATCTCTTCATCATCCATCCTGATGCTGCCAATTGGTCCAGTGGTGAGAATCTTTGTCTTCTTGACATTGAGCCTCAACCCATATTGGAGGCTGCAGTCCTTGACCATCTGCAGCGAGTGCTTCAGATCCTCCTCAGTTTCAGCAAGCAGGATTGTTTTGTCTGCATAATGCAGATTGTTGATGAATCTTCCACCAATCCTGACACCACACTTTTCCTCATAGAGCCCAGCCTCCCGGATAATCTGTTCTGCATATAGGTTGAAAAGGTTTGGAGACAGGACACATCCCTGGCCTACGCTCTTCCCAATTTTGAACCATGCAGTGTTCTCTTGCTCTGTTCCGATGACTGCCTCTTGTTCCAAGTATAGGTTTCGCATTAGCACAATCAAGTGTTCTGGTATTCTCATTCTTCTCAGAGTCAGCCACAGTTTGTTATGATCTACACAGTCAAACGCCTTTGCATAATCTATGAAACACAGATATACATTCCTCTGGTATTTCCTGCTTTCAGCTAAGATCCATCTAACATGAGTTACAATGTCCCTGGTATCTTTTTTCATATAGTGACTCTGTATTCCTTCCATCTTCTTTTGATGCTTCCTGGATCGTTCAAGATTTTGTTCATAGCATCTCTCCGTATTTCAACTCAAGCTTTGAATATTTTCCCCTGTTCTTTCTGCTTTAGAAATACTGGGCAAGTTATTCTCTTTTTATTTTCTGACTCTAGGTCTTTTCACATTTTGTTTTACAATTTTGCTTTGTCTTCCTGAGTTGCCTTTTGAAATCTTCTGCTCAGCTCTTTTACTTTGATATCTGTTCTATTTGTTTTAACTTCTCAATGTTCTAGTGCAATTTTCAGAGTCTCTTCTGGTACTCATTTTGGTTTTCTCTTTTTTTCTCCTTCTTTTAATGACCTTTTGCACTCTTCATGAATAATATCTTTAATGTCCTCCCACAATTCCTCTGGTTTTGGTTAAAACCTTTTCTTGAGATCATTCTTAAATTCTAGTGGAATAAACTTAATGTCAAATCTTGGTCCCATGGACTTGTTTTAATTTTCTTCATTTTCAACTTAAACTTGCTCCTGAGTAATTAATGGTCTATTCTATAGTCAGCACTTCATCTAGTATTGATAATTGTACTTCTCCCCCAATGATTCTTTGCACAAAAGTAGTCATTATGACTCCTGTGTAGCTATCAGATGAGATAGACATGTGTAGGCAACAAAGAAGGAAATTATGATCCTGCCAAGAGTCCTGATGATGGAGCAGAGGTCCATGGGTGATTAAGAAGGCACAGAGACTCTGCCTAGTACCCTGTGGCAATGGGGCCTAGTGGCCCTTGAACCTGTACTAAGCACCAGTACCAAAGGTCCTGATGAGCCTATGCCCACAGCCCTGTATAGGACCTCATCCTCCTGTGCTGCCATGGACCTCAGCTAAGGTCTGAAATGGTGTCTTGTGCTATGATATTTGTATTCCTGGTTGTCTTTATGGTTTAATTTTAAAAGTCCAACACCTATCTGTCAGAAATTATTTGCTAATTATGTTGCTAATTACTTTGTATCTTAGATGTGAACAAGCTTGAGTATTTATTATTTGCTCCAATTAGTACAGCACTTGTCTCTCAGTTTGCTGTACTGATTTAGGTTGGGAATGTTGTAATGCTGAATGCTGTGCCACTGTTATCTCAAGTTCCAGAAAGGCCACATATCAGAGACTCTTTTCAAAAGGAATTTTTTAAGTTGTTTGTTGTTAAGTGCTGTCAAGTCACTTGTGACTCATAGCAACCCTATGTACAAAAAGCCTGTATTTTGTTCTATCCTGAGCCAACCTCATCATTTTCAACACACCCATCTCCATTACTCCAGCCACTGAGTCAATCCATCTCATCCAAGTTCTTCCACTCTTGTGCTGTCCTTCCACCTTCTCAATCATGATATCTCTCTCCTAGGATTAGACCCTCCTAACAACATGCCCAAAGTAGGTAAGACAGAGCTTCAGAATCCTTGCTTCTGAGGAGCTCCTGGTTCTCCATCATCATTATCCCTGTTTTCTATAAAACATTTATATTTGTTACATTATAAAGTACAAACTAATGTTGTTATTGTTATGTGCCATCGAGTTGCTTACGACTCATAGCGACCCTGTGTACAAGAGCCCTAAATGCCATTCTATCCTGTGCCAAACTCGCTGTCTCAAACACACTCATTCCCACCATCCCAATCACAGAATCGATCCCTCTCATCGAGGGTCTTCCTCTCCTGTGCTGTCCCTCCACTCTCCCAAACATGATGTCCGTCTCCAAGGACTGGTCCCTCCTTGCAACACGCCCAAAATATGTCAGACGAAGCTTTAGAATCCTTGACTCCAAGGAGCATTCTGGCTTCACCCTCTCCAGGAAAAACCCATTTGTTTTCCTAGCAGTCCATGGTATATTCAACACCCTTCTCCAGCAACTAATAATAAAAAATTAAAATAAAGAATAGATAAAAAATACTTGAAGAGAAGATAAATTAGGGGAAGAATGAGGGTGATGAAGAAAAATATTTTAACATTTTTTAAGGTAGTAGAAGGTAGACGGAGAAGAAATTTCAGCTTGCTCAGATCCACAATCAACACTTTTGGCACCGCAAAAGAAATCACAAGACTAATGATTCTGGGGAAAGATGTTGTCAGGCAGGGATCTCTCAAAAGTGCCAAAGAGCAAGTATCCGTCGGTAGACCTAGGAATGATTGATTCAGGCCACGGTCTTTGCAATTGCTTCCTGTACATCGGAAAGCTGGACAATGACCAAAGATGACAGAAGGAGAACTGATGTCTTTGAGTTGTGATGCTGGAGAAGAGTATTGAACATACCATGGACTGCCAAGAGAATAAACAGGTTTATCCTAGAAAGGGTAAAACTAGGCTGGAAATAAGGATTTTTAAGCTCTGTCTTACAATATATTGAGCATGTAAGTAGGAGAGATTAATCCCTGGTGAAAGACATCATGTTTAGAACAGTGGAGGTAAAGCACAAGAGAGAAAGCCCCTGGATGAGATGGATTGACATAGTACCTAGAGTAAAGGAAGTAGGTATGTTGGAGACAAAGAACTGCTTCAGGATAGGGCAGAGTTCAGAGTTATTGTACATAAGGTTGCTATGAGTCACAAGTGACTCGATGGCATGTAATAACAACATTTAATAATTATTATACACAATTAATGTAAATTAAGATTCAGAGGAGTTAAGTAACTTAACCATGTGTATACTCATGATGAATGGCAGGGTCAAGATTTAAATCTCTGCTTTCTGACCCTCTTTCTCGAATATTCTGGATCTCATATGCTTAAGTATGTGTGATATGAAGAGCACTTATAGATGCTAGGTACAATCCTACATTTCCTTAAATTCTAAATAAAATTATTATTGTTATGTACTATTGAGTTGAAACAGACTCATAGTTGATCTTTCAGCAGGTTTTCAGAGATTAACAAACACAAGAGGGTGTTTCAGCTTTCTCCTGCAGAGTTGTTAGTGTCCACTCTGGCCACAGGCTCAGCAGACCAATTTAACTGCTATTACTTCCACAACCAGAAATATATATGAACCAGTGGCTAATTTTTCTTCTTCAGGTAACATGACTCTAAGACATGAGGTTTTCATAATTTTCTAGCTTATCCCAGGTGGTCACAGCTTGCTTCCCTCTCTCACCCTACTCCCCAACACTATTTCTGGGATCATATTCCAACAAACTACTTGCCTTGGAATCTTTGAGTCAAAGTTTACTCCTAGTAGAATGCAAACTGAAACATCCAGTATTGTTTACTCTACAATGGAGGCATTCATTTGTCTCTGTTTTGTTGTTATTGTACAGGTAATTTCTTGTACTTAGGGTGACAAAGTGACTTTGGTTTGCCAAAATCTAAGAAAGTTTTAAGGAATTGAGACTTTTGACACTAAAACCAAGAAAGTTTTGGAAAAGTCAAATGAGATGGTTTTGTCTACCTTTGCCTACCTTCAAATTTGAATGAATGCTTGT
Organism: Elephantulus edwardii; assembly: GCF_000299155.1. Taxonomy (NCBI): domain Eukaryota; kingdom Metazoa; phylum Chordata; class Mammalia; order Macroscelidea; family Macroscelididae; genus Elephantulus; species Elephantulus edwardii. Next base: position 17,997,755 of record NW_006399809.1, read on the forward strand.
AGTCTTTTCCTTTCATGAACTCAACTTTTACCTCCAGAGACTTAAAGAGTCAGGAAACTAACAGCTGCTAGTTGCTCTGAGTCAACCAAGGACCTCTAGGGAGGTTGAAACCACCAGCTTTTCAGTTAGTATTCTAACACTGTGTGTGTGTGTGTGTGTGTGTGTGTGTGTGTGTGTGTGCATAAGAATCACAATTTTTCAAAATATCTTGTAATGTTTCATGGGATATGAAGAAAATTATCATGCTCATTAAACAAGTGTCACTAAGTACAATGTTCAATTGTTAAGCGCATTAAGTTATGCTAAATCTCATGAGACATTAACTAGCTGATATTCTTAGTTACTTCTGGTAATATCTCTAATGGAAGAATAATGCTTTGATAATATATTGTAACTCTATGAACAAGAACATCAGTCCAAGCCAGAATAGTCTTTACACCTGGGTTAATCCAATACTTTAAGAAAAAAATTGGGTTGTAATAATGTGTGAAACATTTTGTAAATCAGCAAAGCATCACATAAATTTATTAACCCATAAATTGTCCATCACATATCATTGTGACAATTAAAACTGTAAAATTTCATTTTAATGTGTTGAAATAATTATAATTTGACATTGAGCACAGATATTTTCTTTTCATGATTTAATCTGAGCCCCAGAAAGATGAAAGATACAGCAAGGCATCAAATTGTTGCTTCATGGAACCACAGAGGAGTGGATAAATCTGGATTTGTACACTAGGGCCTAACAGTTGTAGGGTGATAAACTACCCATGACAAATTTCACATTCCAAACTCCCAACTAAGTCTCTTGAGTCCTCTATACACTGAGTCAGCACAAATGATGGACAAGTGTTGGGTTTTATCTCAGTCCTACAATGAACATTGCCTTTCTCTTAAATGTTGAACCCAAGACCATGTCCCCAGATGGACCAAACTAACTCTAGTGAAGACGACATTAGGTTTTGGTGATTGTTAAAATTATACCAGCTCTGGATTGGCATCTTTAAAAGGAGCAAGGATAACTGGGGATGGTTGAGTCTGGCCCTCTATTAATCCCCTCCAAAATTGGGAACTGTCCACATTAACAACATCCATAGTCCTAAAAGGTCAGATATGTTCCCACATGCTTTTGCTCCTACTTCTACTAATCACTGGTTCTGATATTTATTGCAAATCACCACACAGATGTTACCTCTTTTCACTCACGCTTTTGGGGTTTATCAGAGGAACAGGGTTAGAAGCAAAGGAAGGCAAAGAATATCACACAGTGATTTCACTGAGTCCAGGTTCAGTCCAGCAACACAAATGCAAGAAGCTTCTGAAGGTGGCAGTTCCTCCCAGTAAGCCAAACTGGCACTGTGTCCTTCTCAAGGGCTCTGGCTCTGGTTCCGTTTCAAAAACTCCAGCCTGATTCCATCTCAAGATCTCAAGACCTCTGGACCTGGCTCTTTCTGGCTCTATCAGTCTACACTTTGCCATAGTTTCTCTGTCTTTACAATCTGGTTAGCTCATTTTCTCTCTCTCTGTCTCTCTGTCTCTGTCTCTGTCTCTGTCTCTCTCTCTCTCTCTCGTTGGCCTCACAGCTGTTGATTATGTTAATAATGTGTCTCCAGTTGAGGCAGCTTGACACACACCATGCCTCCAGAAGGTGCTAAGGTAATGGATTGAAAAAGCTATTCTCAAAAACTCTAACATTATAGAATTCTCTCGACATTTGCTTTAAAACAAAAAAATCATTCAGAAAACAGCAAGAAAAGAAAAAGAAAGTTGTTTAAACAACTCTCTGAAATGCCAACCTTAGGAGCATATTTGTCAAGTACCATCAATCAGGACTAAAAACCACAGGACTTAAACACTAGTTTGTTGGAACAGGATTATCTTTCCTGATTCTTGGGATTCCTCTACCTGGTTAGCTTCTGTAGCTACTTCCTTGATGCAGCCAGATTCTCTGTACCTTTTGTCAATTTTAGAGCTCTCCCTAGTGGAACTTGGAACTCAGTAGCCTAGTTGGAAGGTAGTTGCACTGCCATCCCAAAGACAGATGGTTTGAATTCACCAGGTGCTTAATGGGAGAAAGATGAACAATATCCTCCTGTGTGATTTAAAAGTTCTAGAAACTCATTGAACAGTCAACTATGAATTGGTTTTGATTTGATAACAATGATTTTTCTGAGATATCTCCCTTCTTAATATTTCTCAATAAGGCCTATGGTCTATTGAGCCCAGGTCCTCACTAAAGCATGGCCCTGAACTCCAGCAATAGTCTCAATCAAGGATACAATCAGTATCTGCCTAGAGCCCTGCCTCCTCAGTTGCTGCAAGTCAGAGTACTGGCCACTACTAACCAAATAGCGCAGATACCATCTTCCCACAGTTTCATCATTGGTAACGTGGCAATCTGGATGCTTTGGGAACTCCCTATGTGGCACAATTTATTTGTTTTTAACTACTTATCTAGAAGTTCTTGGTTCAAACTCTCTTGAGTGTGCTCGAGGGAAATCCCAGCTATCTACTTCTTCTGTAAAGATTACAGCCAAGAAGATTCTATGGGGCAGTCCTTCTCTATATCTCATGGGCTAACCATGAGCTGGGAAAGACACAATGGAAACAGGTTTGGTTTTGATTTGGTTTACAAGACCTCCTTCCCACATCCACGTTCATACATAAAGCTGTAGATAGACGAGTATAATTATGGCTTCTCCTGTTGAACAAAGACTAAGTATGTGATCTATTTGAATCAGGAAGACACACATGGAGATGAGATGGCACCATGTCATCATATTTGAATGTACAGATCTGCCCTGGAAGGCAGGATCTCCAACTATAATAATGATAAGTCTGAAACACTGATGGCAATCCACCTTCCTTCTATAACTAGAAAAGCATCTCTCTTCTATGAAGAAATATGACATCAGGGGAAAGATTTGAAACAAATAAGTAATTCCTTCCAAAAAAAGGCCAGCTTTTGATTTCAGGAATAGAATGGAATGGAACGGAACCAGAGTGGCAGCAAACTCGTCCTTTGCAGTGGCTGCTGTGTCAGACCTTCGAAACGATCCTTGGATCTAGCTTGTATATAGCAAACTGGTTTATCCATGAGAAACTGACATTCAAAGAGGAAGTGTGAGCTGGTAAGTGAACACAACACAGTAAATAGCAAAACCAGGGTTCCAGCTCCAGTTCCTCCAACTTTGCCTGAAGCCAAAGATGGAGCTTACCCAGGGTCATGCTCATAACCACCAACTGTTGTTATTGTGTCCCATCAAGTCAGAACCAACCCATAACTGACTCTCCATTGGGTTTCCAGAGGCAGCCAATCACATGTGAGAAGACTGCCCATCTTTTCTCCCACTGAGTTATTGGTGAATTTGAACCGTGTGCCTTTTGGTTGGCAGCACAATCCTCACCACCAAGCCACCATAGCTTACTTGTAACACCAACGAGTGTCTCAAATCATCCTTAGGAACCCCTGAGTCCAGACTTGTGCTGATTCCTTCAAAAAAGGTTTACATTTTGTTTCTTTAAAAAAAAAAAAAAGATTAATTAAGAAGTGACTTCTACATTATGAAAAGATTCACTGTAGGGTTCCTTTACACAGCCAGCTCCCCTAGTGCTTTTATTATGTAGGTCGTTTTACAGCAAAAAGTAAATTTACAAAATAAAACTTTCTGAGACTATATTTACCACATAAAGGAAAACACACACTAACACGCTCATGAACCACTAGCTGGGTTGCTGAAACAGGCTTTGTGGCCACAAAACTGGCAGATCCCAAACCAGCACATACCCAGGGTGCACAGAACGCTGGCATGGCCAGCACTGGCTGCTGAGGATTCTAAGGAGAATGAGAACAGGAGAGTCAAGCCCCCAGGGAAGCCAGTGAGAGGAATGCTACAACAAAGACCTCCGTAAGTTGACTTGGTCAAGGCTATGTTTTTTTACCTGCAAAGCTGAAAGCCCTGGTCTCTCTCATTTCAAGTTCCATAAGCATAATTGTTTCTCTGTCTGCCCTACATACAGCCTGACCCTAAACTAATCCCTTGCACCCAGAGGAAGAGAGCTGACTGGCTGATCTCAACACTTTTGCTCTGCAATGTATTGAACGACCAGCTTACTTCCCCCTTTTTCTAAGTCAATCCTTTGCTTCACCTCCTCCAGGAAGTCTTCTCTGATCCTCCTGTGTAACTCCCAGTCAGGCAAATTCTCTGTGCCTTCTGCATCAACATTCCTACCTCATTACATTAAAATTTTAACTATGTGTGTTTGTCTAACGTCTGGTCTATGAACTCCTTGAGCACAGAGAATATGTCTAATTTGTCTTTATATCTCCCTCTGCTAGTATACTCCTGGGCTGCAGGGAGCAGGCAATACATGTAAGCTGAAATTCTCTGAATATGTAGGAAAAATAAAAGCTATAATTTTTCAAGGATTATTTGCTAATTGCTAAGGCCTAAACTAATGTGAAATAGCAGCAGCATAGTTTCAACACGCCAGTAGACTGTCTCCTTGCTATATTTCAAACTTTGTTGATCCTCCCACATAAGAATGTCTTACATATTTTTTAATAATTGGAAGAATTAAAAATAAACTTCAATATTTCCTTCTATAACATTACATTACTAAGGAAGGCAGGAGAAAGATGTGGATCACCATTGACAGGATTCTAACAGAAAACCTCTCCTCATCCTACCCCATACTCCTTTCATCATCAATTTTTAAAAAGGGAGGTGAAAAGGTAAAGTAGTATAATATTGCTGTATACACACTTTCCCCCCTCCAATGTTTTTCTCCTCAATGCGTGCAATTGGTAATTAAATATATTTCTGCTGGTCTGGTGGCCATATGCCTACAATATGTAAAAATACATTTGCGCTTTCCCCGCCCCCCCATTCCTTTTGTTCCCAGCGCTGACTGCTGTCAGAGTGAGCCGCCCAGATTCCCGTGTGCTGGTATCCACGGGCTGCCGCGTGCCAAGCTGCCAGTCTGGAGCGTCACACCTTACTGCTTTTAAAGATTGCCCTGCAGAGAGAGAGGGAAATGGCAATTTTTACATGATGCAGTCTGGCGACCCAAGAGATTTGAAATCAGAACTGGTGCCAAGATTTACCCAGGAGAGCAAGCAGAGGCAAAAACATAGAACCTGGGCCAAGAAATGGTGGTGGTGGGGGGGGGGACTTGAAGAAGAAGAAAGAGGAGGAAAGCTGGGGGAATGAGGAGCCCACAGTCAGCTCTCACCAGGGATTCCCCAAAAGGTCTGAACTGTAGGCCACACAGTGGGCCGTCCAGTGTTTTTAGGAGAGTCTGGGTCCTCCAGCAAGTCACGGGGAAGAGGTGGCTTTTGTCGCATGCCCTAAATTGTAGTAGATTGCAGAATGTAAATGAGACAATTATTACACCAACGCTCATCAAGCTGGGCTGGAAAGACTTCAGTAGCCTGATGAATATGCATGCAAATTTGTTAATTAAGTTAATTATTCTGCTGAAAATTCATTTGTCTTCCAAGGACATTTTCCCAATGATTTTAACATGCTAGCTCCATTAGTCATGCTCCATGCTATTTAACATTACTTTCTGTCCACTTTCCTCCCCACCCCCTCTTTTTTTTGGTAATATTTTAAAGTTTTAAAAACAGTTGATTGGTTCTCTTAATTGACCCCCGCATCGTCAGAAGATGCCTAGAGCCAGCTCGGTAGGCATTCTCAGAAGCACGTTTCAATTAAATATTTCCTTGATATATAAAATGTCTGTGAAATGTCACATTGGTGGGGAGGAGAAGAGCTCTATCTGGGGTCATTACAGCTGGAATTTGCATCCTTCTCCACAGTGGCTGTGCGAGGTAATCTGTCCCCGCTGTGGCCGTCTCCCAGGCTCCGAGTGTGATGTGACACGCGGAGTTTCCTTGCTGTGGGAAGCCGGGCGACTCCAGCCTCCACCCTCCTCCCGCTGCAAGGCGCTACCCGGTGAACATGTGTGTTCAAACAGGAACCAGCCCTGTGATACTTTTCTGTCACCCATGAGGGCCCCAACCTGTTACCATGGCAACAAAGGGGAACAGTGTGTTTAAAATCACGTCTAAATGGCAAATTGAGATATTTGAAGGAAACAGCCGAGTTTCGTTTTGTTAGCCAAAAATGGTGCTATAGTTTGGATGTTTGTTTGCTTTCAAATGGTATGGTAGTTCGCTGAGGAAAGCAAGTTTGTTAACCGCAACCTTCATCAACCCACTACAACAAAATTCCCATCAAGTCAACACCAAGTTACCATGACCCTATACGACAGAGAAGAACTGAAGCACAGGGAACACTCTAAGTTGCTCCATGCTTCCCTTGTGGTTCGAGTTGCCAACCTTGGAAGACTTTCAAAGCAGGCCTCAAAATCGGAATCTTTAAAAGTAGAGGTGATTTTATTCCATCAGATACTTGAACATTAGACACGTGTGACAAAGCCTATGTAAACTCCTCAAAAAAAGCTATATAATGTGTAATCTATATAGGAAGGGAGCTCTGGTGACCTCGTGGCTAAGAGTTTCACTGCCAACCCAAAGACATCAGGCTCCAATCCACCAGGTGCTCTACAGGGGAAGAAAGGGCTATCTCCTCACATGTGATTTACTACATCTGAAAACCCACTGCAAAGTCAGCTTTGTATTGGTTCCGACTTAATTGTCCAGAACAACAGAACATAGGATATTGTGCTGTTAACCGTGAGGCTATGTCTCTCTGGCTGTGCAAAACCACCTAAGGCCCCTCAGAAGAAAGATGACCAATCTACTCCCCGCCAGTTCCACTGGAAGGTCATCTGAGTCAGCCCCATCTTGGCAACAATGAGTTTGAGGTTGACTTGTTTGAGCATAGTTTTCCATTACAACCTAAAAGTTCAAGTAAACACAAGTGATCCATCACAGAAGTAGAGTAAGATTGTTGTTGTTGTTGCTGTTGTTAGTTGTTGTCAAGGCAGTTCCAATTCACTGCACAACGAAAAGAATGTGGGCCAGTCTTCTGTTGGGTATTACTGGCATATTTGTCTAATAAAATACAATATTTGAAATTAAACTATTACAGAAAATCAAAGGAATATGGTCACTTATATACCTATGCAATTGTTAGATGAGGAAAGATTAATGTGTATCACTTTAGGGAACAGCCATCTATACCTTCTCCACACACTTTAGTCACCAATAAAGAGATTTTTCCAATATGGCTTCAGATCGCAGCCTGTATCTTCATAGCACAGGTTGATCTGACATGCTTGGAGGGCTAATGAAAAGAAGATTAAATAAAGAAGTCAACAAATTTCAATTGAAAGAGTTTTTTAAAAAAATTAATTGGCATGCAATCTCTTTCAAGCCACCCATATATATTTTACAGTATGAATGACATTATGTGTCACATAGATCATAAACCAATTAAGATGATATTTTAAACTGTAATTTGTGCAATTCCATCTGTTTTAGAAGGTTTAATTAGTGAAGTTACAAAAGCCAAATACATTTGAGTATTTTGAAAGCAGTCCTAGCACCCAAAAGTGAAAAACTCACATAAATATTTAGCTACAAATCTCTCCATTTCATGAAAGTACACTTTACATTAAAGTGAAAGATGCAAATTTTTCTGAATCTTATCAGTAATACACCACATCCAAAGGAGAATATTATTTTATTGTGCAAATTAATTCAGGGTTTTCTGTTTTTCATCAAACTTCCAAAACTTTCAATGAAAATGTCACATTTGTAATTTAATCTCAATTGTGGGTTCAAAGGAAATAATGAATGAACCCTTATCCTTTAAATGTTCTTTCTATGAGCTTATAAGAAAGGATTCTCATTTTGCAGTCAGAAGGAAATATATGTCTGATAGATTAAAAAAATTTTTTTTACTATCTCTCAGCAACCCATTTTTGAGAAACAAGAGAGTATAGATATGTTTTCTTTTACCCATGGGAAAATTATTTCAAGTTTTAACTATATATTTTTGAATGAAAAGTCTAAAACTACAAGTTAAAGCTGAAAGACATTTCTCCATCATTAAAGAAAAACCCTTTAATTTTTCACTTCTTCATTTATTTATTTATATATTATTAATGGGTCAAACATGAGATCCTACCATGTTCTTTGGTTTGGTTGGTCTGCCTAGCAGCTGTGCGTTAGTCTGAGCCTCATATGTCCCCAGTCACCAACGAGTGACAGCACAACAGTGACAACATAACGGATAATATTCTCTCTTATCAATGTGCTTGCCACCCCATGATTGTGACTCAGTGGGTGTCCAACTCTATTTCCCCCTTCTAGACTGGATTTTTGACATACAATAAGGTGTATTTAATTTCTAACTGCTTGCCTTCTTCATTACCAAAAATACGATGTACAAAATGTCCAATTTTTTTAAGCCTGTGATTTTTACTCGTATTTATTCCTGTTATTTGTCTAATGTTGTGAAAATGTAAACAGCATCCCATTTGTCAATTCAACATGCTCGTGAGATCATTTACATGAACTATCTTGTGCATCTACCATTATTGTCTTTGCTAGTTTTTCTATCCTTATAAAAAAAATCACCTCATATTCCATATTACTTGAGCAAAAAACTTCTGTTTACATTTGTTCTGAGTCCTATCAAGTAAGGGGGGGGGAATTTAAAAATAAAGGGAATTAAGCCTGACTTTGTCAAGTCATTTTCCACTCAGAACAACCTAAAAGACAGAGTGAAATTGCCCCAAAGGGTTTCCAAGACTGTGCTCTTTATGGAAGTTGACTGCTGCATCTTTGGTGGGCAGGCTGGTGAGGTGGAACCTTTGACATTTTGGTTAGCAGCCAAGACTTAACCACTGCATCATCAGGTCTTCTTCTGACTGTGTTAAATATAAGCATCAAACACAAGAAAACTCACATGTCAAATATCTACTATAAGGCTTGTAACTGTTGCAGTATTGCTTTTACGTCTGCACATATAGGAAAGGAATAATTATCTTCATTTTACAAGGGAGGAAAACAAAGCTCAAAGAGGTAAGTCCCTTGAAGAAAAGGAAGGAAGGAAGGAAGGAAGGAAGGAAGGAAGGAAGGAAGGAAGGAAGGAAGGAAGGAAGGAAGGAAATAAAATAAACAAGCTGCTGAAGTGGACGTGGAGCCAGAAAACATATACAGATTGTTTGCTTTACTCCAAACCTCTTAAGCATTCTGATATACCTGACTACCACTACCCTCTTTCAAAGTTCACTTTGGCGGGCCACTATATTCAGCCCTCAGTATGTTCACTGAACAGCAGCATCAACTTAAGGCACAAAATATTACCTAGATGATTCATTTTCACTAGATCTGATTTTCACTCTGTGATGGACTTGTCATTTTATAAGACTATCCATGTTCTATCTTGGTATCTATTAAGATTTAAAAGGTAGAGGATTCCGCTAGGCAAGAGGTTACATCAGTTTTCTTTGTAAGTAGTTCAGATGTCACAGTGAGTATCTATCACTCTTTTGCCTTCCCTGAGCTTCTTTTCTCCTGCATTTTCACTTCCTCTCCACCTACCATGAGGTAGCCGTTTAGCCTAACCTACACTTTTCAAAAGACAGGGCTACCCAGAAACCTGAAGAAGGGAATAAATAGAAGTGTCATAAAAGAGAAGTTGTTAATCATTCTAAAATCATGGATAATAAGGTCCGTGGAGGTACTGGTGCTAGTGATGGTTTAGTGGTAGAATCTTCATCCTCCCGCCAACATTTGGACTCATTGACAGAGCACTGTGAACAGAGCCACCACCCACCTTTCAGCGGAGGCTTGCACAGAGCTCTGAGACACAGCAGTTTTGAGTCACGGTGCTACCTGGGGTCTCCATGAGCCTACGATTGTTATGAGTCTCTGGGCTGACCATATGTCAGGAACAGAAACAAGAAAACAATAAACAATTGTTGTGCCCCAAATCCAGTTTCCCCCCAAAGTCACCAAGGAGCCGACACCGATGCAAGGGCAAGAGGGAATTTATTTCAGATTCGAATCCGGGCCGCGATCCAAACAGTGTTCATACAACAGGGAAGATGGCCACGGCCC